>NC_081406.1:272809269-273148019 GCF_030272615.1 Cryptomeria japonica
AAGTTAATGCCTTCCCCATGCAACGATTTTAGCCGTGTTCCACCGCTTTTCGACCTGCCTGCATTACGTAATGTATGTGCTACACGCCCACTACCTTCAGTGCAAACACCACAAATCACACCTTGTCGTTGAGGCATTAAAATAGTATCATTCTGTTAAACGTTGGAATCCTTCAAAGTTGTCTATCTCAAAATTCGTGTTTCACATTTGAGAATTACTTATCTAAATTCCTTTCCATAGCCGGTTACGTTTTAACCTTGTGATTGTAGCTGTTATAGTCTTGAATGTATCCACAACGAATTTCTTGAAAATGGTATCCCATTAAATTTGTACCATATGGAACTGTCTAAGAAAAACTATATCTTAATTGAGGCATTAAATGGTAGGAGAAGGGCTTCAAGGCACTTGCTTACACTGAAGAATTGCCCGTGTTTGGTGTAGAGCAATTTTCTTGGCTTGCGAATCCTTTGTTTCACAATATTCTTTAACAAACTTATCGTAAAGGAAAACACTTTTTCTAATGTTGGAAATTAGTTTTTGGAATTGATAGTTGAACCGTAAATGTTAATTAAAAATTTAATTGTTAAAATAATATATTTAATTATAAAAATAATTCAATTAAATTTGATTTTATATAAAATTTATTTGTTTTAAAATTAAAAAAAGTAGAGAATTTGGATATAATTTTTTATTTTTTATTCTACATAATAATTATTTCTAAGTTGGTTTCATGACACTAGATCAAGTTTACAACGTGTGGTTCTATTTTATATTGTAAGGATCTAACTTGCTATTGTACATATTTTTGTTTCTTGGTTTGTAAAATACCTTGGGAGGCTACCACATTACTTGGGTCAAGTCTTTTGAGGTCAACCCCCTAAAATGATCAAGTTTACAACCTTGGCAAGTGTTGGAAATCAACAAATAAGTGTGAAACTATTGTATGATGTGGATTATTGTTGGTGTAATTAATTATTCATCTTGGATATTATTACACCTTACTTAAGTTTACTTAGGTACATGCATACCATAGTAGTTTGGGTATGAGACACTTGGGTGTTTGTGCCACATTGAGATAGTGTGTGTAGGAGAATTTCCATCTTTTATGGTGTGATATTGTTACTACACTATCATATCCACTTATTGTGGAGTGATAATTCCACCTTCAGTGGGTGATCCACCTCATGTGGAATATTTTATTGTTTCTCCTACCTACCACACCTATTTCCTACCTACCCTTGTTTCTTATTGATCCACATGTCATGTTTATGTGCTCACATATCCATATAGCATTTCCTATATAAGCAGGTTCATATTCATTTTATGTAATGCTTGATGATCCCGTTGATTAGTATTTTGCATCATTGATAGGAATATAATTTTTTCTTTTCACGTTTTGTTCTCTGTTATTTGTGCTTTCCATTGCCTCTAGATCTTGGCAAATTCTTACAATTATGAAGCAGATACATTTCATTTAGTGTTCCAACTCAAGTGTTTCTATATTTATGACATGAGAATTTAAATGGTTATTGAATATGAACTAATTCTTAAATGAACATCCTTAAATACAAGGACATTACAATTCATCAACAAATTTTATTGTTGGATCCACATTACATGAAATCATGCATGACAAAAAAATAATTCATGGAAAAAATGTCATAATTTTGAGGAATAAGTATATAGAAATTAGAACTAATAAATAAGATGGATATATGAGAATAAGTAAAAATAGAATATGCTTAAGAGGGATGTGTAGTAATGTTTGTAGTAATGGGTGTAGGTTGAGTAAATGATGGTAAAAATGATTGGGGAAGTAGCTAAACTTAGGGCCATATGTTTTGATTAGTAAATGCAGGATAGTCCTGTACCTTACATATTCACATGGCAACATCAAGAGAACATGAGGGATGCACAACCAGAAAAACAACCCCCCCACCAAAGCATAGCAAAAACCTACCAAGGCAAAAAGAGAACTGACAACTAAACTAAAAGACCACCAAATATCGAAAAAACCAAGAAGACTATAAAACTAAACAAATACCTAACACAAACACATTGTGATGGTCTACTACATGGAGGTACCTCTTTCCTACCAATCTTGGCACAAACTAAGCACTTTATCAGAAAAAGACACTTTTTTACTCGAACCATTCCTAGAGCTAGAGGAGATGAGCATGGAGTTAGGAGTGGTTTTAACCATTGAAGCAATGGGGCTAGATCCTGTGGCTAGGGACTTCATGTGTATTCTTTTCTTTGTCATTCGCCTTTCCATTTAGTCATGGATGGCCTTTAGGGAGGCATTGTGCTTGCTAGCCATATTTCTGCAAGCAACATTGACCTCATCAATTTGCATTTTGAGGGCCTCATGGATTTTCTTAACCTCTTCCAACTCAAGCTTGCTAACTGCCATCTTGATCTTGGAATCAAAATCATCAATCTTTCTACCAATCATTTTCCACTACCCAATCATGCTAACAAGATCACTGGTAGTTTTTCAAACCCTGTCCTCATCCAAATCATCCACCCAAGTGTTGGCCTAGCCTTAGCATCAACCACTTTCTCCAGCTAATTGATCTTCATAATGGTGAGATTCATGTGAACAAAGAGAAACTTAATAAACTCTTCATGTCTTTGAACATCATCATGTAGGTCCTTCACAATTTTAGCCAGTGTCGAGGTGGTGCTTTGAGGGTTGGGAGTATCACAGAAGGGAGGGTTTGAGGGGGGAGGGCTAGAGTTACAATCTATTTTAGCAAGGGACAAATCTAATCCCAAAGCATCTAAGGAATCTGAATCCTTCGAGGAAAGAGACTCAAAACCAAAATCATTTTCTATCTCATTAACCACATTGTGTTGTAATTCAACTTTAGTACCCACATCCTGATCTTTTTTGGTGCCAGCAATGGCCTTAAATTTGGCCATTCTAGTACGGTTTTTCTTAATGGGCATTTTAGAACCTAAATGAGGCATGATATATTCTCCACAATTGGAGGCAATAACAATAAGGTCAACAAATAGATTGGGGTCATAGGCAGGGCCATATGTTGATATGTAGTTGTATTAAGAAATTGTTTCCAAATGGATCCAAAATTAAATGGCAACTAGCATGGGTATGCTAGTTTTATGTTTACACTCATATAATAGGTATAGATGTTGGAAGAATTGAGTTAAGAAATAACATCCTAAATTAATGATACAAATTCGAGAACAAGTGGATAGAACTTTTCCCAAAAACTATTTTTGGTACGAAGGATAATATGCACTTCTATAACATAATGAAACCTAATAGCTCTAAGAGGGATACATTAACCTTAAATTTTCATCAAATAAAAATAATGAGAATAATAGGGCACAATTAAAGCCAACCCTTTTCAAAAATTAGAAATATTCTATATTTTCATTCATTAGTAATAAAGTAGAAAAGATACTAAATGCTTGCACTAGACTATATGCAATAAAGTTTAATGCACCACCTTGAAACATAGTTGATTTAATTAGTGAATTTAATTTCTCCAAACTATTTTGACATTATTTAGGTCATTTTCTTTCCCTTTTCCCTTTTATGTTCAATAAGATTTATTATAAAAAAGAAAATAGTCCTCATAGCAATTTTTTTAAGGAAATAAACATTTTGAGAGTTGTTAGAACTATAGAAGAAACTCTCAATTTTTCACCTACATTATCAAATGTGTCGATTTATTATTTCAAGTTCAAAATTATAATTTTTTTTGTCATCATGTGTGTCTTTAAAACTACACAAATTACAAGGGAACATTTTCAAGTAAATATCTCTCTAAAACATGTTTTTGACCCACTTGTGTTCTTTTCTTCATCTCACATCCTTCAGGTTTCCTTGAAATCAACAACTAAATAATAATATTCTAGAATAATTCCAACCAAAAATATATTATTTGGGCTCTCTCTAAGAATGCATCGAGACAATCTTTAAATTGATGATTACTAATCATTATTGCCCATTGGTTGCTTGAAATTTAGCTAGTAGTTCAAAATTATCAATTTAATATAGTGAGGCATATCTCATTGACATTCAATTACTAATTAGTGAACTTATTATTAACTATTCATTATATGAAAAAGGTATTAATCATTAGTCATCAAATGAGATCTTTAGATCAATTGTTTGTTCCTTGAGGTATTTTTTCGATTGTTTAGGGGAACAGTGTTTGAAACATGTAGAGATTAATTAATTCATGTATTAGAGACACATTTGGAACAAATGTGTTAGTTTTTTTCATGTGTGGGAAAGAATTTTTCAATATTATTTTTTCTCATTCAATGCCTTGCTCCACTGCCCCTCTTTCACTTCATGATAAAAGTACCTTTTGAGGAAATTTTTTGGCATAATCTCTATTTTGTTGAAAGTGGTTCCCTATGGATTAAAATGAGGAAATCTATGACTTGGAATGTTAATTGATGTAATTTAATGAAGGGAGTAACCCTCCTTAAACTTTGTTAGGGGGTGGTCTTTTTTTATCTCGTGTGTTTGCTTTCGTTGGTCTTCAAAGCATCTTGTTGTGAATGCATAGCCCTAGTTAAAGGATTGTTTGAATTTTATACTATGCCTCTATTGTGTGGGGATTTCTATGGTACTCTCCTCCCCTATTTTCTATTTAAATCCATTATATCTAAGCATTCTAGATGTTGGATCATTCTAGGTATTCACAAATAGATGGGAAACATGGCTTTTGCATATATGGGTCTGACTTGGACTTGGTGTCTGATGATGTCTCTTGTTTTGATTAAAAAATTTCTTTGGGAATTGTGTGGCATGATAGCTTGTAAGTATCTAAACTTATGTGTTGTATATGGACATATCTTCTTTATGGTTTTGAGCATCTTTTTCTTAGCCACATGGGGTTCGCCTCCTTGTACAAAAAAAAAAAAGAAAACTTACTTTTGAGCCATACTCATTTTTATTAATAAATAATATATTTATGAAGAAATTTAGTAATTTCTTTAGAGTTTTTTATTACTCGTTACCTAATGTGCATTTTTTTATAGTTACTTAAAAGTGTCGGTCATACCCTCACCAAGTTATCCACATCATACACTTTAATCGTTTTGATTTTTTTAAACCATCGTGGAGAAGCATGAGCATCAGTGTATAAATGCGCTGAAACCGTTTCTTTACAAATCATCATGAATAGACTTCTGACTATGTCTTGCCTTGATCAAGAATATTTCATTCAAGGGTGTAATCATGGATGGTTATATGGCTGTTTTTTTAATACAACACATATCTCCTTTAATGCCTATTCTAGAGGGGAAAGAATCCCTAAATATTTTTAAAAAGGAAACTAAATAAAAAAAGATGAAAACATTTTAGATACTTTAAAAGAGAAATAATGAAATACTACCTTTAATATAATAGAAAATATGAAAAATATTCAAGACCTAGGATTTTCTCACTCCTATCTATGTCATTATGTGAGTGAAGAGTAATAATACTATTAACTATGTCTTTTTGGAGAATTCCTTATGTTGTAGACAACTAATTGAACATCCTTATATATGGTCATATGTATTTCTATACTAGATTTTATCGGAGATTGAAGTAATTTGTGACTTGCAGAGGTTGACCTTTTATTGATCACAAGCAACCAAAATCTTGAGGGTGCACTTCGGATTTGCTTCAAAATTCACTAATCAATTGAGTGAGAGAAAATTAACATGTCCTAGAATGGATCAATGAGACAATGAGAATCATATAACTAAAATTTGGGTCATTACTATATTAGGGAAGTTTGTCTTATTCTCAACAAGTAGAATTGTTCTTGTTCCACTGATTTAAAGAATTATAAATATTGCATGAACCATGAACAATGAATCAAAATCTAAGCATATTTGAAGTAACTTTGACATATAAGGAAAATATTGACATGGTCTATTATTTGAGGCCAACAACATTTGTTGTTATTCAAAGATATTAACTCTAGGAGGCCCTTACTAGTCTATTTCAATAAATATTTTACAAAGGCAGTGAGATGATTTTCTTTAGTATCCATAGAAAAATGTAAGAATTTTCCTATTGGGTTTCTAATTGCTTGCAGGTTAGATTTATTGCATAGTTGTATGAAGGGTAGGGAAGCTAGACCTACATGAGGATTATGATGACGAAGTCTATATCAGTGTAGTTTCTTGACAGACAACCCTTACCTCTAAATCAACTATCTGAAACAAAATAAATCATAAACATCCAATTTTAATTTTGAAATAAAGAAAATCAATCATTGAATTTAGAAAAACATAAATTGAATAATTCTCTAATACCATATGTAAAATTAAAAAATTAGAGGAAAAAATAGAAAATTGTTGTAGAAAAATTCTTAACACAAACACAAAAATTATTTTATTTGTTCAACTCAAAAGTGGAGTACATCATAACTTAAATAGAGGTCTTTCTCAAGCTTCTTTATTCTCTTCATAGTTTGCATTTCAAGCAATGAGAAATTTGTCCTTTTAGAGAATTCATAGCCCTTACAATAAACAAGAATCATGTAGCTAAAAATAGAGCATGCATAACATGCATTAGTCATTGTAGGAGAAATGAAGGTTAAGACATTTTTAACAACAATTAAACTACTCATGAAATTTAAAAATATGTTATCAATCTAAGAATGAAATTATGCATGTGGAAGCATATTGGTGAACATGTAATGCATGTTGTGGAAGATTTATAAGAGCTCTCAAGTGGAATACCTATGAATAGAATCCATGTCTTCTTGCATTGATTGCATATAAACCTAATTAGTACATGCACCTTCAAAACATGATGGTTCTGAATTGGCCAAGTTAGTCGATGTTGTAAAGGATTTGGATCACAATTGTTTCATTCAAAAGGAGGCGAGGAAGAAGAATTGTCAAGCTTTGTTTCACATTCAAATAGCTCTTGGTAAGAGCTTATTTCTAAGAATTTCAACAACAAAAATTGCCAAAGATGCTTGGAAGACTCTACAAGAAGCTTACCAAGGTAGTGCTCAAGTTAAGGTTGTCAAGCTACAAACATTAAATTGAGAATTTAAGAATTCAAGGATGCAAGAAGCGGAAAGCCTAGTCCAATATTGTGTTAGAGTCAAAGATGTGGTCAGTAAAATGGATACATTTGGGGAAACTATGAGCACTAAATTTTTGATAAAAAAAGGTGTTGTGAACCTTGACACCAAGATGGAATCATATTGTCATAATCATTGAAGAAAGAAAGGACAACGCTTCAATTCAATCAACTAGTTAGATCTTTGATGTCTCATGTGGCACAAAATATTTGTTTCACTCCCTTCAGTAATGAGCTAATATGGACGATGTACCAAAAGTTTGTTTGAGTGAAGATGACAAAGTTTAAGGTAAGGATATGTGTGAATCTCTAAATTTTGCAGGCACAAGATTTGATATTAAAAACAAAGGTTGTTTTGAAAATAATGTTGGTTGGAAAATGATGTAGACAATGGGTTATAAGGGAAGAGGATTAGGAAAGCATGGGAAAGGAATTCAAGAGCCCATTCAGCTAATTATGAGGCTAAAGAAAGAATTTTGTGGACATGGTAAAAAGATAGATCTAATGTTGCTAGTATTACAAGTTCAAGAAAAATAGCTCAAAGAATTCAATGTTCACATTGGCACAAAGAAGGATATGACGTGGAGAATTGTTGGGATCTTCACCCTTATTTTTTGAAGGTTGAAGAATCATTGTGAAAGGTCATGTTGGAATAGAGAAAGAAATGGACAATCTACAAAAGGTTCTATGCAAATTGATTATGGTTGGATCGATGGATTTTGTTGGAAAAACTTAATGAATATGTTTAGAAGGTTGTATAAGTCAAGTATTTGAATGTTAAAAGAGACAATGGTTAAACCATTTTTTTATTTCCAAGTCAAGTGGCTGATGACTGCTCTTTGTGATTGGTAAATTGAAGTGCCATAAGTCTACTTTAGAGAGAGGAATGGAAGGATTTGTGATCTCTCAAGAAGGAGAGAAATGAGTTAGATGAAAGTGTTGCACATTGAGTTGAAAAGATCTAGTTTTCAAAGTTTCGAGATCAGATTGTGAGTCTCAACATCAAGGGGGAGTATGTTGAGAGGTGATGCATGAGTGTCACTACCATGCATCTCATGTTAACCACTATGCTTCCACAAGCATAATTTTATTTTTAGATTGGTAACCTATTTTTAAATTGCATGATCAAATTAAATTTTTGTTTAAATTTAGTTAACAATGGCATAAGCTTTGTTTCTCTTGCAATGACTAATGTTTGCTCCATTTTTATCTACATGATTACAGTTTATTGTAAGGGCTATGAGTACTATAAAAGGATAAATTTCTCATTGCTTGAAATGCAGTCTGTGAGGAGAATAAAGAAGCCTAAGAAAGACCTATATCAGAGGCATGATGTACTCCATTTTTTAAGTTGGAAAAATAAAATAATTTATGTATTTGTATTAAGATTTTTTCTGCAGCAATTTTCTATTTATGCCTCTATTTTTCAAATTTTACAATTAGGTTCAAAAGAGGCGTACCAAGGCTTAAACACATAAAACTTGTTTATACTTGAACTAAGTCATAGAATACATAGTGAAATTATTATCCTCATTTATTTTATAGTAGATCATGAAGAAAGACTACACTTAGGGTATTAGATCAAATAGAGCCTTAAATGTCTACTTCCATTCCTTGGTATACCATCTATCTAACTCTTTCACACCTAGTTATAATTCATGAAAGGTAAAAATAATAGCCAAATGCTTCAAATAGTAACATCCATGTCCATCCAATGACGGCTCCTAAAGTGAACATCTTTTGAGAGAAACATTTGATATAGTCTATAATTAGTTTATAGGTTTCTCATGTGAAACCCACACATCCTATTCATGGTAATTTCCTCCATCCCTTAAGTCCACAATTTCCATGCATCCATTCAAACAACCTTCAACTAAAATTTCGACCTAAATGAAATCCTTCTTAAATTAAAAAGAAGTAGAAAGAGATGTCTTATATATCTAAACGAAAAAATAATAAAAAAGAAACCCCCCCCCCAAAAAGATATATCTAAACTAAAACAAATTTAAAACCATGAAAGGGCAATTTATGGTGCCTATACATGACGTATCAAAATCCTAGAAATCACACCGTTGTTATAATATTCTCCTTATTAATGAGATCCTTATCGTAAGGAGGGAGAGAGAATTCGGGTTTCATTAAAGATATTAACAATTGATTGTGAAGGGTCTGTTTTATTTGGTTAGACTATTATTTATTAAATTACATGACAGATGCAAAGAAAATTAATCTTTTTTTTTTCTGAAATAATGGATTCTTCTGAGCCTTTTAAGGAAGTAGCAGTACGAGGCACAGATGCAAACGAAGAGGTAGTGTTAAAAAAGACGAAAAACATTGGAAGGGATAAATTTTTATGGATCTAATGGGTATCTCATCAAATTCGGACAACTTACCTTTGGTAAAAATAATTCACTTGGTTAATTACATAACCTTCAGCTGAAATCTGAACATGTCACATTAATTTCAATAAATGAAACAGTGTTTGATTGCAACCTCACAACGGAATGAGTTACAAATGAAAACCAAATGAATGGTGCTGTAAACCGAATCTGCTTAGTACGATTAATTACAACAATTTATTTTTCAATCTTCATCTTTAAAAACACTCACTCTTCCTCTTCTTGAAGATGGATTGTTGAATGAAATCCAAATTTTGAACCATTTATTTATGAATCCTCATGGGGTCAAGCCATTGGTATGTTGAACCCCAGCCGCCTCCAACCACGAAGCGCCTAAAAAGTTTTCAACTGAATAGTTTTCAGCCTCGGTTGTGTCGATCACTTTATGTCCAGGCCAATCGACACGGTGTGTTGTAGCGCCTCCGGGCCCAGAGTTCTCATATTCATAGTACTGCAAGGTCTTTAGTCCAGCATTTCCGTCCCATTCAAGCCAGCCAGCAGGATTAATAAGACCATCTAATTGAGATAACATGAACACTGTCCTCGAAAAGTTTTTCCACGGCCTCCCAAGGTAAGTAGGGAAACTGTCTATGTTAGCAACAAGATCGGCTTCTCCGGTAATATGGCAGTTTTGGATTACGATTCCAGTGTTTTCGTTGGGATCAGTCCTTCCTTGAGCGGTCAGGGCATTCTTCTGGTTCTCACCAGGACGCCTTGCAACCAAGGTGGAGTTCTGAATTACCACCACACTATCTCCAAAGATGAAATCTACAGTTCCCGAAATCCAGCAATCTCTATAGAATTGCCGATATTTACGTACATAGAGAGTATCTTGGTACGCACTGAAATTGCAACTTAAGAAGGTTGAAAAGTCCGATGCAACGAGAAGAGCCACCGCCTGATGCTTTTCTGGGCCCGCAGTATTTCGGATCTGTATGTCTTTAGCTATGAATCCGGTTCCAAATACAGCTGCAATTCAGTCACTGCGAAATTTAAGCCTTCATGATCTAATTCTATTCTATATATATAAATCTACTCAAGTGCAATATAATTTAACATTGCAAAACACTTTATTGGGTATACTTGTGAAGAGATTTTAGTCGCACTTAAACGAAGTAATGATTAAATGTTCTATAGATGTAGTATTCTCCCATCTCACAATCTAATCTTAAACAGTTAAATTTGAGGCATATAAATATTTTCATTAATCTCAATTCTAAGGTTTAATCTTTGAATAAGGTGAATAGAATGGATAAATAGTATTTTTCTATAATGAAATTTTACAAAATTAATTCTGATGGCACTTCGTAAGATAGTTCTAATGTTATGGGGATTGGTGGAGTTGGGAGGGATAGGGGAGAGGGTCTTATAATGGAGCAGGATACAATATTGGGGTTGGTTGTTGGGCACAATTAGTTCAATACTGGAGCATAGGAAGTGTCATGTCAATACTTATTCTCAAAAAGATTCCAATAAAATTGAAAAAGTAGCCAAATATGTGATGTCACATCAGCACACCAAAAAACATAATTTAGTGTACAATTATGGGTCAAACTTCTTTTTGGGACTAGTTTGGACACCTTGGCAAAAAAGGTATGTGATGTGGCATCATATTTAACCATGTCAACATGAAATCGATTATTTAAAGTGGGAAACTTAACAAGTAAGCAGCTATACAAAATTGAAATTTTTTTGAAATATCTAAGACAAAATTTGGGAGATGTGAAGTTAGGGTACTCCACTATACAACCCTCTCCTCTAGTGCTATGTCAATTCATCTATTTTTGTGAGTTATGGAAATTGATAACAAAATTAAATGAAAGCTTGAGCTCTATTCATTTGAATTTTTTTGGATTCGATTGTGTGTATTTTTTCACATCAACGTTTCGAATCACACTTCGTGATTCATCTCCTTAGGATTCTTTTTCATCGTGATGATGAATCATAGAGTGTGATTCGAAACGTTGATGGAAAAAATACACACAATCGAATCCAGAAAAATTCAAAAGAATACAGAATGGATTGTGGAAATCTCATAGCATTAAGCTTGAGTTCTCCTCATGCTAAGGGAGAAATCTCATAAATTAGGTTGGAAAAAAGAAATATGTGAGATGGACTTCATGGTTTTGGTTTCCCTCTTGATTAATGGAAAAATTTCAATGTGATCTAAGAGGTTGGAAAATAAATTGTCATTCCCTCAATTCCATTCATATTTTTAGAAAGTAGAATGTTGTTGCTAATTGCTTAACTAAATGAATATATAATGTTGATTGTAACTAAAATATTATGAATTAGAAATCTCTACCTTAATGCTTCTTAGAATGATTCAAGTGTAAAGTTTATTTTTGTGAACTCTTCTTTTGTGATTTCTTCCGAAA
Organism: Cryptomeria japonica; assembly: GCF_030272615.1. Lineage (NCBI taxonomy): Eukaryota > Viridiplantae > Streptophyta > Pinopsida > Cupressales > Cupressaceae > Cryptomeria > Cryptomeria japonica. The sequence goes on from NC_081406.1 coordinate 272,821,122, forward strand.
TTTGTGGACGACTTAGTAGTAAATCTATTCGAATTTTTGTTCTATATAATTATCTGACAGCTAATACTGTTTGAAAATTGTTCTGTATTTTTTCAACTTAAAAATTAATAGTCATATTTCTTAAAAAAAACAAAAACATTCCAAGACACTCAAGACAGATCGTGCACAGTTAGTTAAGAAAAGATTGTAAATGGTATTTAGCATGTATAATTAGTAGTTTTAATTGGTGCCATGTTCTCGTTCTCCTGACTCTATAAATTCTGATCTAATTCAATTCAGTTCAATAACTATGATGACGTAAAAATAAATCTAATATCACACAGTTTGGCTTACCGAATGTGGCAGTGTCCATCGTGCTTATAGTTTCATCGTCCACGACATTTTTATTCCCAGTGACAATTGTGTTACCCATGCCATCACCGATTATCGTGATCATCGTTTTCTGCTTGGATACAGTCACATACTCCTCATAAACTCCCGCTTTCACCCTGATCACAAATCTGGCATCGCTCTTATCCGGAGCTGCGTCCACTGCATCCTGGATGCTTATGTAGTCCCCATATCCGTCGGCGGCGACAACAAGGTCGGCTTTTGTACTTTCCAGAAGCTTTCGATCTGCTGCAGAAACCCATGCCGGGAAACCCCTGTGAGAAGGAAGTCCATCGGATAACAGACGCCGTGTACGAGAATTTTTCCCCAACACGTCGACTATTTTGTTAACAATGGCAAGAGAGTTGCTGACCAGCTCAGTCAAATTCTGCGTGGTGCTTTCAACCTGAGCTTTCACGTCATTTGCCGGCAACTCTGCAAATCCGTCCCTGCAGGTCTCAAGATCTGACAGAGAAGCACTGTGCCATGTCTGCACATCACTAATTGTCTTCATTGACCGAAGGTCGACAATCTTTAATAGGAGGCTGGAGCTATTTAACTGCTCGATCGTATCATCCAGAAAATCCTCACAATGCTCAAGCGCCAGACGTTGGCGGGGATCGTTGCTTTGTTCTCTCAGATTGGAAATAACGACGTGGGCCTGCTGTGCTTTTTCCAGCGCCACCATCGCTGCAATATAGTCGAGATCTTGAGGTCTGGCATTGGAGGCGCCAGGGTACGATGAAAGGCTTGAAACGCACGTGTCTGGATAGCGTGTGGCGTCGCACGTGGCCTTTAAGGACATGCTAGTTTTCTGTGACTCACTCTGTGTAACGTCTTTCCCGTTTCTTGACTGAACTACTCCGATTCCCACACCGATAATCATGGCCACTAAGACTATGGAAGATATTGAGATTATTATCATTCTTTTCCTCGTTTGTCTCTTCTCTTCCAACCTTGCCCGTTCCAGCGGGTTCGGATATCCATGGCCTTTGAATTCATACATTTTCTCTACTCTTCAAAACGTAGAGATTTTCTCGTTTGCAAACTCCCAATGACCTTGAAGGCTATCCTGGTTCAATTCGAATCTTCGTAGAACATTTATAGCTCAAATCATAGGTTATTTGATTTTGTCCCTGTGTTTAGGCCTGCAAATGTTGAAAATATAATAATTGTGTGGAAGCTGCCTGAGATTAGACTAATGGAGAGAAAAAGATTGTATGATGTATGGTGTGGGTATAAAGTGTATATACTAATCGACACAAATGCTACGGTACAAGCACTCACGCGGTTTGGCGGAAAAAGCCAGGTGAGTTTGACAACGGGACAAAGTCACCAAGTTAATGGCCGGCTCAATGGAACTGCTGATTAATGCGCCAATTGGCCACCCTTTTGCAGGCATGAACATCCTTTTCAAGATTCGTATCCAGCATGTTAAGATTGACGCTACATATGTCGAGCATACACGTTAATATCGATATGAACGAAAAAAAATCTGTAGTATCTGAATAATACAAATGTGAAGAAAACAACTAATTAAGTATATTTTTTGTTTTTTTATTGAAGGGTGAAGACTGTAATCTAGTCATTTGATGTTACAAACGGAAAGAACAAGAGAAGATATAGGATGAGGTTATAGAAGCCCACAATTACATTCACCGATTACGAATCCACCGGTTTAGGAAAGCCCAAGGTGTCACGAGCGATGACAAGAATAAAGGATACAAATTACAACTGAAAAATTAGTGCTGGAAAAGGCTAGTCTAACGAAGCTATACAAAGTACAAATAATTGACTCAAATATAATAAAAAATCAGTCCGAAAAAAGAAATAGAATAAAGATATTGCAATTTAATTTTTATGTATAAAGCAGATAAGTTGATCTCAGTGATTTTGTATTATCACTAGTTATATGTTTACCAATAAGTAGTATTATATTTATGAAAATGATTACACATTGAATTTTATAATTGAAGTGATTAGTAAAAAAATTTAAAATATATATTATTTTGAGATAGTGACTAGAATGTAATTAATTAGGGTCATCACATCTACTAAGTATCTTTAAATATCAAACTCATAATTTGGTTGAGAGATGCTTTTGTGTCTATTAGCTTCCTTACATAATTTGTATAAATAATGTTTCAAGTTTAGTACAAGTTTAGGATTAAGAGCAAATATATGTCATGTTTGATATTATAACATCTTAAAAAATAATATTTTTAAATCCAAGTGTACGGAATTTTTATATTTGCTTGATGTATGATAAATATTTGCTATAATTCATCTAAGGTCTTACATCTAGAATCTAATATCATGTCACATCCCTAAACCTAAGCACACAAATATGTCATGTTATTTTTTTTCTTCCTTGAAAAGCTAAAAGGGCATATATTTTTGTGTTCATGTATCATGTGTTATCCTACGGATTTAGAAATATGAAATTCATTTCTTTAGGTACCTTCCTTATAAAGTGAATTATTTGATATCAAAATTATTTGTTAGGCCACAATTTCCTCATACGTTTTCACTAGCTAAGAGTTTCATATCCATAATAGTTAACATTTAAAATTTGGGAAATGACACATTTTCTAGAGCTAAGATTATTATTAAGTAGAGTCTATTCAAGTGATGACATCTAAGATTTCGAGTGTTTAAATGATATGGATTCAACAAGAAAATGTAGAAGTCAAAGAATAGATTTAATAAAGGGAATTATTCTCTACAAAATAAACTACAATATTGTATATTTCCAATATGCCTTTGTGAAGAAGAGGCTGCAAATATATAGGAATTAATATGCCTAAAATAAAGGATCTAGAAATATTTTTTTAAATCTCAACGTGAGATGAAAAATAATAACAAATACAATATTTTTCTCCATTTCTCAACGTAAGATAAAGAACAATATCTCAAATACACAAATACAATCATCATACACTAACTTATCTTGATCTCAACGTAAGGAATTTTTCGTTGCAAAGTTTGATAATGCTCAGGATAGAAACAAAATCTTATGTGATCATTTTTTTAGCTGGGAGGATAAATTTTTGTTGATGATTAAGCCTTGGCACTCTGATTTCAACCCTTCTAATAAAATGTTTAATAAGATTCCGATCTAGGTTCGGTTTCCTAATCTTCCCTTTCATTTATGAAATGATTCTCTTTTAGAGGAAGTGGGTAACGCCCTTGGTGATTTTCTGATGGTGGATGATGAATCCTTTGATATTTTCCACTCCACCTTTGCCCGCATACTTGTTGATATGGATATTTCAAATGGGTTGCCTGTTGAGATTTTACTTAAATCTTCAAAGGGTTCTTGGGTCCAATCTTTGGACTATGAAGGAATTCCCTTTCGATGTAAAAGATGTTTCAAAATTGGGCATGTAGCTGAGCATTGTGGTTTTGAGATAAAGGCATCAAATGCCACATGGTGGAAAGATGCTTCTGAACAACATTATCTTGTTTCAAAGAAATCCAATCAACCTAGGAGTTTTTTTGAGGTGGTTGCTTTGGAACCATAGGATCTTGGGGCATCCCCTTTGGTTGTCTCGCTTGTTTGGGCTGCTAAAATTGCACAAGTTTCTCCTATTGATTCACCTAATGTGAGAGTGATAGGGCTGCAGGAAGCTTCTTCTGGTGACAGCGATTTGGCTATCATTTTTGGTGGCTCTTTTGAAAAGTCCACGCCTGCTGGGAGAAACATAGAGGATATTTTTCAGCCTATAGTGAGATGGTTTGGCATGACAAGGCAATGCATGTGGAAGAGGGATGGTTTTTTGTCAAGGGCAAGAAAGCTAAATCTTCAGAGCCTTCTTTCAACATGACTCTACGCTCCCATAAGAGTAGATCTAAAGGTAAATATTGATGGTTCTAGATTGGGGGCTAGCATTAGGCTGGCTGTAAGATGTTCTCTTTGCAACCCTGTTTTAGAGTGGTTGGTTGCAAGCTGGTCTTTTTGCAGTCCTTTTTTCCTTGGTTGTTTTTACTTTCATGTTCCTTATGTTTGGACAACTTTTTGGTTCCGAGTTCCAGATCCTTTCAAAATTTGATTGTAAAGGGCTTCGCATCCCTTCAAACCCTACTTTTCCTTTAATAAAAAACTCATCCTAATCTCCTAACAACTAGGAGACTAACATTTTACTTTTCACTTTTGACTTTGTTTTTTGACATTTACATAAGATAAAAAATAATAAAAAATAATACTATTCTAATAAAATATATTTATCCTATGTATACCCTACAAATCCTCAACATTCCTCCCAACAATATCATTAGACTCCAATTCTTGTAGAAGAGAAGGAAAATCTTGATATAGTTAATGGTGAGAGATCTAATGGGCCTTACATGGAAGCTAACCTTATTTGCCAAAAAGGTAGGAAGTGGTGGAACTGCATCATTTCTAATGAGTCTTTGTATCAAAAACTCTATTAGAATCAAGAGAAAGTTGAATATTAGGAAAAAAATCTAAATGATGGCTAACAAAAGGCTTAGTTTATAGCGTTTACTCATGGTAGTGCTTGAGAAGATCAACGTTAAAAATATCACATATGCCCAATTAGGCTAGAAGATCAAGTTGAAAATCATTTTCAAACATCTTTCTGAAGAACAGTGTAAGGCCTATAACATAGTGGCTTGACCTTACTATATGCTTTCTCTTGGAAATGACATTTGTCCAAGTATAGCCAAACTTTATCCCCAACTTGAAGATTATGAGGGACATGATGAGAATAAGTTGTTTTTTCTTTTCTTAAGTCTTTTTAGAATCTAAACTACTTTGGATTGAAGATTTAAAAAAAATTGAATGAAAGGGTTAGACCTTATCTTTCTCTTTCTAAATATGCATAGTGGCTGGAGATGGTAAAAACAAGGACAATTCATATGGAGTGAAAGGCTGAAAACCAAGGCACACCTCAAAATGTAAGTGACTTATAAAGGATTGGACTACCTGGTTGTATGCATGCTCTATGTGGGTTAGGATCAAATACCACTTGGAAGGACATCCATGGTGATGAATTCTCAAACTTTGTATAAGAGTTTGGTTCAGAACTCTAGTCTAACTATCCAAATGAGGATGAAAAAGAAGTGGACAAGTCAATCAAAAGTCCCCAAATATTCCACAAGTGAAGAATTTGGTAAGGACTAGATCCAAACTAATTTTAGCTGAAAATCTACAATTTGTAGGTACAAAATTCATAGGGTAATGTGAATAAACATTCAAGAAACTTGATTGGCTCTTGTGATTACAAATATGATTTGAGAGGCTCATGTCTCTAGAAAAATAAATGTTAATGATCTATTTAGTTGAGTCTCACTCACATTAATCTAGTAAGGTAGCAATTAACTTCCAAATCTTTATCTTGAAAATTAATTATAAATTGGTAGAGTTTTGAGACTTATTTAAGAAACATGTTGAGACTTGTAAACTATCAAATCCTTTATAAGGGTATGTGCACCAAGTTGTGGTACCAAAAGGGGGTCTTAATATGCCACTTTTTTCTAAAATCAACAAAGTTTAAACTTCAACGAAAAATTGAAGATAGTTAGACTCTAAATTTGAAGATGCAACAAGAATAAGAGTCAGAGTGCTTCAAGTCTACTTTCTAAACTACTATTTTTTTTGAAAATGGTGGAGATTAAGGGCTTCAAAAAGGGGGGCCACAAAAAGTGGTCCTATTTTTATGCAAAAAACTTAACATAGCATCTGTTGTGGCCCCCCTAAAATGTTAACTTTTTTTTTTGAATTTTTAAAATCGCTTCAGTGAGAAATTAGCTAACACCTTGTAGTTTATGCCAGATTTTTTAGCTAATTTTTTAATGAGTATATGATTATTTACTAATTTTTGAAGTGGACACATCCTGAAAAATAGAAATTTGATCATGCTCCTCCCTAAAATCATTGATAACTAATCAAAAATCATTTAAAAAAAAAAAAATTGTGTAGAAAGGAGTCTAGTTTCTAAAAATGTAAGTTTCTTCAAAATATGAATAACGTGTAAAAAAGTATACCCAAAATAGTGCATGTTGGTTTTTGACCAAAAATGAACACACTAACAAAAGAAATTATAGATGAAAGCCTTAACCGAATCAAGATGTGAAAAGAATTACATGCTTGGATAGCTAAGAGAGAGATCGAGGTCTCTATGGTACGTTTTTTAGTTTTATTGAAACACGTGCAAACATGATGGAGATCACGACCAAAAATATGTAAATTTTTTTGAATCCTCTGTTAAAAACACGTCTCAGGCCTAAAATGGTCATCCAACCCTTTGGGTTGGATGCCCAAGTACAGTCCAACCCAAAGGGCTGGTAGTTTCCAATGCAGACCATTTGGTGAGTGCCAAATATGGTGCTCGCCAGTGCGCGCCAAATGAGAAAAGTCAAATTTTTTCATTTGGCATGCTCCAAATTTGGCGTGTGCCAAATGTACTACATTGTCCAATTTGAAGGTTTTGTGATGCAAATTTTTCAACTTGGGCACAAGTTATACCCATCATGAGAGGAGGATATATACATGAAATATAATATTTAAGTATAAGTCACTTTAAGTTATATTTCATGTATATATTGGTAGGATGTTTGAGAGTGGTTTCAACTCTATAGGAGTTATAATGTAGATTCTTGTTTTTAGAGGATCATATTGACTTTCATACTTAGTCAAATTTCAGTAATCAACATTTTCCTATTAGCATTCTTTAGATTCATATCTCACTATCTTTATCTTCCCTAAACTCTACACCTATCTCTCTCCCTCTCTCATCTCTCTCACTTCTCTCTCCCCTCTCTAGGTATATCCCACCCTCTCTACCTTTCATCCCTTCCTTGTACCCTAATTTATATCCTTGACTCCCTTCCTCTCTCTTCTCTCTCACTCTCTTATTATTTCTCTCTCCTCCCACTCATTTCTCTTGTTCACTACTGATCCCTTCTATCCTCTCTCTCCCCATATCTAGGGCTCTCCTTCCCTCCCTATTCACCTCACTACCTATCCCTCCCTATATTATTACCCACCTCTCTCTCCCCCTCTAGGTTTCTCACTTATCTAATTGTCCACCCTCTAGTTATCTCCCTCCCTCTCTACCTTTCTCTCCCTTTCCTTTGCCCCTATCTATTTATGAACACTCTCCCTCTCTTCTCTCTCTCCAAACCTAGATCCATCTCCTCATTCTTTAGGTCTCTCACTCTCTCCATTTCTACCTCTCCATCCATCCCCTCTTACTCCTCTCTTTGTTCTTCTATCTCTTCTCTCTCCCTTCCCTCTCTAGATCTCTCCCTTCCTTTCTTCCCCTCTCCATTTATATATCCTTTCCCCACTCTCTTATTGTCTCTCTTCCTCTCTTATTCTCTCTCTTCATTGTCTAGTTCATTAACTCTCCAACCCACCCTCTCTCCCCTCTCTAGGTTTCTCCCTCCCTTCCTCTCCACCTATCTACCTTTGCATATGGGTCTCATTACCCACCTCTCTTTATCCCCCTCTATCTATCTCACTCCTCTCACAAAATCTAGGTCTCTTGCCTATCTATATGTCCTCTCTATAGTTCTCTCTCTCTCCCTCTCTATCTCTCTCCCCCTCCTCCTTAACATACGACCCACAACAACACCAAGTGGTGTCCTAAGGGGTCACAAGAAACCATATGACCCTTGACAACACTTAAGGAGTCATATGGTGCCCTAAGGGCACACGATATGACACCTTAGGACACAATACAACCCATAACGACACCATATGATGTCCTCAAGGGTCATATGGTGTCCTAAACGGTCATAGGACATGATATGACCCCTTAGGATACAATATGAGCCCTAATGACACCTAAAGGGTCATATGGTGTCCTAAGGGGTCATATGACACCATATGACCCCTTAGGACATAATATGATCTTTAACGACATCTAAGGGGTCATATGGTGTCCTTAGGGGTCATAGGAAACCATACAACCCATAACGATACCATATGGTGTCCTATGGTGTCATAGGACACCACATGACCCCTTAGGACACCATACAACCCATAACACACCATATGGTGTCCTAAGGGGTCACAAGACACCAGATGAGCCTTGAGGACACCATATGACCCATATTGACACTATATGGTGTACTAAGGGGTCATAGTACATGATATGACCCTTTAGAACACAATATGACCCCTAACGACACCTAAGGGGTCATAGGACACCATATGACCCCTTAGGACACAATATGAACCCTAACGGCACGTAAGGGTTATATGGTGTCCTAAGGGGTCATAAAATACTATATGACCCCTTAGGACACCATATAACCTAGAACGACACTATATGGTGTCCTAAGGGGTCACATAGTGTTCTAAGGGATCATAGGACAGCATATGACCACTTAGGACACCATACAACCCAGAATGACACCATATGGTGTCCTAAGTGGTCATAGGATACCATATGACCCATTATTACACAATATGATCCCTAATGACACCTAAGGGGTCATATGGTGTCCTATGGAGTCATAGGGAACTATATGACCCCTTAGGACACAATACGATGCATAACAAAACCATATTGTGTTGTAAGGGGTCATATGGTGTCCTAAGGGGTCACAGGACACAATATGACTCCTTAAGACACAATATGGCCCCTAACAACCCCTTAGCACACTATAGGACCTATAATGACACCATATGGTTTCCTAAGGGGTCATATGGTGTCCTAATGGGTCACATAACACCATATGATCCCTTAGTACACCATAAGACCCATAATGACACCATATGGTGTCCTAAGGGGTAATAAGACATCATATGACCCTTTAGGGGCAATAAGACACCATATGACCCTTTAGGGGTCATATGGTGTCCTAAGGGGTCATATGGTGTCATTAGGGGTCATATGGTGTCCTAAGTGGTCATATGATATTCTATGACCCATTAGGATGCCATATGACCCCTTAGGACACCATATGACCTCTAATGACACCATATGGTATCATTAGGGGTCATATGGTGTCTTAAGGGGTCATATGGTGTCATAAGTGGTCATATGGTGTTCTATGACCCCTTAGGACACCATATGTCCCCTAAGACCACCTAATGGTGTCCTAAGGGGTCATGTGGTGTTGTTAAGGGTCATATGGTGTCATATTGTGTCCTAAGGGGTCATATGGTGTTCAATGACCCCTTAGGACATCATATGACCCCTAACGACATCATATGGTGTCCTAAGGGGCCATATGGTGTTCTATGACCCCTTAAGACACCATATGACCCCTTAGCGCATGCCATATGGTGTCGTTAGGGGCATATGGTGTCCTAAGGGATCATATGGTATTCTATGATCCATTAAGACACCATATGACCTGTTAAGGGTCATATGGTGTCCTAAGGGATCATAAGGTGTCCAAAAGGGTTATATGATGTTCTATGACCCCTTAGGACACTATTTGACTGCTTAGGACACCATATGACCTCTAAGAACACTATATGGTGTCCTAAGGGGTCATATGGTGTTGTTAGAGGTCATATGGTGTCCTAAGGGGTCATAAGGTGTTTTATGACCCCTTATGACACCATATGACCCCTAACAACACCATATGGTGTCTTAAGGGGTCATCTAACATTGTTAGGGGTCATATGGTGTCCTAAGGAGTCATATAGTGTTCTATGACCCCTTAGGACACCATATGACCTCTTAGGACACAATATGGTGTCGTGAGGGGTCATATGGTGTTGTATGGGGTCATATGGTGTCCTAAGGGCTCATATGGCATCCCAAGGGGCCGTAAAACACCATATGATGCCTTAGAACACCATATGTTGTCATTAGGGGTCATGTGGTGTCCAAAGGGGTCATAGAACACCATATGACCTCTTAGGACACTATATAGTGGCATTAGAAATTATATGGTGTATGGGGTCATATGGTATCCTAAGGGGTCATAAAATACCATATGACCCCTTAGGACATCATATGGTGATGTTAGGTGTTATATGGTGTCCTAAGGAGTCATAGAATACCATATGACCCCTTAGGACACTATATTATCCCTTAGAACACCATATGACATATCCTAAGGGTTCATATGGTGTCTCAAGGGGTTATAGAACACCATATGACCCTTAAGGACACCATATGACCCCTTAGGACACCATATGGTGTTTTTTTGGGGTTATATGGTGTCCTAAGGGGTCATAGAACATCATATGACCCCTTAGGACACAACATGACTCCTAATGACACCATATGACCCCTCAGGACACCATATGGTGGTCTTAGGGGTCATATGGTGTCCTAAGGGGTCATAGAACACCATATGATCCATTATGACACCAAATGACCCCTTACGACACCATATGACCCCTAACACCATATGGTGTCCTAAGGGGTCATATGACATCCTAATGTGTCATAGAATGCCATATGACCCCTAATGACACCATATGACCCTTTAGGACACCATATGACCCCTAACGACATGATATGGTGTCTTAAGAGGTCATATGGTGTTCTGAGGGGTCATATGGTGTTCTATGACCCCCTAGGACACCATATGACCCCATTTAACATGCTAGTACATGACATGACCACTTGTGACACCATATGACCCCTCAAGACATAATATGGTGTCGTTAGAGGTCATATGGTGTCCTAAGGGGTCATATGGTGTCGCTAGGGACCATATGGTGTCTTAAGGGGTCATATGGTATTCTATGACCCATTTGGGCACCATACGACCCCTTAGGACATCATATGACCCCTAATGACACCATGTGGCCCTTTAGGCACTATATGACCCCTAATGACACTATATGGTGTTGTTATGGGGCATATGGTGTCATAAGGGGTTATAGAATAGCATATGACCCCTTAGGACACTATATCATGTTGTTAGGGGTCATATGGTGTCATTAGGGGTCATATGGTGTCCTAACGGGTCATATGATGTCCTTAGGGGTTATAAAACATGAAATGACCCCTTAGGACACCATATGGTGTCGTTAGGGCTCATATGGTGTTCCAAGAGATCATATGGTATCCTAAGGGGTCATGGACACCATATGACTTGTAAGGAAACCATATATTGTCCTAAGAGGTCATATGGTTTCCTAATGGGTCATATGGCCCACGATGCTCCTGCACATACCCAGATGGGTTATATAGAGATATGAGATATCTAGAGGGGGAGAGAGGCGTGAGAGACCTAGATAGGGTGAGAGAGAGAGAGGGTTGAGATAGATGGAAGGGGATATAGAGAGGTTGGTAATGAGATATGGATGGAGATGTAGAGAGGTGGAGAGGGAATGAGGGAGAAACCTAGAGAGGGTTAGAGAGGGTGTGATGGAAAGCCGATGATGTAAATGATAAAGAGAGAATAAGAATTAGTAGGGAAGGGAGAGAGAGATGGGGATAAGGAGGGAGAGGGACATAGAGAGGGAGAGGAGAAGAAAATAATGGAGATGCCTATAAATGGGAGGGAGGGATAAGAGAAGAGATGAAAGAATAAAGAGAGAGAAGAGTATGAAGGGATTGAGTGAGAGGTAGACATGGAGGGACTACAAGACCTAGGGAAGGAGATGATGTAGAGGTAGGGGAAAGCGAGAAGAGGAGGAGAGAGTTCAAAAATAAATAAGGGTAAAGGGGGAGGGAGATATAGGGGAAGAGAGAGGGAGAGAACTAGAGAGGGGACAAATAGATAGGTGAGAGAACTATTTTGGGAAAAAGAGATGAGAGACCTAGATGACAAGAGAGAGGAATGAGATAGATAGAGGGGGGGAGAGAGAGGTGAGTAATGAGACATGATGCAGAGGTAGATAGGTGGAGAAGAAGGAAGTGGTAAACCTAGAGAGGTGAGTAATGAGACATGATGCAGAGGTAGATTGGTGGAGAAGAAGGAAGTGGTAAACCTAGAGAGGTGAGAGAGAGTTGATGACCTAGAATGTAGAGAGAGAGAATAAAAGAGGAAGAGAGAATAAAAAAGTGGGGGAATGAGATATATATGGGGGTATGCATGGATGGGGAGGTAGAGAGGGAGAGGGGAAGAAATGAAGGGAGAGACCTAGAGAAGGGAGGGAGGGAGAAGATAAGAGATATAAGAACAAAGAAAGGAGTAAGAGGGGATGGATGGAGAGGTGGACATGGAGGGAGTGAGAGACCTATGGAAGGAGGAGATAAAGAGGTTAGGGGAGGAAGAGAAAAGGAGGGATTTCATAAAGGGATAGGGTTAAGGAGGAGGGAGAGAGAGGTAGAGAGGGACATAGAGAACTATGGAGGGGGCATATAGATAGGTGAGAGACCTAAATGGCCAGAGAGGAGTGAGATAGATAGAGGGGGATAAAGAGAGGTGGGTAACAAGACCTATATGCAGAGGTAGATAGGTGGAGAGGAAGGGAGGGAGAAACATAGAGAGGGGAGATAGGGTGGGATGGATAGGTAATGACCTAGACAATGAAGATAGAGAATAAGAGAGGAAGAGAGAAGATGAGAGAGTGGGAGAGGGAGATAGAGAGGGAGAGAGGAATAAAGGAAGGTAGAGACCTGGAGAGGGGAGGGAGGGAGAATAGAAGAGATAGAAGAATAAAGAGATGAGTAAGAGGAGATGGATAGAGAGGTAGACATGGAGGGACTTTGAGACCTAGATAATGAGGAGATAGAAATGTTTAGAGAGAAAGAGAGAGAGAAGAGAGGGAGAGAGTTCATAAATAGATAGAGGTAAGGAGAAGGGAGAGAAAGGTGGAGAGGGAGGGAGAGAACTAGAGGGTGGACAATTAGATAAGTGAGAAACCTAGAGGGGGAGAGAAAGGTGGGTAATAATATAGGGAGGGAGAGATAGTGAGGTGAATAGTGAGAGAGGGACAACCCTAGATATGGGGAGAGAGAGGATAAAAGGGATAGTTAGTGACCAAGAGAAAGGAGTGGGAGTGGAGAGAAACAATAAGGGAGTGAGAGATAAGAGAGAGGGAGAGAGTCAAGGATAAAGAAGCGAGAGAGACAAAAGATGGAGAGAGATAGGTCTAGAGTTTGGGGAAGATAAAGAGAGTGGGATACATAGCTAAAGAATGCTAATGGGATCATGTGTTGATTATTAAAATTTGACATGTCGATTGTTGAAATTTGACTAAGTCTGAAATTTTATATGATCCTCTAAAAACTAGAATCTACATTATAAGTCCTATAGAGCTATACTTAAATTTTATATTTCATGTATATATTCTCCTTTGGGGGTGGATTTAACTTGTGCCCAGATTGAAAAATCTACACACTCACAAAACCTTCACATTGGACAATGTAGAACATTTGGCGCGCACCAAATTTGGTGCTCACCAAATGCAAAAAATTAACTTTTCACATTTGGCGAGCACCAAATTTGGCATGCGCCAAATGTGAAAATTCAAATTGTTCATTTGGCACCCTTCAAAATTTTGCATTTAGCGACTGCCAAATAGGGCAAGCACCATATTTGGTGCTCGCCAAATGGTTTGCTTGGGAGAATACCAACCCTTTGGGTTGGATTTGCCTTGGGCATCCAACTAGTAGGTTTAGACGACCTTTTCATGCCAATGACGCATTTTTATGAAAAAGTAAGAAGTGGCACCTTTTTTGGTACCACAACTTGGTGCACTTACCCATAATATAGATTCGTTATCATTTCTAAGTTTAGAGGGAGCTTCATTGGAATAAATATTTAAGATAGTAATACTAGAATACTATACATATTTTAATATTCTTATTTTTAATTAAAATTAAAGATGCAATCTTTCTTTCTACAACATTTTATCTTAATTTATTTTTTATTATCTACAACTGCTTTATCCTTCTATTTTTACCTTATTTTCAAATCATATAATACTAGTATATTTGCATAATACATATTGTGCTCTTCTTAGTTCATATGTGTTGCTCATTACCTCTTGAAGGTTATATCATCCTTGTTGGAGAATCTATAAAAATCAAATCTACAAAAAATTCTTCATTAATCAAAAGACATCAACCATTACATGGGAATACCTTTTATAAGTTGTAGGGTATAAAAAGTGGACCATTATGAAAAATAATCAGATTCTTTTGGGATTCAAATGATACTTTAGATAACTATGACCTTCAAATTTTTCTAGTAAATTAAATGTGTGTTTTAATCAAGCATATAAATCACTTGAACATTTTAGTCTCCATAAATAAAAAAATATAGAATTTTTTAAAAGAATTTTGATGCCTCAATTTTGTGAAGAAGAATAGAGTTGATGTTCTTATGGAAAAAAAATAATTCCTTTATGTAATAAGATAGCATCTAACTTTTATTTTTGTGATTTGCATGTAAAGAAGAGAATTGAACCTCTATACAAAGTTTTTTGTTTTAATATAAATAAAGTAAGAATTTTTCACTATTCTTTCCATATTATATTTTTCTCTCTTTGCCTCCGTCATAGTTCACATTTGTAAAAGAATTAATGGAAACATTGATGTTGGAGGAGGCAAAAACAAGTAGTACAAAAGTTGATAAGGATTTTGAAATGGAAGGTGTAGATGGATAATTCTAATCTTTACAGATTGGAAAATTTTAAATGTAATGACCTTACAAGTAATAAAAAATTGTTGTTATATTTATTTGGTTATTTGACTTATTGATAGAGTTCTAAACCTAGACCCAAAATATTAATATGTTTAGGTAATGGTAAATATAGATTGATCTCAACATAGACACATGGATTCACATGAAAACTCATCTAGACCTATGAAATCATCCTAATGTACAAATAATATCATGTGAATAATGAAGAAAAAGTGAATCTGTCATAAAATTTATAGACACCTAAAATGATTAGATTTAATGAGATCCTAAATATAAACTATTTCTTAATTACAATTGTAGTCACATAAATCTGTCCACTTAATTAAATGAATACTTAGTATTTATTTGATTATTTAACCATCAATTAATAATTAATTAAATTAATATTTAATTAATTCATCTTAACCCTCTTCTCCTATTAATTAAATAAATTATTCAATTTATTTGATTTAATTCACTTAACCAAATTCAGACCATTAATTAAATAAATAAATCATATTTATTTAATTAAATCTTCTCTCACATTTAAATAAATTAATATTTATTTAAATTCCCCCAAAATCCCACCTCTCACATTTAAATAAATTAACATTTATTTAAATCACCTTTATCCTCAACCCACTTGCATTTTCCTACAAAAGCAAGTTGCACAATTATTTTAAATAAATAATTTATTTAAATCACCTTTATCCTCCACCCACTTGCATTTTCCTACAAAAGCAAGTTGCACAATTATTTTAAATAAATAATTTATTTAAATCACCTTTATCCTCCACCCACTTGTATTTTCCTACAAAAGCAAGTTGCACAACTATTTTAAATAAATTATTTATTTAAAATCCTATTTATCCTCACCCACTTGAAACCTTTAATGGTTTCCCTTAAAGTATTCAAACTTGATGGCTTTAAAGTCTTCAAAATTGATGGCTTCCTTCTATAATCTTCTTAAGGCTTTAATGGTTTTCCTTAAAGTCTTCAAGCCTTTAATGGTTTCCCTCAAAGTCTTCAAGCATTTTAATGCTTTATCTTCATTTTTCTCATTTAAATAAATTAATATTTATTTGAATATTTATCCAAATGCAAATTACACCATTTAATTGAAATAAATGATTTTATTTTAATTGAAAATACCAAAATTTCTCCCACTTGCATTTTCCTACAAAATCCACTTGTATGCCTAAACCCCTTCTAGATTCTTCTAAACCCTTCCTAATTAGCCTAATCCATCCCCTAAATATTGTCACATTCCTAAGCAAATTGGAGTCACTTCTCAAAGACTCCAAAGTCTTTGAAAAGCAATTAATGCTTTGTGTGTTCAACAAATTAACCCTCAAAGTCTTTGATAACCATTGAAGGCTTTCAACCTTCAACCACTTAATCCCCAAAGTCTCCAATAACCATTAATGGTTACCTCAAACCCTCCCACATGGTTAAAACATTTGTTTTGACTCAACCTCTACCCAACCCAAAGGTCTCATCAGGCCATTAATGCTTTGACCATGATTATCTCTTAAACATTTGCACAAAGGTTTATCCTTGGATTAACTCTTAATCCAATGGGTAATCTTAATTTAGACTTGACCCTTACCTTCTAGATAACCATGAGGTCTTCTCAGGCCTTTAATGCCTCCAACCTCTTCTCTCAACCCAATCCTATGTTGACACTTGTCACCATTTTATTGGTGCCAATTGTGCACATGGATCCCCAACTTTCAAACTTGGCCCTTGATTAAACCATTCAATCTTAACCCTTCATTTCCCCATTTCTTCTATAAATAGAACCCTTCTCCTCAAGCAAAAGGAAGCATTTAGAGTATTGTTGTTATACTAGCATTAGCATAGAGCTTTTTCATAGCATCACTATCTACTCTTGCATAGTATTTTCTTATCATATTCAACCATCTTGAATCTCCATATGGCATCCATGGCTAGTGCTAAAAGCTGAGAGCTACACTCATTTGGGACTTGGAGAGGAGAGGAACAAGGGAGGAGCAACTATGAGCATCTTGATTAGCTATTTTATTCTATGTTTATATGCTTTCTATTTCATGCTTAATATCTCTCTTGATATGCCTATTTAAGATAATCTTTTGTTGCTAACACTAGTGTTTGTTTCTTGTGCTCTTGTGTGTGTTGCCATCAAACAGATTTTCTAATCCTTTTTGCAGAGCATCATTTGGTGAACTCGACGTGAATCCAAACACCGAAAAGATCAATTTTTTTTTTAACCAATAACATGTTTGAATGTTGAAAATGTCACACAGGTTGCGCTTTTGACACTGTTTTGGTGCGTTTGACATTATTTTGGTGCTATTCACTCTGTTTCAGTGCTTTTCCCTTCTCTATCTTTCCCTTTCTTTTAGTGCGTTTGTGTTAAATAGTACCTCTGTTCAAACGCAGACTAGCGCTATTGTAACAAAATGTTGTACAAATCACCTTGTAACCAAAAAAAAAAAAAATTAGGCTTGTAGAAGCCCACCAAATAGGCAGATTTTACTAACTATTTTTCTCTTTTGTGCAGATTTAAATTAGATTAAAAAGTAGATTTATATTTTTTACTAACTTGTTTTTTGAAGTTGGTTTTAAAAATGAATTCACTTTTTATTTTGGTTTAAAATTAACTTCACATTTCAAATTTGGGCTTTTAAAAAAGAATCACACATTTGTTTGGGGCTCTTAAAAAGAATTTCATTGTTCAAAGGTAAAAAGAACCACAAACTTATACAAAAACAACTTTATTTTTTTTGCAAGTTAGGAAACAAACTTCGTTTTGGTGCTTAAAATCAACAAGGCAAATTTTATTTCTTGCATCAAGATAAAACTCACAATCCACACTTCCATTTTTGGTGCAAATAAAATTCACAATCAACTTGTCTCATTTTCAAAGCAATTTTACTTCATGCAAACGTGTTTTTCATTAAGTTGACCAGGATTTTCAAATTCTAGTTTACTCAAACAATTGCCTTTGAAAATTAAAAAGAACACCATGATTGTTGGAGCAACATCTCCAAATAGTTAGATCACATTGCAATGACAGATTAAAAAGAACAAGTGTTTTTCGTGCTTGGCACACTTGTGCAAAGAGTTGGTCGAGTGGTCCTACTTCTAACACACACTATCCTCTCCCTTGGCTTTCGTGGTCCTAGGTGCAAGAGAAAAGTGTTAGTAACACTCAAAATTTTATCTTTTTAAGAGAGGCCTGCCAAGAGACACATCACTTTTGGGAATGACCTTGAGCGGTAAATCCTTCGAGCCGCTATAGAAATCAGGTGTGAGTGAAAGCTGTAGCCTTGGGTATAGCTGTTCCTACAGTGTAACTAGCTGAAAGGACAAATGGGCCCCACCACCAGTTACAAGGCTCTTAAGTGAGTCACTACAGAATGAACTTATGTCTGAAAACATCGAACATGACTAAACACCTTTAAGTAGTAGCCCACCCATTCTATTGATTGAGGATATTTGCGATATAATTTAGTGCAAGAGCATAGATGGTTTTGCTCCCAAGATACTCACCATACATATTTCCTTGAGTAGAAACATAGCTTTTTGAAAAGTCACTTGTGGCTTGATAAAAGTGGTGACTCCACCATCATAGGGATCATCTATTTGTTATGCTCGTGCAAGACTTAGTATATCACATCCTTACCTGCCACGGCGGGATTCATAAGGTATGTAGTACCAAAGTCGAAGAAATATCAAGATGTGGGCTAAATTTATCACAACTGGCCTTTTGACCTTAGGGATAAAAAGTGTTTGAAGTGTGTTCATTTTACAAACCTAGTGCAAATTGAGCCGACTTCAGGCTTTGGAAATACACCTTAAAATACATCTAAAGGAAGGGTCAAAAACAAGTCCAAAGGATTGGGTTGATCTAGACCCCTACTCATTTGTGCCTTTGAGGCAACATTCTTGTGTTTGTGTGCTTGCTTTGTTTTCTTGTCAAAGAAAAATCAGAAAATCAATCCCAAAAACATAGTATTCATCCAACATTTCTCAAAAAAAAACAAAAATACCAAAAACAAAGTGCAAACAACAAAGAGACAAATTTTATGACCATTCTTCACATCTTGCGAAAGAAGAAGTGTCATCAGAATATCAACTTAAAAAGGAGACCATTAAGCTCAAAGACTTTGATCAAAAGGAGGAAATTCTTCTATCTCAATAGACAAATTTTTGTCTCACATAGAGTCTTTCTACATCGCATGCATCTATACCTTCAAGGTAAAACAAACGAGTTTGATTCAGAATCATTGAACCACAGAGCTTTTATGCAATATAGAGCTCTGAGTTATCACAAAAATCAAGGAGGAAAGATTAATCCCAACTTCTTCCCAAACATCTGTATCACCTACAACACAGCTCGAGAAGTGCCACCAATGCCTGAAAGGGAAGAAGTAGAGTTTGTTCCATTTGTAACACAAAGTTTTTATTGAAGTTGAAAACAAAACATCCATCATCTCATTCATACATCATTATTCCATCATCAATCCATCCCAAAACTCTCAAAACATTAAGAGGTTCTTGTCCCAAGATTCCTTTTTTAGATATTGCTTGAAATCAAACACATCACATCACTTTTTAGATTGTTTCTACATCTAGGATAAGCTCATCCTAAGAGACACATCTACGCAGGTTAAAACTAGTTCATGAGTGAATCCTCTCATTACTAGGTAGTCAAAATCTGTAACACATCTCAGATTTCTCTACACCTTATCACATCCAAAACTCCTCAAAACAAGCAAGCAATTCAAAGAAGGAATTTCGGTTACATCTACCTTAAAAGTGCTAGAGATCCACATACAACACAAATCACCAATCATCAATTTTTCATTTCATCAATAACTCATCATCATCTTCAATCAACTTCAACACAAACTTGCAAACAAAATGGCTCAAACCCGATCGCGATCAAGGCAACGAGAAATAGAAATTGAGGAAGAAGAGGACAACCTCAATGAATTTCAAGAAGCACTTGGAGGAAATGTAAATGATGAAAACCCAAGTACTCCCACTCCTTCAACAATCGAAAGGGTTCAGCATAACCCTCATTTTAACAGATTGTTTGATGAAATACTTAGGAGCAATGCGGATGCTCACTTCTTAAAACTCGCTCAAGAAGGAGCCAAACTCCCCTCGGACTTTGATCTTGCCCAATTAAGACAAGCATCAGAAAGACAAAGTTGCCATGAGGAAGAAAGAGGTAGAAATCACATCAGATATAACATTCCTCGAGGTAATCCACCACCTCCTCCTCTAAATGAAATGGAGATGTTGCGGCAACAAGTCGAGAATCTCGCCCAACAACTTCATAGTGGTGTTAAGACCAATCAATTCTCACTTAATGATATCTGTCCCTATCCGTTTGATAGGAATCTTTATATGCCACCCTTTCCACGCGGGTTCAAAACACCCAAATTTGAAAAATATAGAGGAAAGGGGGATCCCCGTGATCATGTCTGAGAATTTCATTCCGCTTGTCTTGAAGTGGCTTATGAGGACACATACCTAATGCGCCTTTTTCTCCAAAGCTTGGGAGGAACAACCACATCATGGTTTTCCCGACTACCAAGTGGCATTAGAACATTTGAGGAACTCATCCAGAAGTTCCTATCTCATTACTCTTATAATATTGAACGCGACATCACCATGGCTGATTTGTGCAATACCAAACAAAAACCAGGTGAACTATTCTCAGTATTCCTGCAACGATGGCGCCAAATGTCTAGCAGACATTCTCTTCAGTTACCTGAATGAGAACTAGTGGAAATTTTCATTTCCAACTTAAACGAAGAAATGGAATTTCACCTGGATGTCAAAGACATAGACTCTTTTAACGATATGATCACCAAGGGTTTAAAATGTGAAAGGGCACTCATCAAGAAAGGACTCATCAAAATCTTTAATGAACCAAAAGATGGTCCTCGCCCGCGCTTCAATAGCGATAAACCGAATTTCTAGAACAAGAACAAGAATATCGTCAACGATGGAGTTGTGGATGCCAGGACTGTCCAAAATGCACAACCTGTGGTTCGGTTTGCAGGACAAAATCCTCCACCTCAGAATAACACAAATTTTCCTTCCAATCAAGGTCGCATCACATCTCACGATGAACCAAGACCTCGTCCACAAAAACAAAAACGCGCATATACTCCCTTAGGGGAACCCATTGAAACAGTGTTACGACAACTCATTTCTCAAAATTTGGTCACTCTACCTAAACTATCAAACTATGAACCTCAGGTCAGACTAGCATGGTGGCGAGATACTGAACACTGTGAATTCCATCAAGGAAGAGGACACAAGACAAGTAATTGTCACCGATTGAAAGATCTCATTCAGGATCTTATTGACTGAGGAGAAATTGAGATTGAAGGACATGACCCAAAAACAACAAATAATGATCATTTGATGTTTAAGAATCCACTTCCATCACAAGATCAAAGGGGTCCTTCCACTTCTCGGCGAGGCACTAATACCATTGATTATACGCAGGATGCGTATAACTACACTGTAAATCACCTGTATGATGCCAGTGAACAAATTGCAACTATAACCTTCAAAAATCCCACCTCAAATTGCAATGTTGTTATGCGTCGCGGAAAAGTCACCATCAAGGCAGCTCCACAGGGCACCACCTCCGTCCTGAAGCAATATAACCTTGTGGAACAATTAGACAAAACCCCTGTGCTCATATCCATTTTAGAACTATTACGCTTATCACCATCTCATAAAACAATCTTGGATCAAGCACTCCAAGAGGCGTCAGTCCCTGCAAACCTGAATACGGACCAGTTTCAAGCCATGGTTGGAAATCTAAAGTCATCACCTTGTCTCACTTCTTCTGAAAGTGACAACTCCTCCTTCCAACAACCGCATAACGCCTCACTCCACATTGAAGGCTTTATCAACCAACACAGGATCAAGCGAGTCTTGATAGATAATGTAGCAGGCCTAAACATTTGTACACAACAGTTGGTCACAGCATTGGGATATGCAATAGAATCAGTGGATCCTCGCAAGAAGATCACCATCAAGGCCTATGATGATGCAGAGCGTTCATCCAAAGGAGCTGTGGTACTACCGATCCGGGTTGGCCCTGTGGTAAAGCACATAATTTGTCAGGTTCTGGACCTTCCTCTGCCATATAATCTATTATTAGGGAGACCTTGGATACATGCCATGCAAGCTGTTCCATCTACCTACCATCAATGTATCAAGTTCCCACATAACGGTACAGAGATCACAATCCTGGGCGATGCAAATCCCTTTGCATTTTGCCATAATATCAACCATCAACCAGAAATTACTGTTCCTAATAATAGGGAAGCCATTTCCTCCACATCATATGTAAGTCCCGCCTCTCTTGCTAGTTTGAACACCCCTATACCCAAGAAAGAAAAGCTTAAGATGAAAGTAGCAGAGGAAGGTCCTGGAGAGTACAACTTGAGTCAGCTCTTTTGTGTAGGACAAATGCCCACTTCTCCTAGAACACATGGTAAACCACAACAATTACTCCAAAAACCCATAGTCACGCCCGCATGTGCTTTGACACCTTTTATCCTTGGAAAGAGTCAAGAGGAAGAAACACAAGATGAGGACCTAGCGGACTGGATCTATAAAGATCCCATCACCACTGACATACCATGAGTTACACTTCCTATAGAACAGTATGGCAAAGGCCTCCTCATTATGCAAAGAATGGGATATGATGGTCAGAGTGCTTTGGGATACTGCAAACAAGGACGACATGAACCGCTGCTGCCAAAGTTCAAGCCCAAAGGTAATACAGGCCTAGGCTTTGAAAAAGAGATCCTTCCTAAACTCAGATTCAAAGGAAAACCCAGCAAACCATTTTGCCCACCTACGACAACGAGGACACCTTTCATAATCAAAGCACCATCAAGCCATATCCCCACTACCCCATCAAGGCTCACAACTCCACCGCAACCATCACCAATGCCAAACATCCCACCAATCGAACCAGTAATCCCATCTGCGGCAGCCATCACATCAATAAAATCATTCGCAGCCACAACTGTATCAGAACCCGCAGCAGCATCTATGGCACCAACCATTCCAATAGAAACCACTAAATCAACACTGTCGATACTTCCAGTGACAAATCCTTTAATCCCCATCACGGTTCCTGCAGCACTGATCACCACAAAGGTACATAAACCAATCACGCCTGCAGTATTCAACTCCAGCGACATCCCAGTATGGTATAGCAATCGGATGCTGGAAAGTGATTCAGAGACCGACTCACATGAGTGGGAATTTGATTCTGTACAGCTTAACACTTCAGATGAGGAAGGCACATCACCACCTCCACCATGCAAAGACATCCCTATTTATGGAGAAGCACAGATAAAGACCACTTGGGTACCTGAGCTGGAAACATCTTCCACAGACCCTACGTCTCATCCTACGCCTGATTCTAACAGGGAAAGTACCATCAACGACCTTCGCCACATTGTCTTAACCCTCACTGATACCTCTAACGAACTTAACCTAATCGATGATGTAATGCCCATTATCCACCCTGAACTCATCGAATGGAACCAATCAAATCCTCCATGTCTTGACCTCTTCCAAAACGATGAGGCTATCATTGACTTTTTGGAATTAAGGGATAATCTACCAAGCGGGGATCACAAAGCTAGATTCACCATTGAACTTAATAGCGCAGCATACTTCGGGGCGGATGCCAAACCCTTCAGCTGCAAAAACATAACAATAAAACATGGATCTTCTAGTGAAAACCACACTATGGCGCTGTTTGATCCGACAAAAGTAAAAAGAAAGAGCGTATCCAATGGTGAAAACCTCTCTGAGGCACCTGAGGATGAAGGGTTTGACATTCTCCCTGCTAGTACACAACAGGAACGATCAACGATTCTTATCGAGGAAACCAATGAATACAATGTGGGGACTCCTGAAAATCCTCATATTATACATCTAGCATCTCTTCTCACTCCAGAGGAACAGCCTAAATTTATAGAGTTCTTCCAGCAGCGTCAGATCAACTTTGCATGGTCATATGCAGACATGCCTGGGCTTGATCCTGATTTAGTTATGCATCATCTCACAGTAGCAGAAGGAGCCAAACCTATCAAGAAGAAGCTTCGTAAGATGCATCCCCAGATTGCAGTGCTAGTCAAAACAGAACTCAAGAAACTCCTGGATGTTGGTTTCATTAGACCAATTGATTATGTAGAATGGATCTCCAACATTGTGCCAGTTGGCAAACCAAAAGGGGGCATCCGCATTTGTACTGACTTCAGAGATCTGAATAAGGCATGTCCTAAGGATGACTTCCCCCTACCAAATATCGACATCATAGTGGATTTGACAGCAGGACATGCCATGCTTTCACTCATGGATGGCTTTTCAGGATACAATCAAATAAAGATCGCACCAGAGGACCAACATAAGATAGCCTTCACATGTCCATGGGGCACATACTGCTGGAATGTAATGCCTTTTGGTCTAAAGAATGCAGGAGCGACCTATCAAAGAGCAATGACCACCATCTTCCATGACATGATGCATACTATGATGGAAGATTATGTGGATGACTTACTAGCAAAATCACTCACCAGAGAAGGACATCTCCACATCTTAGATAAAATCTTTGATAGACTGGAACAATACCATGTTCGACTCAACCCAAAGAAATGTGTCTTTGGAGTGACCTCCGGGAAGCTTCTAGGATACATTGTCTCAAGCAAAGGCATTGAGGTCGATCCAGCAAAGGTTAAGGCAATCATGGACATGCCACCTCCAAGGAATATCAGTCAGCTAAGAACACTACGAGGATGGCTTCAATCCATCCGCAGATTCATTACACAATTGGCTGATAAGTGTCACCCATTCACACACCTACTACACAAGAACATCCGCTTTCATTGGGATGACAAATGCCAACAAGCATTTCAGGTGCTTAAAGACTATCTCATGAATCCACCATTGCTGATGCCACCAGATCCAAGTAGGCCGTTGTTACTTTATATCTCAGCAACAAGTACAACATTGGGTGTCCTACTGGCACAACATAATACAAAAGGAAAAGAGTGTGCTATTTACTACATCTCTCGCACACTGGTGGGCTATGAACTCAATTACACACCTATTGAGCGAGCTTGCCTAGCAGTAATCTTGGCAGCTACTAAACTGAGGCACTATCTGTTAACACATAAAGTGCAACTCATTGCAAAGATTGATCCACTCAAATATTTGCTCAGCAAAGCAGCATTGACAGGTCGCTTGGCCAAATGGGTGATGATTCTAAGTGAATTTGACATTGAGTATGTAGATCGTAAAGCTATCAAAGGTCAAGTTATTGCAGATCAGTTGGTCGATGCACCACTCATAGGCTATCATCCTCTCATTTCTAATTTTTCAGATGAAGAGATATTCATGATCATAGAAGTACAACCATGGAAGCTATATTTTGATGGTTCATACACTAGGCACGGATCGGGGGCAGGCATTCTATTTATCACACCTCAAGGTGACAGCATCCCGAAGTCTTATAGGCTCACATTTCCATGCACCAACAACATAGCAGAGTATGAGGCCTTGATCACAGGACTCAGGCTAGCCATACAATGGAAATTACAAGAACTACAAGTATATGGTGACTCCCAATTGGTCATTTGACAAGCAACAGATGAGTATCAGACCAAAGATGATAAACTCATGCCATACAAGCAAATGGTGGACACTCTAAAGACATCATTTACTACTATCACTTTTGAGTAGATACCAAGAGATCAGAATCGAGCTGCCGACGCTATGGCTACCATCGCATCTCTCCTAGATCTTCCACAGAATTCAACACGCTACGAGTTCTTGGTAGAACAACTTTGGATCCCCGCTTATGATATCCCCGAATCTGAGATGATATGTCGCCTTGTCGGTTCTTAATCCCCATGGTACGGTGAATTCTACACCTATCTCTGCGATCACACCCTTCCTCCCAACCAATCAAATAACCAACGTAAAACCTTCATTCGCCAAACTGCTCGATATACCATTATTGCCGAAACCCTATACCGATGCGGTCTTGATGGTACTCTCCTTCGATGTCTGGAACAAGATGAGATAAAAAAGGCTTTAGAAGAGGTACATGAAGGAATTTGTGGGACTCATTCAAGTGGTCCATCATTAGCCAAGAAACTCCTGCGCAATGGATACTATTGGCCATCTATGGAAAAGGATTCCTACTACTTTGTCAAGAAGTGCAAGAAATGTCAAGTTCATGGTGACCTAATACATGCACCAGCCTAGGAACTGCAACCAATCACAACACCATGGCCTTTTTGTCAATGGGGCCTTGACCTTGTGGGTAAGATTCATCCATCTTCATCCAACGACCATAAATTTATTATTACCGCCACCGAATATTTCACCAAGTGGATCAAAGCTGTTCCACTTACCCAAGTCACCGGCAAGTAGATCACCTCATTCATCCTCAACTACATCATCTGTTGGTATGGTGTACCCATGTCCATCATCACAGATAACGGTCTTCCTTTCAAAAATCAGGATGTCCGTGAACTTTGTGAGAAATTTCATATCCAACACCGCTTTTCCACTCCCTATTACCCACAAGGCAATGGTCAGGCCGAAGCATCCAATAAAAACATATTGAGAATCCTAAAGAAGACAGTCAATGATGCCGGTCACGATTGGCATGTTCAATTAAATCCAACACTATGGGCATATCGAACTAGCATTCGAACCCCTACAGGTGCAACTCCTTATTCATTGGTCTATGGTGTTGAAGCTATCTTACCTATTGAGGTCGAGATACCATCCTTACGAGTTTCATTGCACAATCTAATCGATGATGAAGCATATAGAGTATCCCGTCTTCAGGACTTAGAGTTACTTGATGAGAAGCGACAAGCTGCATACAATCACCTCAAAGCCTATCAGCAGCGCATGAGTAGAAGCTACAATCACCGAGTTAGATCTCATACATTTGAGGTAGGTGATCTTGTTCTACGACAGAATCCTTGCAACCAACCAAACAGAGAACATCAAGGCAAGTTTGAATCAAACTGGCTCGGCCCATATGTTGTCACTACTGTATTCGAGTCTGGGGCATATCAGTTGGCTACATCAGAAGGAGAACCACTTGCAGATCCAATCAATAGCATGCACCTCAAACGGTTTTATACCTAAGGTGTACAAGGCATCAGGCTCCCCTGCATATCGAAAAATACCAAAAACATTCAGAAAAATGTCCTGAAGAAAATACAAAAACATTCAAAAAAGTAAAGAAAAAACATGCATCCAAACGGTGAACAACCACTCTGGTGGCACCTTGGCTAAGTGCGATGGTGAAAACCTAGCAAACAAGTGCCACTCGTAAGGGCTATGGCTCCATTATCTTTTCAGACTTGTTGCGATCACATTTACTTCATACATACATCCATCCATCCAAAGCCATGGCTTGTTATTCATCTGTCATTAAGAAAGTACTCCATGCGTCTTGCATCCCACTTTTTCTTAGTCAGGTCTAAAAACTGGGGGCAATATCCTTAACCTATTGATGGAAGTGGATTCTACATTGTCTTATGCGTCATTACGTTCTTCATTCAAGCAATCATCAAAATACCAAAAACATTCAAAAATGTTCCACAAAATCCAAAAACATCACAAAACCATTGAAAAATCATACAAAAACATGGCAACACCTTGTACATACTCATCCATGCAGATACAAAACAAACATTGACAAAATACTCACACAAATGACCACTTATCACTCGACCAACACAATCAACATCAACAATCCAAACTGTCTTAAACAAGGATGCATCCTTCCTTATCAAAACAAAGACAAGATAACATTTTCTTTGACAAGAAAATTTTGTTTACGCTATCAAATACTTGGTTGATTTATGGTCTAGTAATTTATGTTAGGTTCCTACGGCATTGTTTTGTATCGTTTGCGCATTATTTCCGATGAAGTTCTGGGGCATGTACTAATGGTGTCTACGTGGGAAGTTCACTAAGCTACGTGATCTTATGCAAAATGCAGTCATAGATCACTACGGCTTGCTGACTACAGCGTATACCTCAACCATATGAGCATGAACCATTACCAAGGATCCATATTCTTTATTCTTTATGTATATATTGTTTGTTTGCAGGTACAATTCTCTTTCTTTGGTTCCTCCTACCTCATCCAAACTGGATAAAGGTTTTATCTCTTATTACGGTATGCACTTGTCTCAGGATATGATCAGTCGAAGATCAAGGAGGACGATCCAAGTCATGCATGAAAGGAGATAATCCTTGCCTATTCTGCAAGCAATACTCTGGTCAACTTGATCCATTATATCAAGTTGCTTGTATTAACTTGCTATATCAAAATCCATGTAAGAAATACTCTGGTCATCTTAAATCTTTATGTCAAGTTGCTTGTATTTTCTTACAACATTTTAAAGCGCAATGATGAAAAATAAAGCACCATGGATCATCATTCCATCTCATCTGTATATATTGCATTTCGTTGCATTCCACCCATCCATACATTCATAATAGCTGCATATCATGCATACGTAGTCATAATAATGCATACTCT
Source organism: Cryptomeria japonica (assembly GCF_030272615.1). Classification (NCBI taxonomy): domain Eukaryota; kingdom Viridiplantae; phylum Streptophyta; class Pinopsida; order Cupressales; family Cupressaceae; genus Cryptomeria; species Cryptomeria japonica. The sequence continues at coordinate 272,849,632 of NC_081406.1, forward strand.
ATTTTACTCATCTTCTTCCATAGGACTCGGTCCTAGTCCTCCATATCTTCTATCTAACATCAAATCCCCCCTCACCCTCCCTATCTTGATCATCAACATCATCCTAATCCCTTCATCGCTTCCCATCCTCACTCATCCAAAAAAATTAAGCTAGTTACTCTGTCTACACAGATACATCAACTCACGCACACCTAGACTATCAACAGATACTCTGATCAAGTATCTTCGGGTCTCAACACGTAATCGATTATGGTAATCCTAGACTACATCAGGCATTTATCATAATGACCTAGTCTCAACGGGGCTGCCATGATTCCCCACAACCATCCATCACATGCACACACTAGAATGTAGAGAGAGAGAATAAAAGAGGAAGAGAGAATAAAAAAGTGGGGGAATGAGATATATATGGGGGTATGCATGGATGGGGAGGTAGAGAGGGAGAGGGGAAGAAATGAAGGGAGAGACCTAGAGAAGGGAGGGAGGGAGAAGATAAGAGATATAAGAACAAAGAAAGGAGTAAGAGGGGATGGATGGAGAGGTGGACATGGAGGGAGTGAGAGACCTATGGAAGGAGGAGATAAAGAGGTTAGGGGAGGAAGAGAAAAGGAGGGATTTCATAAAGGGATAGGGTTAAGGAGGAGGGAGAGAGAGGTAGAGAGGGACATAGAGAACTATGGAGGGGGCATATAGATAGGTGAGAGACCTAAATGGCCAGAGAGGAGTGAGATAGATAGAGGGGGATAAAGAGAGGTGGGTAACAAGACCTATATGCAGAGGTAGATAGGTGGAGAGGAAGGGAGGGAGAAACATAGAGAGGGGAGATAGGGTGGGATGGATAGGTAATGACCTAGACAATGAAGATAGAGAATAAGAGAGGAAGAGAGAAGATGAGAGAGTGGGAGAGGGAGATAGAGAGGGAGAGAGGAATAAAGGAAGGTAGAGACCTGGAGAGGGGAGGGAGGGAGAATAGAAGAGATAGAAGAATAAAGAGATGAGTAAGAGGAGATGGATAGAGAGGTAGACATGGAGGGACTTTGAGACCTAGATAATGAGGAGATAGAAATGTTTAGAGAGAAAGAGAGAGAGAAGAGAGGGAGAGAGTTCATAAATAGATAGAGGTAAGGAGAAGGGAGAGAAAGGTGGAGAGGGAGGGAGAGAACTAGAGGGTGGACAATTAGATAAGTGAGAAACCTAGAGGGGGAGAGAAAGGTGGGTAATAATATAGGGAGGGAGAGATAGTGAGGTGAATAGTGAGAGAGGGACAACCCTAGATATGGGGAGAGAGAGGATAAAAGGGATAGTTAGTGACCAAGAGAAAGGAGTGGGAGTGGAGAGAAACAATAAGGGAGTGAGAGATAAGAGAGAGGGAGAGAGTCAAGGATAAAGAAGCGAGAGAGACAAAAGAGGGAGAGAGATAGGTCTAGAGTTTGGGGAAGATAAAGAGAGTGGGATACATAGCTAAAGAATGCTAATGGGATCATGTGTTGATTATTAAAATTTGACATGTCGATTGTTGAAATTTGACTAAGTCTGAAATTTTATATGATCCTCTAAAAACTAGAATCTACATTATAAGTCCTATAGAGCTATACTTAAATTTTATATTTCATGTATATATTCTCCTTTGGGGGTGGATTTAACTTGTGCCCAGATTGAAAAATCTACACACTCACAAAACCTTCACATTGGACAATGTAGAACATTTGGCGCGCACCAAATTTGGTGCTCACCAAATGCAAAAAATTAACTTTTCATATTTGGCGAGCACCAAATTTGGCATGCGCCAAATGTGAAAATTCAAATTGTTCATTTGGCACCCTTCAAAATTTTGCATTTAGCGACTGCCAAATAGGGCAAGCACCATATTTGGTGCTCGCCAAATGGTTTGTTTGGGAGAATACCAACCCTTTGGGTTGGATTTGCCTTGGGCATCCAACTAGTAGGTTTAGACGACCTTTTCATGCCAATGACGCATTTTTATGAAAAAGTAAGAAGTGGCACCTTTTTTGGTACCACAACTTGGTGCACTTACCCATAATATAGATTCGTTATCATTTCTAAGTTTAGAGGGAGCTTCATTGGAATAAATATTTAAGATAGTAATACTAGAATACTATACATATTTTAATATTCTTATTTTTAATTAAAATTAAAGATGCAATCTTTCTTTCTACAACATTTTATCTTAATTTATTTTTTATTATCTACAACTGCTTTATCCTTCTATTTTTACCTTATTTTCAAATCATATAATACTAGTATATTTGCATAATACATATTGTGCTCTTCTTAGTTCATATGTGTTGCTCATTACCTCTTGAAGGTTATATCATCCTTGTTGGAGAATCTATAAAAATCAAATCTACAAAAAATTCTTCATTAATCAAAAGACATCAACCATTACATGGGAATACCTTTTATAAGTTGTAGGGTATAAAAAGTGGACCATTATGAAAAATAATCAGATTCTTTTGGGATTCAAATGATACTTTAGATAACTATGACCTTCAAATTTTTCTAGTAAATTAAATGTGTGTTTTAATCAAGCATATAAATCACTTGAACATTTTAGTCTCCATAAATAAAAAAATATAGAATTTTTTAAAAGAATTTTGATGCCTCAATTTTGTGAAGAAGAATAGAGTTGATGTTCTTATGGAAAAAAAATAATTCCTTTATGTAATAAGATAGCATCTAACTTTTATTTTTGTGATTTGCATGTAAAGAAGAGAATTGAACCTCTATACAAAGTTTTTTGTTTTAATATAAATAAAGTAAGAATTTTTCACTATTCTTTCCATATTATATTTTTCTCTCTTTGCCTCCGTCATAGTTCACATTTGTAAAAGAATTAATGGAAACATTGATGTTGGAGGAGGCAAAAACAAGTAGTACAAAAGTTGATAAGGATTTTGAAATGGAAGGTGTAGATGGATAATTCTAATCTTTACAGATTGGAAAATTTTAAATGTAATGACCTTACAAGTAATAAAAAATTGTTGTTATATTTATTTGGTTATTTGACTTATTGATAGAGTTCTAAACCTAGACCCAAAATATTAATATGTTTAGGTAATGGTAAATATAGATTGATCTCAACATAGACACATGGATTCACATGAAAACTCATCTAGACCTATGAAATCATCCTAATGTACAAATAATATCATGTGAATAATGAAGAAAAAGTGAATCTGTCATAAAATTTATAGACACCTAAAATGATTAGATTTAATGAGATCCTAAATATAAACTATTTCTTAATTACAATTGTAGTCACATAAATCTGTCCACTTAATTAAATGAATACTTAGTATTTATTTGATTATTTAACCATCAATTAATAATTAATTAAATTAATATTTAATTAATTCATCTTAACCCTCTTCTCCTATTAATTAAATAAATTATTCAATTTATTTGATTTAATTCACTTAACCAAATTCAGACCATTAATTAAATAAATAAATCATATTTATTTAATTAAATCTTCTCTCACATTTAAATAAATTAATATTTATTTAAATTCCCCCAAAATCCCACCTCTCACATTTAAATAAATTAACATTTATTTAAATCACCTTTATCCTCAACCCACTTGCATTTTCCTACAAAAGCAAGTTGCACAATTATTTTAAATAAATAATTTATTTAAATCACCTTTATCCTCCACCCACTTGCATTTTCCTACAAAAGCAAGTTGCACAATTATTTTAAATAAATAATTTATTTAAATCACCTTTATCCTCCACCCACTTGTATTTTCCTACAAAAGCAAGTTGCACAACTATTTTAAATAAATTATTTATTTAAAATCCTATTTATCCTCACCCACTTGAAACCTTTAATGGTTTCCCTTAAAGTATTCAAACTTGATGGCTTTAAAGTCTTCAAAATTGATGGCTTCCTTCTATAATCTTCTTAAGGCTTTAATGGTTTTCCTTAAAGTCTTCAAGCCTTTAATGGTTTCCCTCAAAGTCTTCAAGCATTTTAATGCTTTATCTTCATTTTTCTCATTTAAATAAATTAATATTTATTTGAATATTTATCCAAATGCAAATTACACCATTTAATTGAAATAAATGATTTTATTTTAATTGAAAATACCAAAATTTCTCCCACTTGCATTTTCCTACAAAATCCACTTGTATGCCTAAACCCCTTCTAGATTCTTCTAAACCCTTCCTAATTAGCCTAATCCATCCCCTAAATATTGTCACATTCCTAAGCAAATTGGAGTCACTTCTCAAAGACTCCAAAGTCTTTGAAAAGCAATTAATGCTTTGTGTGTTCAACAAATTAACCCTCAAAGTCTTTGATAACCATTGAAGGCTTTCAACCTTCAACCACTTAATCCCCAAAGTCTCCAATAACCATTAATGGTTACCTCAAACCCTCCCACATGGTTAAAACATTTGTTTTGACTCAACCTCTACCCAACCCAAAGGTCTCATCAGGCCATTAATGCTTTGACCATGATTATCTCTTAAACATTTGCACAAAGGTTTATCCTTGGATTAACTCTTAATCCAATGGGTAATCTTAATTTAGACTTGACCCTTACCTTCTAGATAACCATGAGGTCTTCTCAGGCCTTTAATGCCTCCAACCTCTTCTCTCAACCCAATCCTATGTTGACACTTGTCACCATTTTATTGGTGCCAATTGTGCACATGGATCCCCAACTTTCAAACTTGGCCCTTGATTAAACCATTCAATCTTAACCCTTCATTTCCCCATTTCTTCTATAAATAGAACCCTTCTCCTCAAGCAAAAGGAAGCATTTAGAGTATTGTTGTTATACTAGCATTAGCATAGAGCTTTTTCATAGCATCACTATCTACTCTTGCATAGTATTTTCTTATCATATTCAACCATCTTGAATCTCCATATGGCATCCATGGCTAGTGCTAAAAGCTGAGAGCTACACTCATTTGGGACTTGGAGAGGAGAGGAACAAGGGAGGAGCAACTATGAGCATCTTGATTAGCTATTTTATTCTATGTTTATATGCTTTCTATTTCATGCTTAATATCTCTCTTGATATGCCTGTTTAAGATAATCTTTTGTTGCTAACACTAGCGTTTGTTTCTTGTGCTCTTGTGTGTGTTGCCATCAAACAGATTTTCTAATCCTTTTTGCAGAGCATAAACAATATTTGCAATTTAATTTATAAAATTCATAAAAATGTTATTTACTATTCATATTTTCACTCAATATAATAAATTATAAAAAATTATAATATAATATTTTGTAATACAAAGCTACATAACCAAATCCATTCTCTAGTCCCCCCCGACACCAATTGATTAAAGTTAAATTTTGATAGCTCATCAAAAGGGAAACCGAGCCAGGTAGGAGTGGGTGGCATAATTAGGGATGATAAAGGTAATCGATTGATTGCCTATGTGGTCAATTTGGGGATCAAGGATTCCAATTTTCCTAAGGTTGAGGATACTTTTCATGTCATTTCACTAGCCAAAGAGAAGAGTTTTAAAAATATCATCATTGAAGGTGATTCAAATAATGCCATCATGACGTTTCATGATGTTTCTATCATGGGATAAACTATAAAGGATATAATCATGGAGTCTTGCTACATTCTCTCAACTCTTGGATGGATTAGACTATCCCACACCCTTAGATAAGGAACAAATTAGCTAATAGGTTGGCTAACTTGCATCCCTTCATTGACTATGTGCAAATGTGGACTTCTATGCAGGAACTCCTAAGGGACATTCATGTCGTGTTCCTGAATGATATGATTTAATGTGGATTAAAGATTTATGGGTTGCCATTTTAATAATGGTGCTTTTTATCATCTCTTGTCATCATTTCTCTATGTGGGAAAAGACTTTCTATTTATGAGAATGAACAACTTTTAATTCTTCAAAGTTGTCATCTTTTTCTCTTTGTCTTGAAATTTCCAATTTTAGTTGCCTTTAAGATTTCTACTATTACTATGCTTTGTTCTACCATGATAACTGACTTAATCGAGGTCGAGCCCGATAATTATATAAATCTTTAAAATGATGAGTTCCTCTAGTCAATCTTTGAAAGGGGTAATTTTTCATCCTACATTGACGACATGACGATTCATGACATAGTCCTTTCTAGTCAATTTTCCTCTTCTTGAGTTGAGGGTAGGTTTAGTATTGGGGGAATGTCTTTCACTATGTCAATGGAGCTTATTGCAACTACCAATGTCCTTTGGGTTGAAGGTGTTTCATTTCCAAAGAAGAAAAAGGTAACTATAAGGAGGATTTCAATAAATTTTTGGTGGTTTGTGAAAAGATCGCTTGGCTCAAAAATGGGTTTAATAGGGAGGACCTCCCAAGGGAATGGAAGGATGTGGGTGTGACTCTAATGATACTTAAATTGTATAGTTTTTAGTTGAGCCTCACTCCTACTCGTAGCCCCCATTCTAAACCTTCTTTGATTGTAGAATTAACTAATTCGGTTGACCCCAATTATCAAGGTTTCTTCAGCTCAACTTTGGTAACTCCCCTTAAAGGCTTTTCCTTCCATGTCAATCCTCAATGCACAACTAAAATGAAATATCTTGAAACCCCTACTCAACCTGAGTTGGAGAAAGGGAAGACTATAATGGCTCTCAAGAATTCACCTCTATTGACTCTATTTCCTCCTAGTCCACTTCCTCTGAATGAACCCTTAAATATGTCTAACCTAATGTGACTGGATCTATCCCTAATCCTTCCGTATTGACCTTTGTCTCCCTTCCCATTTCCCATATTTCTTCCCATTGAGAGCTTTGTTCAAGGAAAAGAATATTAATAAAGTTAATGAGTTGTATATTGCCTACAATAAATAAAATAAGAAAATTGGATGGTTGTTGGCTTAGCTACACAGTGGGAAAAGGAAAATCAACAAGCTAGAGGCTCTAGTTGAGGTATATGTGAGGGTTGGAGATTGGACATTTGAAAATAAAGATGACAGGGTGTGGGCAGAGGTGAATGATCTGGAAATTAGACTCAACAAATGGGAGTCCATGGAAGAGGAGGTGAATGTGCTAAAAATGAAGGTGGCTTTAGAAGAGGAAATGATGAATATGGAAAGGTATATCCCTTATATGTAGACTTAGTAGGATATGATGAAGGAAAAATTGGATGAGATTGTGGCCTTTAGTAAGGAGATGGTGAAAAAATATGATAGCCTCAATGTGGGTTTTGCAGCAAGATCTTGATAGGAAGCATGCCAAGAGGAAGAGGTCCGCTGAGACTATTGTTGTCCTTGGAGTTGTCTAGTAAAGGTGAAGATAATATTCTTTCCTTGAATATTACTCTTGCTAAGTAGTTCATGAAATCTAAAAGGCTCTCTTTTTGAAAGGAATTGAATGTACTTAATTAGGAGTTGCAACCTATGAAAGCCCCCAGACTGTAAGACACTCTAGTTGTGTCTCTTAGGGGTTGTGATTTGGTATTTTGGTTCTCAGTTAATTTTTTGTTTCTGTCTAGTCTTGGGGTCATTTCATAGCTTGTGAGATCCCTCTTTTTTTCCTATGGACTACCATGTAAAGTTTGTGTACTTTACTAATTTACTTAAACATAACAAAATCCATTCTCTTATTTTTCATGCAAAAAATCTCCAATATGACTCTAATTTACCTAACACCTTCAATAGCTTTTCCTTATGCCCTAGGTGAGGATGCATTCTCTTTTATAACAATTTATAACATTAAATAATTTAAATATATGAACATAAATGACAATAGCTCAATTCTTTGAAAGATGAATCTCGATCACAAACAAGCCATTTGAAGAAGTAAAATAATCTAGTTATTACTCAGAACAATAAATTTTCAAATGGTCAATTTTTTAGATGTATGAAATATGCATTGGTAGTCGGTGCAAAGTAAGCTTGCATCATAGGACACTGCATCAAATGGTGTCTACATTTCGCTAGACTCGATGAACTCACAGTGAAACATTGAGCATTGGAGGTGCACATCGTTGTTGGTGTACAAGGAACACTAAGAAGGCGGGGTGGGGGTTGAATCAATGTTTCAATAATCAAACAAGATTTAAATTTTTTTGAACAAAATGAATCTAACTTGCTTATGAAATAGTATAAAGTAAATAACTGAAGGTAACTAAGAAATGAATCATTCCATCGCATAAATTGACACCAAAGATTTCATGAGTGGAAAACCCTCTTGGAGAATAAAAAATGCTCGTAAACTTGCCTCACTAGATTTATCTGAAAACCTTTTTGTTTACAATGCCTCACTGGCTGATTTTATGTCTCACTGGTGATACTATCTCACTGATACATTTCAATATACCATTTTTCATATCACTATTTTGAATTTATATACAAAGTTTCATCTCTGTTTCTTTTTACATATCTTCTAATCTCATATCAACTAAGATGCAGAACCAATAGTACAACATGTCTCAACTAATTCACTTACAATAGATCATTGTGCACATTTAAACATACATAGTAATATAATATAGAGAGCCTAACCGTTCACATATAGAATACTATTATGCATATAGAAGATGTACACACAATAATATAGCGTAGTGAAGTCTATTCACTGTAAGTGCTCTTACAAATTGTTTCTCAAATGTTGCTTGCAAAATCAGATATACAACTGAAAAAGATATCACAATGATACACTATGTCTTTACAAAGTAACAAATAAAAAAATAAAAAAATCTTTTTGATCAACCGCACACACTGTTGAATTCCTTCAATGTAGCATATATAGTGTTCAATGTCCTTGTACAAGAGACAAATTGTCTTCATCATAACTGTCCTCAAATAACAAAAAGTACTATGTTGAAACTGAAAGCACTATTATTTGCTAACCATGCTCACGTTTAAAAGAGACACACAAGATATTCACAAAAGAATATTTGCAAACCCCGATTAGGGTTACAAACTTAAACCCCACAAAGATTTTCTAAACAAATGTTGTTAATTATTCAATATAACCGCAATGGGAAATGACACTGAAACCCTTAATTGTATGTAATCTACAAAAGTATGAATACAAACAATAATCTCTTTATAAAGTAATAACATACTAAGGTTTGAACATAGAAAGAACACATAATACCATTTTGATTACTATCAAGGAAATTTTTTATTAGTCACCGAGATTTGTACAAAGAAAGACTTGTATAAGTAACACTAAGTACAATAACAATTACGCATAACATATGAAATACAGACTGTCTTGCAAGAAAATAAAATGAGTCTTTTCTTAACAAAAAACCACCATACTCCTGACAAAGAAAGCAAATGATGGGGTAACACAAACTATAAACAATGAACAACTCCTCAAGAAATTTTTGAAACGAGAACAAAAAAACAAAGATTAAGGATTTGAGACACCTGAAATGGATTTGTTACTAAAGACTAATGCCACTATCTAATTCTTTTCAATAAGTCTCAAACTACTTCTCAAACTGTTATGCATTGTCAATATCTCCTTCATGATTGTGAGAATCATCTTCATTCTACAAACCCTAACTACAAACCTGTGCCCTAGCTCAAGGACTCTTTCTAGCAAAATGAATCAAGATGAATAATGAAATAAGCTCAGGCACACTTTATTCTAACTTTTATGTCATATTATTTGATCTCGATATACAACCCATATGTCACTCAAGGTGCATTTCGATGGGATTTATTTAAATCACCTCAAATACAAAATGCATTCGGGGCCTAGTCACTTAAAGTGACTTGAACTTGTAATACACTTCCACCTTATAATGTAAATCATAATAATGGTCCATGCCATGTAATGTAAATCATAATATTGGTCCGGTGGTATTGTGTGATGTAATTTTTTTAATTATGGGTTCATAGGTTTAGGGTTTAGTTGACCTTATCACTAAGGTTGATGAATTGTATTTATAGGTGACTTATTCATGTAATCTCAGGATCAATGGTTATGTCTTCATTATCAGAGAAAGTGTAACGTCCTAAAATTGTGACACTTGCAATTTCAACTGCATTTGGGTCTTCACGATGGCGACGCAACATTGAACCTGAATGGAGACCCCGAAACTTGTTCATGACACCGAAAACTGCATTTTTCTGCACCTTGGCATGATCCCTCCTTGCACCCTGCTGTCCTAGGAGGTGGGACCATGGCACCCAGCGCTGTGGTCCTTCAGGACTAGGGTGCCCAACGCCCTGGTCCCCTAGGACCATGGCGTCCAGCGCCCTAGTCCCTGGCCCTATTTTGGGCCCGGTCTCTTTTGGGCCTCGAGTCTTTATGTTTGCAATTCGGGAAATAATGTTTCCTAGTCGGCCTAAGGTCGGAAAAATTAGTCTATTGGCAAGTATATAAACTACATTTCCTCTCCCATTTTGAGGACGAAGGACATATGTGTACAAGATGCGGAAGCGATATTAAAACATTCAAGCATTCAAGCATTCCCTCAAGCAATTGAGCATTCTAAGTCTCCATTCAAGGCTAAGTGTTGCATTCAAGACAAGGATTCAACCATTGAAGAGGAGATCACTTACAACATACAACATACAACAACATTTACACCTTCGCATGTAAGAATACAAACATTCTTACAACAAGGTATCAGTACTTGTTTACATTACAAACATTTACATTTACAGCATTCTCATTTCTTGGTTAATTCCAAAACCGGGGTTTGACCTAAGGGCAAACCCCTAATCCCTAACCCCCCAATCATCCTCTCTTTTCTATGTGTAGGTTGCAGGTACACAGCTGTAATTGAAGATCTAGAATCCTTGTGCAGAGACGAACAGATCCCCCTTCATTTCGCAGATTTTTCAGAGGACCGTGTGCACGCCGGGCGCCATCATCCTATCAACTTTAGCTCAAATTTGTAGGACAGCTCCGTCTTGACATTTTACTACTAATTCCAGGTCCGCAGCTTCATCCTATATTCCTATCTCTGTTTATAGGTGAATCTTTCTCACTTTACATGCATTCCTAACTCAATCCTTCTATCTACATTCTTTACAAAAAAGGGTAGCCTTGCTATCTTAACCCTTGAAACTCATTTAAAATCTAGTCTTGCATTGTGTGAGATTGGATCTTGTGGGTTTCAACCCCTCTTTTGAATGTAAAGTCTCTCCTAAGTGAAAACCGTCAACCCTAGTGACCTCCTTTCTCTCTCCTTGGAGTGGTCGGGGGAACACTTAGGGTTCGATCGCGATTTTCCGCTTTACATTTTGGTGAACCCGACGTGAACATCCTAATTCTGATTATTCATGGTTAGATCTGAAAAATTTGCTTCCTTAATTACATTTCCATGTTTGATCTTTTGCAAATTTTAGAGGTGAATTGCATAAAAACCTTAAAATTTTCTTTTTAGTAATTGAGCTTGTGAAATGTTTAATTGTTAATGCTTGTTTCAGGTCTACCCTCCTACTACAAATTGTCAAATCATATCGGTGCTTTGATTTTGAAAATTAAGTGGTTAAGTGTCAAAACCCTAATTTTTAAAACCCTCTTGATTCAGCGTTTGACTGATAATTTCACTGATCAAAACACCTCCAAATTAGCTGTAACTTTGGATTCCGCAACAAAATCATAATATCTTTCATCCCTGAAAATTTGGAAAAAAGTTGCGAGGACCGTGTGCACCCCGAGCGCCATCGTCCCCAACATTTTTTTCCGAAATTTCGGGAGCTAGATCTTACTATATTTTTCTGCTAAAATCTAGAATCTTGGCTGATTTCATCAATTCTAACACTTTCAAAATTAAAGTCAAAGTTGGTCTAGTGATTGCTTGGATTAAGGCTTCTAATCTTCAAAAATTGTTGAAATTGAAATTTTGTGTCAAAATTGTGTTTCTTACTGTCCTCAATCTGAAAAGTGTGTTGGCATTCATTCGAAATTTCAGTGATTTATTCAAATTCTTGCAATTTGTGACTTTTGAAATTAAGGGTTTAATTGCAACAACTTTGATTTCCACTTTCAAAATTGAATTTTGCGTGAAATTGAGTCAACTTTTAAATTTCAAAACCTGCATTGCTCTTAGTATTCCCTCTAAAATCATAAAATTCAAAATTTCAGTTTCCCTCTCTTTTTCAAAATTCAAATTTTGCATTTTTCAACAATCTTTGTAGGGTTCAATTTTGAGATTGCAACTTTAATTTGGCCTATCTACAGATCATAAAATCACTCAATTTTTTCAGATTAGCTTTAAAATCATCATAACTTTCATCTCTGAAAATTTCAAAAAAAGTTGCGAGGACCATGTGCACTCCGTTCGCCACGGTCCCTGACATTTTTTCTAAAATTTCAGGAGATTGTCGTGATTGCATTTAATAGCCTAAATCTAGGAGATTGGCTGATTTTATTGAAATTTGCTACCTCTAAATTCAAAATCTTCTCTCCCTCTCTAGTGCATGAGTTTTACAACAATAAGCCCTACTAACACTATTCCCGTTAGATGAAGCCTTAGAATTAAGTCTTTCCAAGGTTTAATTACCGAGGAGATGGAACCTAATTTGAATAGCCTTTTTAACGAGGACACGGGTAATTCCTCTAATCCTCTGAATGATGAAGAAGCTCTCCATGAGGTTTCTGTAGATCAACTTTCGAAATTGGATAACCAATTTGATGATTTTCAGCAATGGATGTCTCAAGAGTATCCTGATAGTCAAGCTCTTTTATTAATTGAGGGTCTAAAACGTATGGTTCAAAGTGATAAGAATGGAATTGATATTTTGCGTGGTATTGCACACATTGTGGATTCGAATGTGATGCCTATGAAGAGTTGTGCCGAAACTTTAGGTTATACACAACCTCCCACTCAAGTCAATCATTCTATTCCGTTGACAACTTCTATTGCTAGCATACCTACCTTTCATCAAACATAATGACCACTTCAATACAAGACATTCCACCTATGATCACGAGTCATGGGGGCAATCCTTCCTCTTCAATTAACCCTCTTCCTTCATTCAATCCAACTTCTTCATTCATTCCTTCAATAAGTGTTCCTATTATATCTCCACAAATGAACATGACACAAGGGGGCAATTCATTTAACCATTCCATTCCTCCTTCTAGTGCTCCTCTTTTCCAATCATCTCCTATGACTAACTATCATAGTGTCCCGCCACCTTACTCTCAATCAATACCTTCTTTCAATAACATAATACCTCCATCACAATCTAACACCTCTAATATGAACTCCTCGACTGAAGCAACCATTAACAATCTTGCACAAACTGTCTCTTCTTTACAGCAACAAATTGCCTCTATGAATCAATCTAAGTTTAGTGTGCCCACATTTGATGTTGCGAGCCCACTTTCTCTTGACATTGTTCGAGCTATCCCTCCTAAGCATGTTGAAATCCCGCATTTGGAGCTTTATAATGGTAAAGGTGATCCTCTAACACATGTTAAGACTTTTCAAACAATATGTACCGATTTTGCTTATGACCAAAGGTTGCTTGCAAAACTGTTTACTAGGACATTAACAGATAAAGCCCTACAATGGTATTGCTCATTGCCTTCTTATTCTATTACTTCTTTCGAACAACTTGCAAATGCTTTTATTCAACAATTTCAAAACAATATAAGTCCTAAAGTTACTTTGATTGATTTAATGAATTGTAGACAAGGTGTTAAAGAAAAAGTGACTGATTTCATTGGTAGATATAAGCATTTGTATGCTCAAATCTCTTTTCCAATGCCTGACAATGATATTCAAAGAATCTTTATTTCTAATTTACAAAAAGTTATTAGAGAAAAACTTCTGTTTTCTGAGTTTACTTCTTTCCAACAGTTGTGTGCAACTCTTCACAATTATCAACTGACTGTGAGTCAAATGGAACAAGCAAATCCTATGGCTCTGAGTGATAAGGGTGATAGTAGTCAACAACCATTTGGGAAGTTTAAACCGAACAGAGAGTCCGTTAAATTCAATGAAAACATCGTCAACAACAATGTGAATGCAGCATCAGGTGTGCCTCCTATTTCTAAGTTTTTCAAGAAAGAAAGAAAGTTTACTCCTTTGAATGAATCATTGCATAGTATTATGAATAAGTTATTGGAACAAAATGTGCTTACTCTCCCTCCTATAAAGAAAATAGATCCTGCAAAGATTAATTCACCCTATTTTGATAACAAATCTTTTTGTCAATTTCATCGTCAACCTGGGCATGATACTAAAAAATGTTTTGCTTTAAAGGGTAAAATTCAAGATTTGATTGATAATAATACTATCTCTGTTTCTGGTATGAATGATAAAGGCAATACATCTGTAGCTCCTCCTAACCAAAATCTTAAGATTTTTACTGATCCATTACCTTCTCATACCTCTAATGTGACTGAGACTAATGATTCCTCTTTCTCATCTGATGGTCTTGTGTCTATGACTCCGAATGTGATTAACTTTGTAGAGCAGCAAGAAAACCCTAAAGAACCTTCCATCACATTTGATTCTAGTGAAACTATTAGGGCACCTGATGGTCCTTTATATATAGTTGCAAAAGTCAAGAATACACCTTGCCGTGGAGTGCTTATTGATTCTTCTTGCATGGTCAATGTTATTACTGAAGAATTTTTGTTTACTTTACAATTGAATCAAGTGATCTATGACAAAACAGATGTGATTGTGAAATTATTTGATGCATTTTCTTCTCCTGCAATTGGTTCTATTACATTACCTATTCAGGTCCATAACAAATCCCTTGATGTGAACTTTGCTATTATTCCTTCATCCAAACATTTTCGTGTGAAGCTAGGATATCCTTGGCTATCTTCCATGAAAGCTATTGCTTCTCCTATTCATAAGTGTTTGAAATTTCCCCATAATGGTGAAGTTGTTACTGTCAATCATAGTCTCTTTAAACCAGCTGAAAGAACTTCTAGCGTTCCTATTGATTATTTTTGGCCTAAACAATTCCAATCTCTTCCTCCGTGAAGTGATCATCTTTTCAAATCTTATCAAAAGTGGAAAACAGATATGATCCTATCTCTAAGTGAACCTCGAACACCCAAGCTTGATATTCCTATCGTTCTTGAGAAGGAAGTTCTTCCTTTGAAAGATAAAACTAATGTCTTTCCTCAAGAAGATTCCCAATCCATTCCTATGGATGTGACTATTTCTATGTCTAATAAACACTCTAAAAGTAGACCTATACCTCCTTGTCATGATGGACTTGGTCTCCTTCCTAAACCAAATATTCCTCCTTTATATGGAGCAGTTCCTCCTCCTTCCTTTTATAAAGAGAAGAGACCTTCCTCTTCTCCTATTATCCAGCCTAAGAGACCACAACCTAAACACCCAAGTGATAAGGATGAGAACATTCCTCCTCCTTAATCTCCTCAACTTCCTACTAAGACTAGACGAAATCGTTCTGCACTTGAATGCCAACGAAAGTGTCGTCTTAGAGCTCAGGCAGCTGCTTCTCAAACTTTGCAATTCCCAAAAACACCTTCAACAAGCATTATTCCATTTTCTCCAAAATCTCCTAAACATAAGATGCATGATGGTTTTGATCCTGTGCGAGTTAAAGATCCTATTTTTATAAATCTTGATGATGATATAGATGAAAATGTTATTCATGATGAAAATGTTACTTCTCTTGCTTCTGATAGTGAATATGAATTTGTTGATATTGATAACCATTTATCTAACGAATTTTCTAAAGCACTCATCCTAGCTCCTAGACAAGAACAACATGGCTTGGAACATGAACATAGCCCTTGTTTGGATCTTGTGATAGCTCCATCTGCTATGTTGAATGTTCCTCCTCTAGCGTGTTTCCTGCCTTCCCGAAATATTGATCAGCAAGATCGGGGGGTGGATGACGTGCTAGACTAGTTTCATTAGCATAGCAGATTCTCTCCTCCTCTCTTTTGTTACTTCTTCTATGTGTTATTCTCATTCTTCTATTTTTTGTCCTTAGTGTTGTCTACTTGAGGATGATGCAAAGCATTGAGATCTCTTTTGGTCTCTCTCATGTTGACTCAAAAGACACATGTGTTCCCTTCTTCTAGGTGACCTTCCTTGATTGGGGAATGAAGAACAATTATGCATACATACATATGATATACATGAATTATCATACAGCATACTGACCCCAAGGAAAGCGAAGTCACCTCATGCTTTGTGTTTTGTGTCTATTATCCTTGGGTTTATCTCACACTTGGGGGCTAAATCTTTGTGATAACGTGCTCCTTTCCCTTCTCATTTCTTATGTGTATCACTACCTTAAAGCAATCACCCCCGTTGAGGCATGTGCGATCGCTTTAATGTAGGGGGGCATACACCCCGTCTATCCCTTCAGGATACTTGAAAATTTCTTGGCGAACTTAGCTTTGCCTTGAAAATTTTTGGTATTTTTCTTGCATGACTCATAGTGAGGGAACCTCACTATTGATAGTCATGGTTCTCCCTCGTGATCTTCCCTTTTACTTTGTCAATTGAAGTCGTAAGATCCTTAGTCCACTGGGGGCTTGGTGTGTCTTGCCTCCTTGACATGGTGAAAGTCTTTCAATGTTGTTTCCTTGTACTTTACCGGAAGTATGGGCATATGCTTATACTCCCACTAAAGTGGGGGCTAAATGTAACATCCTAAAATTGTGACACTTGCAATTTCGACTGCATTTGGTCTTCACGATGGCGACGCAACACTGAACCTGAATGGAGACCCCGAAACTTGTTCATGACACCGAAAACTGCATTTTTCTGCACCTTGGCATGATCCCTCCTTGCACCCTGCTGTCCTGGGAGGTGGGACCATGGTGCCCAGCATCGTGGTCCATCAGGACTAGGGCGCCCAGTGCCCTAGTCCCCCAGGACCATGGCGCCCAGCGCCCTGGTCCCTGGCCCTATTTTGGGCCTGGTCTCTTTTGGGCCTCGGGTCTTTATGTTTGCAATTCAAGAAATAATGTTTCCTGGTCGGCCTAAGGTCGGAAAAATCAGTCTATTGGCAAGTATATAAACTACATTTCCTCTCCCATTTTGAGGAGGAAGGACATATGTGTACAAGATGCGGAAGATATTAAAACATTCAAGCATTCAAGCATTCAAGCATTCAAGCATTCAAGCATTCCCTCAAGCAATTGAGCATTCTAAGTCTCCATTCAAGGCTAAGTGTTGCATTCAAGACAAGGATTCAACCATTGAAGAGGAGATCACTTACAACATACAACATACAACAACATTTACACCTTCGCATGTAAGAATACAAACATTCTTACAACAAGGTATCAGTACTTGTTTACATTACAAACATTTACATTTACAGCATTCTCATTTCTTGGTTAATTCCAAAACCAGGGTTTGACCTAAGGGAAAACCCCTAATCCCTAACCCCCCAATCATCCTCTCTTTTCTATGTGTAGGTTACAGGTACGCAGCTGTAATTGAAGATCTAGAATCCTTGTGCAGAGACGAATAGATCCCCCTTCGTTTCGCGGATTTTTCGGAGGACCGTGTGCACGCCGGGCGCCATCGTCCTGTCAACTTTCGCTCAAATTTGCAGGACAGTGCCGTCTCGACATTTTACTACTAATTCCAGGTCTGTAGCTTCATCCTATATTCCTATCTCTGTTTATAAGCGAATCTTTCTCACTTTACATGCATTCCTAGCTCAATCCTTCTATCTACATTCTTTACAAAAGAGGGTAGCCTTACTGTCTTAACCCTTGAAACTCATTTAAAATCCAGTCTTGCATTGTGTGAGATTGGATCTTGTGGGTTTCAACCCCTCTTTTGAATGTAAAGTCTCTCCTAAGTGAAAACCGTCAACCCTAGTGACCTCCTTTCTCTCTCCTTGGAGTGGTGGGGGGAACACTTAGGGTTCGATCGTGATTTTCCGCTTTACAGAAAGGTTTATGTGTGAACAATGAAATATCATTTGATGAAAGGTTATGAATGATTTGGTATTGGAGGGAAAACATCTGTGCTTAACGGGAACTGGATCAAGCATTAGGAGATGCTACTTCCATAGTTCATTCTTTCCAGATTGTAGTCCAATGTGTTTGTAAGTCAATCAGAATTCCCTTTTGTGATGAGAAGTGTGCTCTAGGTGGTTGTCCTAATTGCAAGTGCAATCCCCATTGTAATTATTTCACATACTGCTACAAAAGTATTATGTGATTGTGGGTAGGGTTTCCAACCATGGTTTTTCCCTCTCCTGGGTTTTCCAGGTCAAAATATTGGTGTTTTGTGTATTGTGCTTCATTCTTTATCTTTCATTGTTTTGGTTTCTTTGTGCTTTGGTATAAAGTTTATAATCTACATTAATTGTTATACTGGTAAGAAAACTGATTCACCCCCCTTGTCTCATTTTTCTCTCGGTATCAGAGCTACCTAACAATATTACTAGTAGATTTGTATAATATATATTGTGCTCTTCTTAGTTCATATGTGATTCTCATTATCTCTTTAGGTTTATATCATCCTTGCTAGAGAATGTATAAAAATCAAATCTACAAAATATTCTTCATTCATCAAAAGACATCAACCATTACATGGGAATACCTTTTATAAGTTGTAGGGTACAAAAAGTGAACTATTATAAAAGATAATCAAACTCTTTTGGGATTCAAATGAAACTTTAGATAACTATGACCTTTGTATTTTTCTAGTAAATTAAATTTGTGTTTTAATCAAGCATATAAATCACTTG
Organism: Cryptomeria japonica; assembly: GCF_030272615.1. Taxonomy (NCBI): domain Eukaryota; kingdom Viridiplantae; phylum Streptophyta; class Pinopsida; order Cupressales; family Cupressaceae; genus Cryptomeria; species Cryptomeria japonica. The sequence continues at coordinate 272,868,256 of NC_081406.1, forward strand.
AAGTTTTTAGTCTCCATAAATAAAAAACATAGAATTTTTTACAAGAATTTCGCTACCTCAATTTTGTGAAGAAGAATAGAGTTGAAGTTCTTATGGAAAAAAATTAATTCCTTTATGTAATAAGATAGCATCTAAATTTTATTTTCGTGATTTGCATGTAAAGAAGAGAATTGAACCTCTATACAAAGTTTTTTATTTTAATATAAATAAACTAAGACTTTTTCACTATTCTTTCCATATTATATTTTTCTCTCTTTACCTCCATCATAGTTCATATTTGTAAAAGAATTAATGGAAACATTGATGTTGGAGGAGGTTAGAATAAATAGTACAAAGGTTGATAAGGACTTTGAAATGGAAGGTGCAGATGGAGAAGTCTAATGTTTAAGGATTGGAAAATTTTAAATGTAATGACCTTAGAAGTAATAAAAAATAAGTGTTATATTTATTAAGATATTTGACTTATTGATAGATTTCTAAACCTAGACCCAAAAGATTAATGGTAAATTTAGATTGATCTCAACATAGACACATGGATTCACATGAAAACTCATCTAGACATAAGAATTCATCCTAATGTAAAAATAATATCATGTGAATAATGAATAAAAAGTGAATATGTCATAAAATTTATAGACACTTAAAATGATTAGATTTAATGAGATCCTAAATATAAACTATTTCTTAATTAAAATATTTACAATTTAATTTTTAAAATTCATAAAAACTATTATTTACTATTCATATTTTCACTCAATATAATAAATTAAAGAAAATTATATAATATTTTGCAATATAATGTTACATAACCAACTCCATTCTCTAGTCCCCCCGACACCAATTGATTAAATTTAAATTTTGATAGCTCATCGAAAGGGAAACTGAGCTAGGTAGGAGTGGGTGGCATAATTAGGGATGAAAAAGGTAATCGATTTATTTCCTATGTGGTCAATTTGGGGATCCAAGATTCCAGTTTTTCTAAGGTGGAGGCTACTTTTCATGTCATTTCACTAGCTAAAGAAAAGAGTTTTAAAAATATCATCATTGAAGGTGATTCAAATAATGTCATCACGACGTTGCATGATGGTTATATCATTAGATAAACCATAAAGGATATAATCATTGAGTCTTGCTACATTTTCTCAGATCTTAGATGGATTAGACTATCCCACACCCTTAGATAGGAGAACAAATTAGCTAACAGGTTGGCTAACTTGCATCCCTTTATTGGCTATGTGCAAACGTGGACTTCTATGCATGAACTCCTAGGGGAAATTCATGCCACGATCCCGAATGATATAATTTAATGCAGATTAAAGATTTGTGGGTTGCCATTTTAATCATGGTCCTTTTTATCATCTCTTGTCATCATTTCTCTATGTGGGAAAAGAAATTGCATTTATGAGAAAGAACAACTTTTAATTCTTTAAAGTTGTCCTCTTTTTCTCTTTGTCTTGAAATTTACAATTTTAGTTGCCTTTAATATTTCTAGTATTACTATGATTTGGCCTACCATGACAAGTGACTTAATCAAGGTGGAGCCCAATAATTGTAATAATCTTAAAAATGATGAGTTCCTCTGGTCAATCTTTGAAAGGGTTAATTTTTCATCCTACATTGATGACATGATGATTCATGACATATTCCTTTCTAATCAATTTTCCTCTTCTTGAGTTGAGGGTAGGTTTAGTATTGGGGAAGTGTCTTTCACTATGTCATTAGAGATTATTGAAGCTACCAGTGGCCTTTGGGTTGAAGGGGTTGCATTTCCAAAGAAGAAAGAGACAACTATACAGAGGATTTCAATAAATTTTTGGTGGTTTGTGAAAAATTCTCTTGGCTCAAAAATGGGTTTAATAGTGATGACCTCCCAAGGGAATGGAAAGATGTGGTTGTGAATCTAATGATCCTTAGATTGTATAATTTTTAGTTGAGCCTCACTCCTACTCGTATCCCCCATTCTAAACCTTCTTTGATTATAGAATTAGCTAACTCCGCTGACCCTAATTATCAAGGTGTCTTGAGCTCAACTTTGGTAACTCCCCCTAAAGGCTTTCCCTTCCATGTTAATCCTCAATGCACAAGTAAAATGAAATATCTTGAAACCCCTACTCAACCTGAGTTGGAGAAGGGGAAGACTGTAATGGCTAATGTGTATTAGGATGTCACCTCTAATGACTCTACTTTCTCCTAGCCCACTTCCTCTGAATTGACCCTTAAAGATGTCCAACCTAATGTGACTGGATCTGCCCCTAATCCTCCCCTATTGACCTTGGTCTCCCTTCCCATTTCCTATATTTCTTCTCATTGAGAGATTTGTTTGGAAAAGACTATTGATAAAGTTAATGAGTTGCATGTTGCCTACAATAAATAAAACAAGATAATTGGATGGTTGTTGGCTTAGCTACATAGTGGGAAAAGAAAAATCAACAAGCTAGAGGCTTTGGCTAAGGTATATGTGAGGGTTGGATATTGGCCATTTGAAAATAAAGATGACAGGGTGTGGGCAAAGCTAAATGATCTGGCAATTAGACTCAATAAATGGGAGTCCATGGAAGAGGAGGTTAATGTGCTAAAAATGAAGAAGGCTTTAGAAGAGGAAAGCATGAATATGGAAAGGTCTATTCATTCTATCTAGACTCAGTAGTATGTGATGAAGGAAAAATTGGCAAGATTGTGGCCGTTAGTAAGGAGATGGTGAAAAAATATGATAGCCTCAATGCGGGTTTTGTAGCAAGATCTTGATAGGAAGTAGGCCAAGAGGAAGAGGTCCACTGAGATTATTGTTGTCTTTGGAGTTGTCTAGTAAAGGTGAAGATAATATTTTTTCCTCGAATGTTACTCTTGCTAAGTACCTCACTAAATCTAGAAGGCTCTCTTTTGGGAGGTGCAACCTGTGAAAGGCCCCAGACTATAAGACATTCTAGTTGTGTCTCTTAGGGGTTGTGATTTGGTATTTTGGTTCTTAGTTAAATTTTTTGTTTCTATCTAGTGTTGGGTTGTCTCATAGCTTGTGAGATCCCTCTTTTTTGCCTATGGACTACTATGTAAAGTTTGTGTACTTTACTAATTTACTTAATCAAAACAAAATCCATTCTCTTATTTTTCATGCTAAAAATCTCCTACATGACTCTAATTCATCTAACACCTTGAATATTTTTTTCATTTGCCCTAGGTTAGGATGCATTCGCTTTTATAACAATTTAAAACATTAAATAATTTAAATATATGAAAATAAATGACAAGAGCTCAATTCTTTGAAAGATGAATCTTAATCACAAATGAGTCATTTGAAGAAGTAAAATAATATAGTTATTACTCAAAATAATAAATTTTCAAAGGGTCAATTTATTAGATGTGTGAAATACCCATTGGTAGTTGGTGCAAAGTGAGCATGCATCATAGGACATTGCATCAGATGGTATCTATGTGTCACTGGACCTAAATGAACTTATAGTGAAATATTGAGCATTGGAGGTGCACATCACTATTGGTGTACAAGAAACACTGAGAAGGGGGGGAGGGAGGTGATTCAATGTTTCAATAATGCAAATAAGATTTAAACAACTTGAACAAAATGAATCTAACTTTCTTATGAAACAGTATAAAGAAAATAATTGAAGGTAACCAAGAAATGAATCATGCCATCACATAAATTGACACAAAAGATTTCATGAGTGGAAGACCCTCTTCAGGAATAAAAACTACTCATAAACTTGCCTCACTAGCTATATCTGAAAACTTTTTTGTTTACAATGCCTCATTGGTTGATTTTATGTCTCATTGACAATACTATCTCACTAATACGTTTCACTATACCATTTTTTATATCACTATTTTGAATTTACATATAGAGTTTCATCTCTATTTCTTTTCACATATCTTCTAATCTCATATCAACTAAGATGTAGAAGAAATAGTACAAGATGTCCCAACTAATTCACTTACAATGGATCATTGTGTATATTTAAACATACATAGTAATATAATATAGAGATCCTAACTGCTCACATATAGAATACTATTGTGCATATAGAAGACACACACAATAATATAACGTAGTGAAGCCTATTCACTGTAAGTGCTCTTACAAATTGTTTCTCAAATGTTGCTTACAAAATCAAATATAGAACAGAAAAAGATGTCACTATGATACAATATGTCTTTACAAAGTAGCAGATAAAAATAAAAGAATTCTTTTTGATCAACCACACACACTGTTGAATGCCTTCGATGTAGCATATATAACGTTCAATGTCCTTGTACAAGAGACAAATTGTCTTCATCATAACTGCCCTCAAATGACAAAAAGTACTATGTTGAAACTGAAAGCACTATTATTTGCTAACCATGCTCAGGTTTAAAAGAGACACACAAGATATTCACAAAAGAATATTTGCAAACCCAGACTAGGGTTACAAGCTTAAACCCCACAAAGATTTTCTAAACAAATGCTGTTAATTGTTCAATATAACCGCAATGGGAAATGACACTGAAACCCTTAACTATGTGTAATCTACAAAAGTATGAATACAAACAATAATCTCTTTACAAAATAATAACATGCTAGGGTTTCAACATAAAAAGAACACATAATACCATTTTGATTACTATCAAGGAAATTTTTTATGAGTAGTAATCGAGATTTGTACAAACAAAGATTTGTATAAGCAACACTAGGTACAATAACTGTTACCCATAACATATGCAATACAAACTGTCGTGCAAGAAAATAAAATGAGTCTTTTGTTAACAAAAAAACACCATACTCCTGACAAAGTAAGCAAATGACGGGGTAACACAAACTATAAACAATGAACAACTCCTCAATAACTTTTTGAAACCAAAACAAAAAAAAACAAAGATTAAAGATTTGAGATAGCAGAAATGGATTTGTTACTAAAGACTAATGCCACTATCTAATTCTTTTCAATCAGTCTCAAACTACTTCTCAAACTATCATGCATTGCCAATATATCCTTCACGTTTATGAGAATCATCTTCATTCTACAAACCCTAATTGCAAACCCGTGCCCTAGCTCAAGGATTATTTCTAGTAAAGTGAATCAAGATGAATAATGAAATAAGCTCGAGCAGACTTTGTTCCAACTTTTATGTCATATGCTTTGATCTCGGTATACAACCCATATGTCACCCAAGATGCATTCCGATGGGATTTATTTAAATCACCTCAAATACAAAATGCATTCAAGGCCTAGTCACTTAAAGTGACTTGAACTTGTAATACACTATCACCCTTGTAATGCCCATTGCATATCTAAAGTTCTTTTGAGACTTTATTTTAAACATCATTGAAAAACCACTAGGCATTATTGTCAACATTAGAACCATCGTGAACTAAACTTCATCATAACAATAAACAAATCAATGTGATAGTGAAGTGTATCAAGAGATAAGTCCACCATGTTACCTTAGGACTTTGACATTAATGCCAACACATGCGAGAGGGGACAACAATCACATGATAAGATAGCCATGTGACTCTCTATGAAGTATCTACCCCAGGTCCGCTATTTGCATATTCATCGTAATATAACGTGCTCAAAGCGAAGTTTCCAGACCCTTCTAACCACCCACTTGGCTTGATTAAACTATCTAAATAAGACTGCATGTAAACAGTATGAGAGTACTTCTTCCGTGACCTACCCAGGTATGTGGGAAAGAGCTGATAACAGGAATAATTTCAGGAGAATCTGTAACATTACAGTTTTGAATTGATGTTCCAGTATTTCGATTTGGATTCGTTATACCTTGAGGAGTATAAAGATTGTGCTGGGCTTCCATCGATTTCCTTGCCAAAATATTACAACCCTGAAAAACTACTGGGGCGTTGTCGAAGATGAAATCAACAGTGTCGTAGATGTTGCATTCTCAAGAGAATTGACGGAGGGAGTGAGTGTAGAAAGTGTGTTGATAGCCCTCGAAAGTGCAACGATAAGAGGATGAAAGATCTGGCCTCACTCGCAGAGCCGCGACTTGGTGCTTCACTGCTCCTGCTGTGCTTTCGAATGTGATATCGCGTGCACGAAAGTCTGGCCCAACTGCAACTACACAAATCCAGACCAACTAAGAAGATCAGATCCTTTACAATCTTCTACATAAAAAATGTTGTTCATAATGAAAATTTCACAAATCATTTCAAAAACTACTGTCTGCCATGTAAAAAATACCTAACGGAAAAAAGGAAAACAATTGAAATCACTGGTCAGCTTACTGGATGTTGCAGAGTTGAATGTAGTCCATCCATCCACAACGCTTCTATTCACTGTAATCACATTCACATCCATTCCATATCCGATTAAGATAATATTGTACTTGACGTATGTGAGAATCTCTATGTATTCCTGGTAATCTCTTGCGGTAACATAGATCACGTACCTGTCTGTGCTTTTATTGGCAGCAGCATTGATCGCAGCAATAGTGTTGCTGTTAGTAATAGATTTCGAAACCTCGACCTGAGAGATTAGTACTTTTAAGTAATGGAAAATTAAGATCCACCTCAACACATAAAAATGGATATACATAATTTGTTTTGCAATTTTATTAGATTTATATTTAGACCGAAGCAGCCACCTAACTTCTAGTAGTTATCACATGAAAAGGAAAAATTATAGGAAAAAAATTTTAGTCACATGGGATGCTTGCATTTAGTGAGGTCCTTAATACAAAAGAAAAATTAGATCTAAGGGTAACATATAAGGGTAACACATAGAAATATGTCCGTAGATATTCTAAGAACCATATTAAGAAACAACTTAAGCATGTTAAGAAGAGAAAAACAAAAACTCATGAAATTTTTTAGTTCTCTAATAATGGTTTTGCAATGAATGAATCCACTTGCAAAATATTTATTAGGCGGTGCTTAAGGAAAACTATAATCATCAAGTCAATTTAATAGTCAATAATAACTTAAACCAAATCAGCAAAAAGAATGGAAGAAATTAAATTGCCTCTAGAATTAGATTTGTCTCTAGTAGATTGTTCAAAGAGTACACTAATAACTATTCCTTCTGGAGGGTTGGTAGGAATAATTGGAAAGGGTGGGAGGTCTAACTAGAATATCCTATGAATCTACTGCTTAATTAGAAAATAAATAGATAAATAGGCTATAGAAGCCATTGCCAATAGAGCTAAAGAATTCTACATTGAGAAAGTAGAAAATAATGAAACAAAATAAAGAAAATGAGGCTAGGAGAGCACATTGAATACATTTGTTTGAATTCTAGAATGTCACCAACACCTACAAGTGGTCAAAATTCCATCACCATATAATCAACTAATACAATATCTTCACCCTTATTAGAAGGAGAAGATGATCATTGACATATTTTATCATTGCTAAAACTATGAATTGAGCATAAGATGGGAATTCTTTTCTTGTATCCATAGTATCACGAGGGCCCTTTAAAAGAGAGTGGTAGGTTATTTCTAGATGATTTTGTAGATTTAATGTTAGTTTTCTTGAAGTGAGTCCATTGATTATGTTGTTTATACTAATTTTATTGTGGAGGACTCACCAACTAATAAGGCTACCTACCTCTTAAAGATTATATAGTTACATTTTTTACAATTATCTTTTGAACAATGTTTCAAAATAACAACCCTTGTTTTCTTTTAAATGAATATAAATACCAAAACATATTAATTAGTAAATTCTTATCGAAAAATAGGATGATAAATTTTTCTTTTACAAATAAATCTATTTAATTATGCAAATTTATATTAATTGTATTTTAACATTATTTTACAAATATTATTTTAGAATGATAACTTCCATGCTTTAATGAATATAAATGCCTTTTTTCCATATTTCTAACCTTTACAAGAATTTGATGGAAAATTTACTCTTACAATTAAATCCGAATAATATATATAAATTAGAATACATGTGCAACAAAATCACATATAGAAATATTTCAAAACCAATATTAAAATATATTTGAACAATATCATATATATTTTATTATTTAATAGTTAGAATACATATATCTTTTTTCGTCATGTTAATTACTTTTTTCCTTCCTATTAGATACAAGATTTTTCCATAACACACTTTAAAAGGAACTCATTAATCAAATAGACTATGTCACATTGTTAAGATATTCCATTACACACTTTCTACATCAAATTGAACATACTTTGTATGCTCCTTATTAATTATCTACCTATCAATTTTTATAAATAAAATTAAAAAAAATGTTATATCAAATCATACCCAAATTATACATGTATATAATATAATTTTTCTTTTTTTTTTTTGGCTATTCCATCTACATACATTCACAATCAATCACATACTTTCTTAAAATAAAATATAAAAAAATTACAATTAATTTTTAAAATTTAATAAATAAAAAATTATAAATTATTTTCACATATAAATATAAAGTTGGATAACAAAATACATTCTCTTATTCTTCATGCGAAAAATTTCAATTTAACTTCAGAGATACTCGAGAGGACAATTTCCACCTCCCATGTACATCACAAGTTTATTTCAAACCTGAAAAAGTTTTCTCTTTGCCGTAAAAGTATGATTAGGAAGCAATCCGTATATCCCTTCCCAGGATGTTCGAGGAGGACCAAAACGTAATAATGATTCTACACAATGTAAGGGTACAACTTTTAACGATAAAGCTTGAGAGACATTACAAATAAAGGTCGTATTTACCAAGCTAGAACATTTAGGCGATGAATACGCAACAGTTTGAAACATTGAAGAGTTTAATCATATATATCGATGATAAGAGCTCAATTCTTCAATCGACAAATCCTGATTACAGAAGACTTGTTAGGCGCAAGACGTGAAATAGACTAGTTTTTTATTTAAAAGAATAAGTTTGAAGAGGGGCAATCTGGTATAGGAATGAAATAGCTGTCGCTGTTTGGGCTTAAAGTAAGGCTGCATCGTAGGGCACTGCATCAGATGGTATCCATGTGTCGGCCGAGATGAAGGAACTCACAGTGAAATTCTGAGCATCGGAGATGCTCATCACATTGTAACCAGGCCATGTGACTCTCTGTGAAGTATTTTATCCGGGTCCGGTGTTGGCATATTCACCATAATATAACGTGCTCAAGGCGAAGTCTCCAGACCATGCTAACCATCCAGCTGGGTGGACTACACTATCTAAATAAGACTGAATGTAAACAGTACGAGAGTATAGTTTCCATGGCCTACCCAGGTATGTGGGGAAAGAGTCCATGACAGGAAGCAGATCAGGGGCAGCCGTAACGTTAGAGTTTAGAATAGATATTCCTGTGTTTTGATTTGGATCTGTTCTACCTTGCGCTGTAAAAAGATTTTGTTGTCCGTCCATCGGTCGCCGTGCCAGAAGATTGCAGTCCTGAAAAACTGCTGCGGCGTTACCGAAGATGAAGTCCACAGTGCCGTAGATGTCGCATTCTCTGTAGAATTGACGGAGTGAGTGAACGTAGAGAGTGTCTTGGTAGCCCTTGATACTGCAATGATAGAAAGCTGTCAGATCAGAACCCACTCGTAGTGCCACTGCCTGCTGCTTTACTGCTCCTGCTGTGTTTTCGAATGTGATATCGCGTGCAAGAAAACCTGGCCCAACTGTAGCTGCACAAGTCAAGACCATCCGATAAGATCATAAGCGGTTTCATAATGGGATGAGATAAATAAATATAAATGATGAATTGCCAATCAGCACTAATTTCATTTCTTGGCTTCTTGGTGGATTGGTCTACTTAGACAAATTCCCTTGCTCCAAACGGTAAAGCCCTTAGATTTGGATTAATTGACTAATCCAGATTACGAAGATTAAAGAAGATATACTTAATACTGTTGAAATTAAACATGTAGGAGCATATTGTACTCAACATGTTCGCGTAAGAAATTAATCTTTACTTGAATATCATGTTTGAAAAATGAAATACGAAAAAACTAAAAAATGAAAGGATTATAATTCGGTTAGTTGAGCATAACAGGTAAAAATGAAAGTATGTTTTTCTGATTATACCATCTATTATGATTCTAATATCTAAAAATACGATATATTGGATGAGGTGTAATGATGCTCTAAATGATTTTGGCGAATAAAAAACCTTATATCTTAGTCAAAGAACACAAACATAAAGTCTATTGTCTGTGTATGCTTCCGGATTTGATTGTGTGAGTTTTTTTGCATCAATGTTTCAGATCATACTCTGTGATCCATCATCAGGATGATAGTAGAGAGCACAAGGAGAAAAATGCTTGTGCTCTCTATGTGATCCATTATCCGGATGATAGTAGAGAGCACAAGGAGAAAAATGCTTGTGCTCTCTACTATCATCCTGATGATGGATCACAGAGTGTGATCTGAAACGTTGATGTAAAAAAACTCACACAATCAAATCCAGAAGCATACACAAACAGACTAATAGATTGTAGAAATCTACTAACATTGATAAATTCTATTCTGATATCAAAGAACAAATGAAAATTATAAATAATATAAAATCCACCACAAATTTACTTTTAAGAACTATATAGAATCTTATACATATTTCAAAACATAGGCTGACTTGGACTCTTCCCTATAGATTGGGTCGGCAAAGAAAACGTAACAGTTGAATATCTTATGAAAGAATTTAGGGAAAAATTATAGGCATAACTAACCATCTTCATCAAACAAAATATTCATTAAACAATATATTATAAAATCTTAATAACTTTTGAAATGAAAGGAACCTTGAAAATGTAATGCAAAACATTGCTTTTACATTAGTTTTAAGTCGTTCACGTACAAATATAATCTAGAATTCTCAAAATCATTTACAAAAAAGGACCAGAGGAAAAATAAATTGAAAGCGCTCATTAACTTACCGAATGTTGCAGAGTTGAATGTAGTCCAGCCATCCCCAACGCTTCTATTCCCAGTAATCACGGTGATATCTATTCCATCTCCGATTAGCATAATATTGTATTTGTATTTCGGAATCTGTACATACTCTTCGTACACTCCTGCTGTAATATAGATCACGTACCTGTCTGCGCTTTTATCGGGAGCATCGTTGAGGGCATCAGTAATGGTGGTGTAATTCCCGCTACCGTCCTGCGCCACCGTTACGAAGTCACCCACTAAAACGCCGTCACCACCTGAGGTTTGCACAAGCCGCCTCCTGTCCGCCCGTGATAACCACGACGGAAACCCGTCATTGAACGATCCATATTGCGACAGAAAATCATCGTTGGATAATAGCCGTCGGTTGTGGCTAGGACGCTTCCCGGCAACAAAAAATTACTTATTCAATGCTAGACTACTGCCTATGGAATCTGATGCGTAAGATGCCAAAAGATAAGGAGTGGAAGTTTACATTTGCTTGACTGAGGCCTTCCAGACAGGTGCCCAGGTTGGTTAGGGCTGCACTCAGATAACTCTGAATATACACCGCACTCTTCCATTCCACTGTCGTGTTTGTCGAGTTTGTCAATTTTACCAAACTCGTGTTCAAGTAGTCCGCCGTGAGATTGTAAAGGAAACTACAATCCGCTACAGCTTGCCTCTGCATTGCCCCCCTACTCCACGAGTTGGAGGAAATAGAGTCCAGAACAAGTTTAGCTTGGTGTAAACTAAATCTTATAGCGATTTCGCTCAGATCTTTAGGGTCATTTGATGACGATCCTCCACCTTGAGACAAACTCCACTCGCAGAATTTGCGATTGGAAGCGTATTCGCAGGCAGATTGAACCCCATTGTTTTGGTTATCGCCTCTTGACTCACATGCAAAGACAAATAATAGCAGAATCAGAAAGCGCAACACAGAAGGCATTACTCTACCCAAATGAGAAATGGAATGAAGAATATTGATGGGAATACATTCTGTTTTCAGTCATTTATAGAGCCGATATAATGAATGCAATTGTGGAGTAGACAGTTGTTTCTCAGATATGCCTCAGCACGGAAACTAGATTGCAGCTGCGTCCATTGACTTGAACTTAATTAACCAACCGACCCCAAATGCAACTTGCCAACAAGCCCATCAATTGCACATTATTTTTAATGATTTTGCCCATTACATTGAATAAATAAGGATTTTAACAAACTGAGCCAGAAGGGGTGTGGATTATCAATTCCCTCCCTGCAAGTTGAGAACTTCCAGAAACGTGTGGATTATCAATTCCCTCCCTGCAGGTTGAGAACTCCCAGAAACATGACGATGAACATGGTGCAGTTCAATTCGGAATTGGCTAAAGTCAAGCCTTTTCATACTCTATTAAATACAATCAAGCCCATCGTCTACATACGTTGGAAGTGTGCCTAAAATTATCTTCGATCACTTTTTTATGAATAGAAGTAGTATACTCTGAAGAAAGGGTATAGAATAATTATTAAAAAAAAAGTGATTTCGGAGTTTTGATTGCTGTTCTTATGTAACATTCTTTTTATTGATTTCAAACACATATCTATTGCATAATATGACATCTATAAATAACTTTTACATAAGTTTAAAACAAGCCTTTTCATATTCAATTAAATACAATCAAGCCTGTCATCTACATACATTGGAAGTGTGCATAAAATTATCTTAGATCACATTTTTATGAATGAGAACTAGTATACTCTAAAGAAAGGGTATAGAATAATTATTAACAAGCAAGCTTTTTCTGAGTGTAGTTTCATATTTTGATTGTCGTTCTTATGTAACCTTCTCTTTATCTATTTTGTCATTTATATTGTTAGGTATCCATTTCTATTGTTACACTCATTTCAAATACATATCTATTGGAATAATATGACAGCTACAAATAAGTGCTACATAAGTTTTAAATAACTATTAGATAAGTTTTATATCACGATTAATGTATAAGTGATGCATTGTTACATATAATTTATCAAAAAGTTTAAATTTAATTAGATATCATTTATATATCTTTGGGAACTGCTCATCACTTATACTTTTCATTTCTCATATAGAATACTTATGTAGGAAAACAATTGAATGTTATTTGATTCTATGTTGTCAACTTGACCCTTCTAAATTCTTATATTCAAAATGGGTGCAAGTTGACCTATTTGTACTAGTTATTATATGCTAACTTACAATATAACTTATTTTAAACTTTAATTTAGGGTACTATATAGAAACACAAATATAATGTCACTTTTACATCATTTGACCACTATCTATTAGTAGATTACATATCATTATTATTTAATCATACATCAACATCTATGATAATAACAAAATACTTAATTTTCTTATTATATCATTATCTTTGATCATCATTTTAAAATCATTAAATGGGATTGTAAGAGCTCAACTAGAGGTGAAGGCCCTTACATAAAAAATAGCCTAATGGTCTCTAAAGACACCACATCTCCTACAAACTAAAAAAATTAGGAGTTGAGGAAAATGGGATCTTAGGTTATAGAATTCTCAAAATCATTCTAGTGCAAAGATGATCAATTGATATGAAAATATTTAATGTATGTAGATTTTGGCAATCCATTTGACTATTTGTGTATGCTTTTGAATTTGATTGTGTGAGTGTTTTATTGCATCAACATTTTGGATCACACTTCTTGGTTCATCTTCAGGATGATAAAGAGCATAAGGAGATAAAAAATGTTGGACAAAATATATTTGTATCCTAATTTTTTTATCCATAGTTCAAAATACATATCATTTTGTTCTCGATCATAACTTTGGTAAGGAGTTTTACCAATCTTATATTACCAAAGAAAATTTCTAATATGGTTGTTTATTTTTTAAGGTATTGTGTACAAGGTCATTTTTATTTACACTACAGAGGTCAATACTCATTACAAAGGGATTTATTTTTGTTATAATCATAATTTAGCATCATAGTGTCACTAACAATATTAATATTGTGTGGTACCACATATTCATCATAAATCTTCCAAATTGGAATATTTAAATTGTATCAATACCTTGGATATGTCCATGCAATAATACATATGTATTTGATCTTCTTGTTGTAATTTGAGACATGTTCTTGTACCTATAGGGATTTCATTTAGTACTTTGAATGAATAAATTAGTTAATCATAATTTTAATATTATATTTTATGAAATTGGTCAAAGAGATCTTTTTGAAGAAGAATTATCAAGTTTTAAAGCTTATATCCTATTGCATAATATTTTGTATCATATTTTTTTGTTGTGTTAACACACTACACAATTAAATTTCTATAAAATATTACCATTTTATTCATGATGGGCCAGGAGGAGGTAATTAGGACCAATCATAATAGCTATTCTCCAAATATTATAACCATGGCCTTCATTCCTTTAACATATATAACATTATGGAATTATTCTTGTTCCTGTTTTCTTAGAATTTTATTATATTATAGCATGGTATAAGATATGCCTTTTATGCATAATAATTCCTATAAATTTTTCATACTAATTTATCTTCTATTGTTTACTCTTATGTATTGGTATTTTTTGGGCATCTAATAGAAGACTATCCCTATTTTGGACCTCTATTACTTTGAAAGCCCAGTTTATTGTTAGGTAGTGGATGGGCTCATGCAAATTCCATATTATAAGTGTGTACATTCTTTTTCGAATTAACATATAAATTAAAAGTCATATTAGAATATGTAGCTAAGATCAAAGTAAATAACCTAATGAAGAGAAAACAAATTAAAATTACAAAAATGATAGTGAATTGGCTAGCATTTTGAGTACCCTCTATATATTAGTCATTAAATTTTATTACTATTTTTGTCTATATGATCCACCCAATGGTAACAATAAAATGTACTAATAGTTGTATAGGCTATAGTGAAACAAACAACCTTCCTTTATGTTTGATATAGGAAACTCCTTTTTAACTCCTTTTTTAAAAATAAAATGTGGAATTAAAATTGGGATCATTTTAATTTAAAAGTAAGAAAGGAGTTTTTTTAAAATAAACTCAATTTAGTGTGAGAAAAAAATCTCTCAACTAATTTCTTACTACACTAAAACTCAAATTAAGTATTTAAAATTTCCACCCAAACATTTTGATCTAAAAAAAATATATATTGAAATGATAAACAATGATATAGATAGGAGTTGTTAATTTTTTGCACAAAATAATAATTTACAAAAAGAAAAAATGATCACATATTTGACACAAGAATATTCTTTAAAACCTTCTCTTTGTTTGCTAACCATTGTGGAGCCAAAGAGATCTAGTGAATATGATGTAAAGGTCTATATAATGGATTGAAATTTGGACCTGTCATAGAATGATAATGTTGAGATTGAGAGATTCTTTTCCTGTAATTGTAATTCAAAAAATTTATTTCCTTATGTTGATCACTTTGAGAAAAACCTTCAACAGAATTATCAACAGTCATGATATGAGTAACTCAAGGGAGGAACTCTGGAAAAAATACACATTCATAATCCCGTGTATCTTAAGGATATACTTGAAACTCAGAGGCCCCCTACTTGCATTTTTATTAAAAAATCCATAGTGACATGAAATTGATAGTGACAAATTGAACAATTTTTTTGGGGGTCCTCTAGAATAATTTGTTGTTCCCATAGCCCATACTTTGTTTGAATAGATATTACTTTTGGAAATGGTTTGAAAAATTTAAGAAGAGTAGAAAACCTTATTGGGTACTCTACATTTTCAAAGAAGGATAGATCTTGAGAAAGGAAAATACCCATATGATTTGCTAGAATTTGAATAAAAGCAATTTCCCTATACTCCAAGGGAAAGGAGGGTAGCTGAATCCATAAAGGTAGAAAATTTATTCTTGTTGTCGAAGGGTTAAAATTTGGAGACCAAATTTGTGTAAAAATCTCATAACCATGAGGAAACCATGATTTACATTTGTGGACAAGGTCTCTAGAGAATTTATTGTAAAAAAATAGTTACAAAAAAACCATCTCCCTTATGTATGAAAAAAACCACTTGAACTTCTACCCAATAATTTAGAACCTAATCAAATAGCTCAAATCCAGATGGAGTAAAATTCTAAACCTTACCAATTATCACTTTTTGTTGCAAATCTTGCATTTGATCTTGAATGGTTTCATCAGGGAAAGCTACCTAGAGTACTCCTTCCAAATCACTTCTACCCACATTGGCTAATGGAGGGGGTTTCTCCAAAATAAGTGTTTCATGTTGGACTTTATGAACCCATCTCTTAATCATAGGGTTTTTTTCTAAGTTTTCTTGTTATTAAATCTGGGTTTTTTCTTGACTTCTTATTCCCCCCATTATTCGACCGTCAATATTTATGATGACCTGCAATGTGAAATATCTACTTTTGTCTATTTGGATTGAAGGGACCTTTGTTATTTTGATGTCGACCATGTCCTAGAGCCAAAACAATTTGGTTAGAAGATCGACTATCATCCTAAGCTTGGTTGTGAGAAATATTTTGTTTGAGGTGGTTTGAAGATCCTTTATTAACTAGGATATTATTAGGGAAAGTTGCAACCCTTCAACCTTCATTTAAAATATCCATCAAATTCAAACTTGATTTAGAATTCACACCTTGTCTAATATGATCAGACATTTAGTGCAAGTAGATTTCCACAATCCATGAGATTGAATGTGTGTTGCTTTTGGATTAGATTGTGTGAGTGTTTTTGCATCAATGTTTCGAATCACAATTTGTGATCCATCATCGGGATGAGATAGAGATCATAAGGAGAACAAAGTGATCTGTATCTCTACCTGATGATGGATCATAGAGTGTGATCTGAAATATTAATGCAAAAATTCTCACACAATCTAATCTAGAAGTAGCACACATTCATGATTAGACATTCTCTACCCAGTGCACCCATCGAAAAAATCTCCCGCATGAACCAAAATTTCAAAAAAGGTTTGTTGGGGGCCATCCTAATTTTATAAACCTCTCTATATTAAGAGTAAAAATCCATGTTATTTTCTCTAACCTTCTAGATAGATATGAGTCAACACTTTTTTATTTAATAGAGTGCATAATGCATTTCATTTTGTATCAAGGGTAGTTGTAATTACTTCATCATCTTTTGTCTATATAAGAAAGTTTTATTTGTATATTATATTATATCAATTTCATCTCATGTCATTTCGATCTCTATTATTTATTCTCACTCATGTTCGATTGTGATTGGTTTATTTCTTGGTTGATCCTTTGAAGTTAACTTCATAATGGGCTCTTAATCTCTCAACATCAGAAAATTAAACATTTGATAAGAATCTATTAGAAGTGAAAAAATTGCCCCCTCCCATAAGCTAATTTGTAGATCCAACATTATTTCAGCATTGAAAATTCATTGAATATTAAAAAATCGCATCAATTCGAGTTGTCATTCCAGCTTTATGTGGCGATATTATTTGGGACTTTATAAGTTTGTATGAATTTTATTTTGGCACAGGTATATAGTCCCTCGAGTTCTTTATTGGTGGCTCCACCTATTTCTCATGTTGTCTCATTGAGAGTAATATTATTCAATATTTGGAGCTGAATTTACTCCTTTCCAGTTGATATCATTTGTATTTGCTGTCTGTCATTACTGATTCCGTATTTAATATGGGTGGTATCGTATTTTTTGAGGAAGCTCGATATTACATTGGTTGCGATATAATTTTATCGATTTGATTCTATTGTAATGTAATATCATTAAATATTGATATTTCGAGCCATGTAGAGGAATTTATTGCCTGCGCATTATTATTGGTCCAGCAATACTCCATCAGCTGTGTTATTTGCTAGTTTGAGACATATTTTCCTTTATTGGCCTTCACCTTAGTAGCAATCTATTTGTGGCTGGGCCCATCTATTTACCAAGGCTTTGCATGGCTTTCCCACGACCTTCATCTCTGATCAAGTCCCTCTGCAGTCGCATTGCATGGAGTTGGTGCTTTTGCAAAAAAATTGTTTGGCTGCTAATTATTTGGCAGGATATATTATTTATTTGCTTACATATTTGATTTTTGTGTTATTTTCTGCTGGCACATCTTATTGCCCACGCATTTGGCAACTATTTTTTAAAGTCTTGTTCATTTTTATCTTTACTAGCAAAGACGGTCTGATTCAAAGAACAGATCTATATCCCTGAGGATGATCGTTCTTAGTCGAGCTTCATTCATTATTATCAAGCGCATATAATATTATTTGAAGCCGCCTCCTGGTGTTCCATTTACCTTGATAGCGATATATGAAAAGGTGGCAATAACCTTTTTTTTGTGCAAGCCATATAATTATTACAGGATGACAATATTAATACTGGCTGTGATATCAAAGGTGCATATTAGAGGTGCGATACATCTTGGCTGCTGATATCGCCTTGTTTTGGCATTGTTAATTGGTTTGCGTCTTCCATTGCTAGCATATTGTGGCATTATTTCATCAGAGACTACGAGTTGTGTTGTGCAAGGTTGGAGAAATTTGACAGAGGTCTTCCTTGTTCATTCGTGGTGATGGCTCTTTAGCTGTAAGAATACTGCCTATTCACTGCATATTAGCGAGGTATTCATTAGCTGCGTCTTAATTGTACCTACACTGATCATTTCTCCTGGCTAAGATATATATTACATTGGCTGATATCATCTCCAACGAAGACAATTTCATCGTAGAGTGCTTGTGATAATATCAAAATAGTTAGAGAAATTTGGTATCGGTAATTTTTAACGTTGGTCAATCGACATCCACCTCCCTTGCCAACCTCACATACAAACAATTATCGCCTTATCAGGTTCCTTCATTTTAAGTATCATATTTGAAGGTTTAGATTTTGAAGAATGGTCTATAATGGGTTCTAAAACATCCTTCTTTTGCTTTCGTGACTGTTCTGGGGTGCTCTCCTGTTTTGATGTTGGTTTATGTGTGTTTGGCTGATAGCCAGCTTTTGTAAAACTTTTGGTTTCGGGTCCATGTAAAACCTGTTTATCTTTATCAAAAACATCCTTCTTTGATTATATTGGAAAGGGGGAACTATAAGCAATCTTGTCATATTTCTACAATCTTGTTTCTCTTCTTGCCACACCTTGTAAAAATATTTCTTTGAAAAGTAATAGGGTTCAAATCTTAGAAGTAATTTCTATACATATTAATGATGACATTTTGGAGTCAATTGTAGATTTTCAGTGTCCTGATGCTCTTTAGACTCACATTTGAGAGTTATGTGGAGATGTTGATATTATTTCAAGTTATATTGCGCCTCTTCATTCTTCAGAGAAGATACCCCATGCTTGTGGTCCTTTAGATGTTTTTGAGGCTTTAGTTGAGGTTGCTTCAAAGGTTTCTAATTCCTCTACAGAGATAGTTGATCCACCTTCACTTCCATTGACTTCTTATCTAGAGTCATTTGAGCCTTCAATCATTCTTGATCAATAGGATCATCATTTTCTTTCAGATCTGGAAGAAATATTCAGTATTTTTTTAGATTTGGTTTTGTAGAATGACTTCATTACAAGTATATCAAATTTTGTTTGTCAGTCTTCTACTTCGTGTATTTAGAGGATACATTTGAGGGGTTCTCTCTCCTCTTTGATGATAGTCAATCCCTTCATGCTGTCACATCATATTCATCTTTGAAATTTGTTCTACATTAATTTTCACATAGTTCTAGTTTGTCACTTTGTTTTTTGTTTAGGCGTGTACCTAATTGGATCGTGTCATCATCATCTCTCATGTATAAGGAGACACATGAGTAGTTTTAGAGATGTCATAATACATTTAGAGTCCACTTCCTATTGATTCCCATCCTAAATTGGAAGCATACCTATATCTATATACATGATTTTGTTTCTTTATAATGAGAGACAAGATTTTAAATGTTGGATTATGATTTTCTTAAGACACTTACCATTCTTGTAGGAGATTATTCATTATGGGAGGCTACATAGTCTCTCAATATACCTTTTATGATGGGTTATTGATTGTATTCTCATGATTAAGGGGTATTAGTGTTGATACCTCCATACATCACTTAATTCCTCACTTGCACATGATTTGCATTATCTATTTTTTTTAGAGGAGTTTTCTCCCATGTGGTTTTCTCCTTTTCTCCACTTGTAAGAGATTAGTTACATGATTAGTTGTGCATGGGTACCTAATATGGCCTAGTTGTGGCAACCCATATAGTTCAACTTCCAATTATTATTGCATCATAAGAATAATAAGTTCACTTAGTAAGTTGCACTTAAGGGAGTGCTGGTGTGAATAAGGTTATATAGTAGCTGGTTCATAGTTACTACCTATTCACATGGATACGTTTACTTATGACAGCTTACTTGTCACATGTAACCTTCAATTAATATTGTTCATGTTAGTTGTCCTAGGTGTCATTCTAGATAGATATGCGTGATCTCTTATTTATTTAATAGAGTTCATCATGCATTTAATTTGGTATCAAGGGTAGTTATAACTACCTCATAATCTCTTGCCTATGTAAGGAAGACTCATTTTTATATTGTATCATATCAATTTCATCTCACATCATTTTGATCTCCATTTTTCATTCTTTCTCATGTTTGATTGTGAATTATGGTTTTTTTTTCTTGGGTGATCCATTGAAGTGTGGTCAACTTCATGATGGGTTCTTAATATTTCCAACACTTTGGCTCTATCTTTCATTATTCTGTTAAGTGCTATCACTTTGGGGGTATGGGTGGGGATCTTTTCTAACCGGAGGAGCATGATAACTTTAGGAGTGACAAGGAGCTATGGGAGCTTTTAGAGGAGGGAAAAATTGCCCCATACATTGTAGCAATAGAGATGTTTGATCAATCACTGCCCATGTAAATTTCTAATTCTTGGAAGAACAATATAGTGATAGTTAGATGCATTTCCTTCCAAGTATCAGTGGAGACCATTTTCCACAACCATTTTGATTCCTAATAAAGGTGTGCAAATAATGAAAAAAAAAAGAGTGATTATAGGGAGGCCATGAGGAATTTTTTGAAATATGGGGAGAAGTTTAATTAAATCCAAAATAGCTTTAAAAGATTACATTTCATTTGTGTTTCATAAAGGGTAGTTGAAGTGCTTATGAGGTATATTACCTTGGAAAGCTGCTATAAGAAATTTCATGATTTTTTGTTTGCCATGCTTAATCATTTTTGACATCATGTAAAGCTTAATTTTGTAAACTAGATTTTTACTTCTTTGGATTAGTCTATAAGTAAATTTTTTGGCTCTAGAAAACCCCTCTTCACTAGGGGTTAGTTCTTTATCTCTTACATTATAATCCAACCCTTACCCCAATGTTTAACTCAAAACCTACAGTGGTTAACAACTCAAAACCTACAGTGGTTAACACTTCTATTTGGGTGAAACAAGTAAGCCACTAAGCCCATATTTACCTATCCTTAGTATAGACTCATCTTTAGCCACTTTGGCCCCCACTCATAACCCTAATTAAAATTTATCCCTATGTGCCTCAAGTTCTACCCCTGGCACCTAAAATATACTCAACATTTCTCTCAAGACCTCAAAAGATAATTTTTTTTTTTTTTTTTCTAATCAGCTAGAGGTCTCTATTATTTTAGATACCAGCCCTGGCTTTGATTCCTTATTGAGCTTTGATATTACCTCTATGTCTTGCTATGGCTCCCTAAGATTTTTTCTCACACAAATTCCCCTCTCTATTCTCCCCCTAATGATTTCCCTACCGAGAAAGAAGAGGTGTCTATTTTCATGCCTACCAAAACCCAATGCATTTTATGCCTCGAAATTCAAGATAAGACATAGGAGATTTGCAAAGTATTTAATATCCATATGGAGATCTCAAAATGGTAGGTGTCCCAATTGCATGAGGCCAAGAAAAAGATTCAAAGCTTGGAAATATTGGTTTTCAAGAAGGCCCTTGATTGGCTAGAGGATTTCCTTCATGAGCATGCATGGGAGCAGAGAAAGAAAATGGCTAAATTTTTTTAAAATTGGATAATGATAGAAAATAAAGTATAGGATAGTAAAAATATGTGAGTTCTAAAAGGAATTTGTAGGTTTAAGAGGAGGTTGCTAATTTGAAGGAGAACTATGGGGTTCTCATGAGCAACATTCAGGAAATCATTGAGTACTTCAAGGACTCAGTTAAAAATATTGCAACAACCTTTCTAGTTATATAATAGGAAGTAGTGAGAAGAAAGGAGAAGAGGATGAGAAGGGATGTGGTGCTCTCAATCCATGGTAGCCTCTCGTAGTAAGTAAAAATATGATCTAAACACATGATTAAGTTTCCCAACTCTCCCCAATAGGTTGGTGTCGTAGCTAGCTACTCTATCCTATCTAGAGGGATTCCCTTTGGAGATCATTTATATTTTTTATAGAAATAATGGTAGGCCATTGAGGACCTAAATTCTCTCAATTACACTTAGTTGTTGGTCGCTCCTCTTCTAGTTTTTTGTGTTTTTGTTTCTTTATTTTAAGGACTCTTGGATTTTTTCTTTTCCTCATTCACACATCTTCTTAGATTCATTTATTTTGCCTTGATGACTAACATGTAATGGTTTTGGGCCCTTTCTATCCCAATCTAACTAAAAAATTAACTAAGTAACAAAATAAAAGAATTGAATGAATGATATCTCAATTTTTAAAATATTTTTTATTTATATTCCTTGTAATTAAGAGAAGAAAAAACCATTTTTTTAAATATGGTCATAACAAGACAAATCTACTAATTTTTTAATTAATTTAAGCAACACAAAATTTGATAATTATAAAGTGTGTGTGTTTCTCATCATGATCATACACTTCCAGAATGCTAGGCTCCCTTTTCCCCAATGTTGTTATCTTCTTGTTGTACTGTTAACCTATTTATCACAATTAGGTGTATTTCCTTCCAGGTCTCAATCGAGATCATCATCATAGCCATAGGTATTCCCAAGAAAGGTATGAAAATAGTGAAAAAACAAAATTGCATTAGAATATAATGTATCCTTGTTGTTTGTACTAATTTAGTTGAAGTCCTTATGAGGTATGGTACCTTGGAAGGTCACTATCAGAAATTTAATGGTTTGTTATTCCCTATGCTTAGTCATTTTAGACATCATGTCAAGATTAATTTTGTATACTATATTTTTATTTCTCTTAATGAGTCTATAAGTAAAATGGTTGGCTCTAGTAAACATCCCTTCCCCAAGGGTTGATTCTTTTCCTCTTATAGCATAATCTATCCCTTTCTCCAACCTTTAACCCTACACCTAGAGTGGTTAAACCTTTTATTCAGGCTCAACATGTAAGATCCAATTTACCTACCATTGGTATGGCCTCATCTTCAACCACTTTGGCCCCCACTCCTAATCCTACTCAAAATTTATGCCTATGGGCCTCAAGTTCTACCCCTAGCACCCAAAATGTAATGGTAAACATTTCTCTCAAGATCTCAAAAGGCAAAAGAGTGTATTTTTCTAATAAGCTAGATGTCTCTATTATTTTAGATATTGACCCTAGCACTACCACTATGTCTCACTTTGACTCCCCTGACCTTGTTTCACACATAGATTCCCCTCCCTTTTATCTTCCTAATGATTTCTCTATGGACCAAGAAGAGGTGTCATTTTTCATGACTACCCAAACCCAATGCATCCTATGTATCAAACCTCAAGAGAAGACATAGGATGTTTTTAGAGTGTTTAATACTCATATGAAGATCTCAAAATGCTATATGTGACAACAACACGAGGCCAAGAAAATGATACAAAGCTTGAAAATTTTTCTTTTCAAGAAGGCCTAAGATTGGTTGGAGGATCCCCTCCATGAGTTTGCATGGATGAAGACAAAGAAAATGGCTGAAATTGTTAAAAATTGGAGAAAGATAGAAAAGTAATTATAGGACATTAAAAATATGTGGGGTCTAAAAGGAATTTCTATATTGAAGAGGAGGTTTCCAATTTGAAAGAGAATAAAAGGATTCTCATGAACAACATTCATAAAATTATAAAGTACTTCAAGGACTCAATTAAATATGTCACAAGAATCATTCAGGTTCTGTAGTAGGAACTAGTGAGAAGAAAGGAGAAGGGGGAAATAAGGGATGTGGTGCTCTAAACCCATTGTAGCCTCCCATAGTGAGTGATAAAAAAAGAGGTAAATACATAATTAAGTTTCCCAACTATCCCCAACATATTGGTGTTGTTGTTATTTCTTTTGCCCCAATCAGAGGGTTTCTCTTTCAACGTAGTTTAGAGTTATTAGAAAAAGAATGGTAGGCCATTAAGGGCCTAATTTATCTCAATGAAACTTAGCTATTGGTTGGTCCTTCACAAGTTTGTTATAATTTTTCTTCTTTATTTTAAGTACTCTTAGAAGTTTTCCTTTTCTCATTGACATGTCCGAGGAGATTTATTTCCCTTTCTTTGATGGTTGACATGTAATGGGTTTGGGTCCTTCCTATTCTTATCTAATCAAAATATTTTATTAAGTATCTAAATAAAATAATTGAATGAATGATATCTTAATCTTTTAATATTTCTCATTTATATTTCTTGCAACTAAGAGAAGAAAAATTTGATTTTTAGAAATAGTCATAACAAGACAACTCTACTAAATTTTCTATTTAATTCAAGTAACAAAATATTTGATAACTTTTAAGTGTGTTTTTACCATCATGATCATACACTTCTAGAATACTAGGCTCCCTTAGACTCCATGAAGATGTTATCTTCTTGTTGTAGTGTCAACCTATCTATCACATTTAGAGAAACAATGGCAAGATTTACTCTTTGTTAGTACCATAAAATCAAAACTAGTATAAAAATCATCATTAAATTTTTTTATTGTTCAAACTAATATTCAATTTTAATTACTTGTAGTTCAACATAACAAAAAATAGATTATTTAATGTTGATATTCTAGTTTAAGAAAAAAAGGATAAATGGCAAGATGTAGTAGGCCTACACTATATACACAAATAGATAAACAATGTTAAATTTTAATTGTATGATTGTTTTATGATAATTTCATATTCATATGTAATTTATCAATTGCTTTATTCAAAGGGGTCATCAAGAAGGAATTGAGATGACCAATTTTTGTCTCATAGAGTATTTTCTTGAAACTAAGGTGAATAAATCTAAAACTAAGATATTCATTTCGCAATCCATGTAGAGAAATGATATTTTGAAAAGATTCAATACAAAACAAAAACAAAAAAAACCCTACATTAATACTAGTGTTAGTGAATTTGAAGCTAAGCAAGGATGCCAAGTGATCAAATATTTATTTGGAATGATATATAGAAGACACACAGAAAGTCTAATGTACCTAATAGTCACAAGGTCAAACATTATGCAAAGGTTAAATCTTATTTTATGGTTTATAATATCTCAAAAATGCTCTTGGTGGCAATTAGTAAAGTTAATTTTGAGACATATAAGTGGAATATAAAGGGCTTAGAACATTTTACTCAAAGTTAGATGAGATTTAACTTTTTATTTTTGTAGGTCTAAAAATTAGTATGCATATATCTTCTCTAAGGCACTAAGAAAAAAAGTATTTGAGCATTCAAGAGATCATTGAGGCATTCTAGATAGTGGTAGTTATGATTAAGAGAGAGTTTTAGAATTATAATCCCAACCACTATTATCCTATTTTATCTATAGCAATTTAACTCTTATTATGCCATAACATTTAATAGAACTAGATCATTCACATATTTCACTCTATTTTTCTCTTGTTTGTGCTAAGGTTCCTATACTTTGGTATGGGCCTTCTTCTTCTACACATGGATAAGTGATTTTTTTTCTAATATTTAACCATGTAGCCAACCCATTTTTATTTTTGACATTAATGTATATGTTTGACTTTGAAAGTATCTTTGTGTCATATATAGAAGTAGCTAATTAATTTGTTTCATAATATATGTATTCGGTACATGAATTTGAATAACTTATTTTTGTGAAGAATAGTAGAGTAAAAACTAGAATGGAAATAGCTTAAGTAAATTATTTTTGTAAAGGAATAGACTCTTAGTTTTTTATATGAAGTGGATGTAATGAAAAGATCTGAAACTCTATACTAAATTTTCTATTTTTTTATAAATACAGTAGTATTTTTCTTTGTTGTTTCCTTATTATATTTTTCTCTCTTCACCTCCCTCACAATCCGCATTAATAAAAAAATTAATAATTACATTGATGGTAGAGGAAGTCTAAATAGATCCTACAACAATAATAACAAAATCCATTCGATTATTTTCCATATTAAAAATCTCCTTTTAACTTTTATAAATGACAATACACATCCTTGAATACCATTCCCATTTGCCTCACAATTATGGTTAGGATGCATTCTCTTGCACAACAGTTTGAAACATTGAAGAATTATATATCCATGATAAGAGCTCAATTCTTTGATAGACGAATCTTGGTTACAGAAGAGTCGTTTGGAAGAAGTAAAATAATCAAGTTATTATTACTTATAAGGAATATATTTACTTAGGAACATATTTTAAGACGGTCATTTTGGTGGCTTAAAGTAAGCCTGCATCGTAGGGCACTGCACCAAATGGTATCCACGTGTCTCCGGAGATGAACGAACCCACAGTGAAATTTTGAGCATCGGAAATGTTCATCACATGATAACCAGACCACGGGACTCTCTGTGAAGTATCTGCCCCGGGTCCGCTGTTACCATATTCACCATAATATAACGTGCTCAAGGCAAAGTTTCCAGACCACGCTAACCATCCGGCAGGCTGGATTACGCTATCTAAATAAGACTGCATGTAAACAGTACGAGAGTACAGTTTCCATGGCCTACCCAGGTATGTGGGGAAAGAGCTGATAACAGGAACAAGTTCAGGGGCAGCTGTAACATTACAGTTATGAATTGATGTTCCAGTATTTTGATTTGGATCCGTTCTACCTTGCGGAGTATAAAGATTCTGCTGCCCGACCATGGGTTTCCTTGCGAAAAGATTGCAGCACTGAAAAACTACGGCGGCGTTGCCGAAGATGAAATCCACAGTGCCGTAGATGTCGCATTCTCGGTAGAATTGACGGAGGGAGTGAGCGTAGAGAGTGTCTTGGTAGCCCTTAATACTGCACCGGTAAAAGGCTGATAGATCAGACCCCACTCGTAGAGCCACGGCCTGGTGCTTCGCTGCTCCTGCCGTGTTTTCAAATGTGATATCACGTGCAAGAAAACCTGGCCCAACTGCAGCTGCATAAATCCAGAGGAACCCATTAGATCAGGTCCTTTTAAGTCTTCTATATAAAAATATCATTCATAATTAGAAATTCAGAAGATCATTTCAAAAACTAGTACCTTTGATGTAACCCAATACAAGAGAGAAAAACAAAAAACCAAATTGAAATCGCTTGTTCGGTTACCGAATGATGCAGAGTTGAATGTAGTCCATCCATCCATAACGCTTCTCTTGCCAGTAATCACAGTGACATCTATTCCATCTCCGATCAGCATAATATTATATTTGTTCTTGGGAATTTGTAGGTACTCCTCGTACACTCCTGCGGTAACATAGATCACGTATCTGTCCGGGCTATTGTTGGGAGCAGAGTTGACTGCATCGGTAATGGTGGTGTAATTCCCGCTACCGTCCTTCGCCACCGTCACATACTCGCCCACTAAAACGCCGTCACCACCTGGGCTTTGCAGAAGACGCCTTCTGTCCGCCCGAGACAACCACGACGGAATCCCATCATCGAGCGATCCATATTGAGACAGAAAATCATCGTCAGATAACAGAAGTCGGTTGTGGCCATTACCAATCCCAGGACCCCTTCCGTTGTGGCCATTACCATTACCAGGATCCCTTCCGTTGCGGCCATTACCATTCACTGGACCCCGTTCCCTGTGGCCAGGATCCTTCCCCGCAATGAAAAATTTCTTATTCAAAGCTAGACTACTCCCTGTTAGAATTTAATCCCAATTGCAGGGAACTTTAATGCATCCGTATACTCCTCCTGCAAGCTCAACTACTCCTCTCTCTTCTCGCCTCCGTTTTAGGACAGTTTTTGAATTTGGTTTGATGGCATATCCTGATCATATCTTTCTCTGCACGGTAGCTGCTAAGTCAGCATTAAATATAATTAATTAGTTTTTGTTTTCCCCCCATACGATGGAATTTATTTTTGGCTTATGACAAAAAGGCTAAGTTCATAATTTTATTTTTTAAGACAGAGATATATGTGAAAAAGGGCATCGCACGGGTAAGAAAAACAGGGCAGAATAGGGAGAATAGAGAGCAGAATCAGAACAGGGGTTTCCATTTTTCATGTCTAAGAAACTATTTGAAGAGCTCAAGCTCTGTCTTATTTGTATGGTTTGATATTTGAATGAATGAAGAGAAGGACTGGTTATTTGAATGTTTCTGTCTCTTGTTTTCAGAGCAGATTAACTTTAGATTTCTTCTAGTATTTTCTGTCTCTATTTTGCCCTTCTCTGTTTGTTCATCTCTGCCTCCAGAACCAGCACGTGGTATCAGAGCAGGTTGATCAGAGCCAAAGGTTGCTCAAGGAAAGCTTTAAGGAAGAACTGAAGGTTATTAGTGCAGGAGCTTCATCAACAAAAGGCTTCAACAAAGTTTATTTTCTAATCAAGGGTATTCACAGCCAACAATGGCAAGCACAAGCTTGACAAACCCACAAATTCCTCAATTTAATGGCAAGAACTATGACTACTGGGCAATCACAATGAAGGCATTGTTTAGTGCTCAAGATTTATGGGAGCTTGTTGAGAATGGCTACCCAGAACCAATAGACACAGCAGCATATAATGCATTGTCTCAAGCAGATAAAGATTTATTGAAGGAAAATAGAAAGAAGGATTCAAAAGCTCTCTTCTTCATCTTTCAAGGAGTTCATGAAAGCATTTTTCCAAGGATTCAAGGTGCATCAAAATCAAAACAAGCATGGGATATTCTCCAAACAGCCTACCAAGGAATGACAAAGGTGAAGACAGCCAAACTACAAATGTTGAGAAGGGACTTTGAAACAATATATATGAAGGACACTGAATCAGTAGATTCATTCTTCACTCAAATCATTGGATTAGTAAATCAAATCAGATCTCATGGAGAGACACTTGAAGATCAAAGAGTGGTTGAAAAGATTTTAAGGAGTTTGCCCACAAAATTTGAATCAATTGCTGTAACCATAGAGGAGACAAAAGATCTCTCACAGTTTTCAGTTGATGAGCTTCATGCATCTCTTATTTCTCACGAACATAGGCTGAGTAGGACAACAAACACTTCGTTGGAGCATGCATTCAAGTCTCAAATTTTAATCAGCCATGGTAGAGGCAGAGGTAGATCAAATTTCAGAGGTAGAGGAAGAAATTTTCATAGAGGAAGAGGAGGCAGCCCATCAAGCTCAAGTGGAAGAGGTAGCAGCCAATATTCATGTCAAAATCCATCTCAAAATCACCTTCAAATCCAAAGGTATGACAAATCTCAAGTCCAATGTCACTATTGCAATAAATTTGGGCATTATATGAATGAATGTAGAAAGAAACAATATGACTCTAGGCAGCAAAATGCAAATTTCATAAAAGAAAATCAAAACCAAAAATCAGAACAGCGCACTATGTTTTTGGCATGCAATGTTGCTCAAGCAAATGAAAAAGATGTATGGTTCTTAGATTCGGGTTGTAGCAATCATATGACAGGGAATTTAGAAATGTTTTCTAGTTTGGATAACAACATAAAGTCTGATGTAACTTTGGGCAATGATAATAAAGTTGAAGTCAAAGGAAAAGGGAACATCAACATTCTAACCAAGAAGGGGGAGAAGAAACATATAACCAATGTCTATTTTGTTCCCGGTTTAAAACATAATCTAATGAGCATTGGGCAGCTTGTCCAAAAGGGTTATAGAGTCTCTTTCAAAAACAAAGAGTGCATAATTTTAGACAAATATCCAAGCAATTAGCTCATAGCAAAGGTTCAAATGACAAACAATAGGATGTTTCCATTAAGGATAAAACCTGATTTAAAAATTGAATTTGCTCAAGGACCCCCCTCAACAAACTCACAAGAGGATGAAGAAAAAACTACAGCAGTCACTCAAGTAATCTTTCAAGCAGAAATTAAAGATGAAAATTGGCTTTGGCATCTAAGATTTGGGCATTTAAATTTTGTAGCTTTAAATCTACTTCATAGGAAAAGCATGGTCAATGGATTGCCTTTAATTGAGAAACCGGAAAGAGTATGTGAAGGGTGCATCTTTGGAAAGCAGCATAGAGAATTATTTCCAGCAGGTATGTCAATGAGAGCTAAGGCACCTTTGGAGATAATCCATTCAGATTTGTGTGGCCCAATGCAAACACCCTCAATAGGTGGTAGATTCTACTTTTTAACATTTATTAATGATTACTCAAGGAAAACATGGGTTTACTTTCTAAAGCATAAAAGTGAAGTGTTTGAATATTTTTGTCAATTCAAAACTCTAGTTGAAAAACAAAGTGGTCACTACATCAAAGCATTGAGAACGGATAGAGGTGGTGAATACATCTCAAATGATCTTCTAAGATTTTGCAAGAAACATGGAATCCACAAGCAATTCACCACTAGCTACACACCTCAACAAAATGGGGTAGCTGAAAGGAAAAATAGGACAATCATGGAAATGGCTAGAAGCATGTTGAAGGCCAAACATTTGTCAAATGAGTATTGGGCTGAAGCTATATCATGTGCAGCCTATATAATGAATAGATGTCCAACAAAAAGTGTGAAGAATATGATTCCGGAAGAAGCTTGGAGTGGAAGAAAACATAATGTTGCTCACATGAGAGTTTTTGGATGTGTTGCATATGCACATGTACCTAATCAATTGAGAATTAAATTAGACAACAAAGGAGAAAAATGCATATTTGTGGGATATAGTAATGAATCCAAGGCATACAAGCTATATAATCCAATCAGCAAGAAGGTAATAATCAGCAGGGATGTTCAATTTGTAGAAGATGAAGCATGGGATGGAACCATGGATAAAACCATTAATATTGTAGCCACTTTACCACAAGAAGAAAATGAAGATGATATAGCAGTAGGCAGTCTTCCAAATGTCAGTCCTCCTACACCCATTCAAGGACAACAAGGTAGTCAAGCAACACCATCATCAAGTGTAAGAACAACGTCACGTATGCAAACAAACACTCAAGCAAATAGGCAGCAAACACCATCAACAACAGGGATTTTTAGTGCAGGGACAGCAAGTCCACATTCCACAGGGTCTACATCAAGTGGCATGTCAAATCCTACATTGGCAAGCTTAAGAAGACAAAAAATCAGAAGTTTAAGAGAGATTTATGAGCAAAATGAAAGTGGAAACAATGAAGGACAGACTTCTCTTTTTGCTTTATATTCACATGTAGATGATCCAATTCATTTTGAAGAAGCAATTAAAGAAGAAAAATGGATGCTTGCAATGGATGAAGAAATAGATTCTATTGAAAAGAATCAAACATGGGAGTTGGTGAATCTTCCACAAGGAAAAGAGGTGATTGGAGTGAAATGGGTTTACAAAACCAAATTGAATGCAAATGGTGATGTCCAAAAACATAAGGCAAGGTTAGTAGCAAAGGGTTACTCTCAACAACCCGGAATAGACTACAATGACACATTTGCATTGGTTGCTCGTATGGACACCGTAAGAACAATATTGGCCATAGCAGCTCAAAACAAATGGGCAGTATATCAAATGGACGTGAAATCAGCTTTCTTGAATGGCATTTTAGAAGAAGAAGTCTATGTGGAACAGCCACCTGGTTATGAGACTTTGGGTCATGAAAACAAGGTTTACAAGCTCAAGAAGGCTCTTTATGGACTCAAACAAGCCCCAAGGGCATGGTATAGCAGAATTGACTCTTATCTTTTACAAAATGGATTCAATAGGTGCAGCAGTGAGCCTACTTTATACACCAAAATGAATGAGCAAGGTGAGATCATAATTGTTTGCTTATATGTTGATGATTTAGTATTCACGGGTGATCTATCAATTGACAAGTTCAAATCAGATATGAAGAAAGAATTTGAGATGACTGATTTGGGTTTAATGAAGTATTTTCTTGGCATTGAGGTGAATCAAAATGAAAATGGTATATTCATCTCTCAAACAAAATATGCAAATGACATTTTGAAGAGGTTTAATATGATGAATTGCAAATCAGCCCCAACACCAATTGTGACAGGTTTGAAATTGAGTAAAGATGAGAAAGGAACTGAGGTAAATCCAACTTTGTATAAAAAACTTGTTGGAAGCCTCATGTATTTAACAGCAACAAGGCCAGACATTATGTATGGTGTAAGTTTGATTTCAAGGTTCATGGAGTCTCCAAAAGTTTCACATTGGCAAGCTGGTAAAAGAATTTTGAGATATGTGAGTGGAACCAAGAATTATGGGATCCAATATTCAAGTTCAAAAGAGTTCAAACTCATAGGATACACGGATAGTGATAGTGCTGGAAGCATTGATGATAGGAAGAGCACTTCTGGCTATGTCTTTCATTTTGGAACAGGTGTAGTTTCATGGTCTTCAAAGAAACAACCAATTGTCACTCTTTCATCAGCTGAAGCAGAGTATGTAGCAGCCACAAGTGCATCATGTCAAGCAGTTTGGATGAGAAGAGTTTTGAAAGATCTCAAACAAGAACAAGAGGAGGCAACAAAGATCTACTGTGACAATAATTCAGCCATAGCATTGTCAAAGAATCCAGTATTCCACAAGAGAAGCAAACATATTGACACTAGATATCATTTCATTAGAGAACTAATCAGCAATGGAGAAATCTTTTTGGAATTTTGCAGGTCTCAAGATCAATGTGCAGATATCTTCACCAAGGCATTGGGAAAAGAAAGTTTTGTCTATCAAAGAGATTGATTGGGCATCATAGATGGTAGCAATTGTGATTAAGGGGGAGTGTTAGAATTTAATCCCAATTGCAGGGAACTTTAATGCATCCGTATACTCCTCCTACAAGCTCAACTACTCCTCTCTCTTCTCGCCTCCGTTTTAGGATAGTTTTTGAATTTGGTTTGATGGCATATCCTGATCATATCTTTCTCTGCACGGTAGCTGCTAAGTCAGCATTAAATATAATTAATTAGTTTTTGTTTTCCCCCCATACGATGGAATTTATTTTTGGCTTATGACAAAAAGGCTAAGTTCATAATTTTATTTTTTAAGACAGAGATATATGTGAAAAAGGGCATCACACGGGTAAGAAAAACAAGGCAGAACAGGGAGAACAGAGAGCAGAATCAGAACAGGGGTTTCCATTTTTCATGTCTAAGAAACTATTTGAAGAGCTCAAGCTCTGTCTTATTTGTATGGTTTGATATTTGAATGAATGAAGAGAAGGACTGGTTATTTGAATGTTTTTGTCTCTTGTTTTCAGAGCAGATTAACTTTAGATTTCTTCCAGTATTTTCTGTCTCTATTTTGCCCTTCTCTGTTTGTTCATCTCTGCCTCCAGAACCAGCACTCCCAACGGAATATGATGCGTTAAATATGTAATTGCCAAAGGATACCGAGCAGGGGTTTACATTTGCTTGACTGAGGCCTTCCAGACAGGTGACCTGATTGGTTAGGGCTGCGCTCAGATAACTCTGAATATACACTGCACTCCTCCATTCCACTGTTGTGTTTGTCGAGTTTGCCAATTTTATCAAACTCGCGCTCAAGTAGTCCGCCGTGAGATTGTAAAGGAAACTGCAATCCTCTACAGCTTGGCTCTGCATTTGCCCCCTGCTTGACGAGTCACCGGAAATAGAGTCCTGAACAAGTTTAGCTTGACGTAAGCTAAACCTTAGAGCGATTTCACTGAGATCCTTAGGGTCGTTTTGTGACGATCCTCCATTTTCAGACAAGCTCCATTCACAGAATTTGCGATTGGAAGCGTCTTCGCAGGCAGAGTTAACATCATTGTTTTGATGATCGCCTCTTGACTCACATGAAAAGACAAATAATAACAGAATCAGAAAGCGCAACATAGAATCCATTACTCTTCCCAAATAAGAAATGGAATGGAGAATATTGATGGCAATACATTCTACTCTCGGCTATTTATAGTGTGGGTATAATGAATTCAATCATGGAGTAGATAATTGTTTTCTCAGGTGTGCCTCAGCACGGAGACTAGATTGCAGCTGCGTCCATTGACTTAACTTAATTAACAAAGTTAAGCCTAATAAAACCTGTCAACAAGCCCATCAATTGCAAGTTATATTTAATGATTTTGCCCCCGCACGTTGAGAAAATAAGGTTTAATATATTGGTCGAATGACTTAATCCTGCAACGTCTTTCTCTTTTCCATTCGGTTGCCAGATTAATGGTGAAGTATGCATATGCATTCAATTTAGCATTTATTGCTTGACATACTTTAGTCTGAAGGTTTATTGGTAAGTAGTATATTTGTTTTATAGTTTAATTTTTATTTATTTGTGTTAGCGTGGTCATTTTCAAGTGTTTGGATTTACTTGGTCTTGGATTTATGAAAAAAAATCTTAAATTTATTAGTCTAGTAAATAAATTTATTATTTTTGTAAAATATGTTACATTCTAATATTTTAAATTATTCAATGCATAATTTATATACGTGATATTTAGTAATGAGTCATTATAGCACGTTTTTAAAGGTAACAAAGAATTAAATTCATTGCAATCTTGTCTTCATTAATATTAATTGTTATTAATCTTTGTGATTGAAAAGATTCAACTTAAGAAAACTTACATATCTTTTAATCAATAATATCTTAAAATATGTGCTTGGATACTATCTTGATAAATTTAGATGTCAAAAAAATTGAAACAAACAAATTTTCAGACCTACATTCTTGAGATATATTGAATTAATGGAAAACATCTGAAATTGAACTATCCCAAACAGACATCAAACGAATGATATATATTTTATAAACTTTGATGAATCAATTCAAAATCATATTTACATCTTTTTTAATTCATTAATTCGAAAATTAGTTCTTCTAATAGCTTTTTATTTAAGTTGTACAAAGTAGTTTTATACTGTATAAGCTGCCGTATAGCGTGCC
Organism: Cryptomeria japonica; assembly: GCF_030272615.1. Lineage (NCBI taxonomy): Eukaryota > Viridiplantae > Streptophyta > Pinopsida > Cupressales > Cupressaceae > Cryptomeria > Cryptomeria japonica. The sequence continues at coordinate 272,903,207 of NC_081406.1, forward strand.
TCAGTTAATATGAATTGAATAAGTAACACGCATTTCCACGTATCCCACTATTGTTTTCTTTTGGCGTCCCCAATTGGAAGTGAAGGAAAGAAGTGTCGCACAGAGAAATATTCAGCGTTGTTTAGAAGTTTTACTCAGACAGAAAGCGGGGGATGTGGATTATCACTTCCTTTCCTTCGAATCGAAAACTTTCATCACATGACGATGAACCTGGTGCAGTAAATTTCGGTATGCTCTAAAGTCGAGATCTATTATATTCTATTAAATACAATCAGTCCCGTCGTCTATATACATTGCAGCTGTGCGAAATACCAGCATGGGTCACATTTTTATTAATGAGAAAAAGTATACTCTGAAGAAAAGGTAAGAGGTTAATGAGAATAATATGATATCCACCAATAAGTATTGCATAAGTTTTATATAACAATTAATGGACAAATGATGTATCATTGTTTATACTTTTTATTATTTGTATGGTTAATTATGTAGTACAAAATTGAATACTGTTTGATTCAGGATGGGTGTATGGTGATCTATTTCTACTAGTTATTATGTGCTAATTTAAAGCATAATAAATTTTTAATTATAGATTCAGGTGTTCTATAGAGATACAAACCCACTATCACATTTACATGGTGTTCTGTAGAGATACAAACCCACTATCACATTTACATCATTCAATGATTATCTATTAATGCATCAGATATCGTTGTCATTTGATCATAGAGAACTCACTTTATCAATCATATTACACTAATATATACAATAATGACAAAATAGACATTATTCTTCGTATATTCTTTGCTTTAATCCTTATTTTAAAACCATTGAATGGGATCATAAAAGCTTAAGCAAAGGTGAAGACCCTAACATAAAAAAAATCATGGTGTCTAAAGACAACTTCTCCTATAAATTCAAAATCTAGGAATTGAGGAAAATGGGATCTTGGATTATACGATTCCTCAAACCATTCTCGTGCAAAGAGGATTAATTACTAAGAAAATATTTCTTTTGTATTATATGTTGGACAAAAAAATTGCATGATATTTTCTTATCCACAGCTTAAAATAAATATTATTTTGTATTCTATTATAGCATTGATAAGGACATTGACCAATCTTACATCACCAAAAAATTATTTGTAATATAAATAATTTTTTTCTTTCTTTGTGTATTTTGAGCACAAGATAAATTTTATTCCCACTATAGAGGTCAATTCTCATTATAAAGGGGTTGGATTTGGTTACTATCATATTTTAGCACTATAGTGTCACTAACAATATTACTATTTTGTGGTACCATATGTTGATCATAAATCCTCCCTAAAAAAAAAGAAAAATATCTAGACTATGATAGTTGGCACCATAGTCCTACTAGTTTGACATGATTTTTTTTGGGATTGTAGTTTAAAGCCTTCTAATACTAGTTTTGACACTCTTTGTTGCCTAGACACCTATTTGGACTAGGGTGCCTGGCTAGATAATTCAACTATTTTGGGCTTAGATTCATATCATAGGTGCACCTCTATACCCCAATTTCATTATTATACTCACAAGTAGCTTCATATGTCTTTATTTAAGTCTATTTTGTTGCTTTATTTATTCATTTATGCATGCTTTATGACCTAATTCACTCACATCTAAATCAATCAAACAATATTCAATGCAATAAAGGAATAGAGCCTAGGTTGCTTGACTTGTTTTGAGCAATAGTTAGTTAAGCATAACACCTTTTTGGTTCATATTCCAATATTTTATGGGAGATGGTTTGGTTCTAATTATTTTGTTAATAGATCTATATTTCTCTCTTTCAATAAAAAATAGTTTTTGATTAGAGAAAAATAGGTTTTAAAGGGGACCCAAAAATATTAACAAAAAGAGACAATGAGAACCAAGAAAGATTAGATAAATGTCAATTTCTCACCAACAACAAAATAGAGGGAAGCGTACATAGACTCGACAACCTACTAATGATTTTCCAACATCTTTAAGACTTCAATATTCTTTCTAATAACATTTTTATTGATGTTGAAAATATGATGAAAAACATAGGCATGTTCATTCTTACCTTTGCAGTTGTGTGTTCTGGTGAAGGGGCCAAGAATTGGTCTAGAATCTACTCCATGTTCAACAACAACAATATTCTTCTCATCATCCTTCACAATAGCAAAGGGAGATCTTGAATTACCCTTAGAAAATTTTTTTAGGGTCCTCACCTTCTCCTTTAATTTTTTGAGGCCTTCAGAGCTATTTCACACAATAGTTCTACTCATAGCTACCATATGCCTAAGCTTATCATGAATTTTATCAATGGTGGCTTTGAGAGACCTAATCTTTTTCTCATGATCCAACTTCATATTATTCACATCCTTGACAACATTCTGAATAAAGGTGACCATTTAATCTACATTATCCATAGGTAAAGGCTTGTTCACACTTAATTGTCCCCATTCCATTTTGTCATACAAGTAATTAACCCTATCCTTGAGCAAATTGATTTTCAACAACATCCATTTAAATAGATGAACCTATCCATATCTCACACCCTTGACCACCACTAGCATATCCCTTGACCCCATGGTAGAGGACCCCTTATCCATTCTAGTGGGGGTACCTTTCTTCATTTCAACAAGGACATCAATGTGGAAATCCATCCCTTGTGGGTCCCCCTAAACTCAGGAGTAAAGAAATCCTACCATCTCAACAATTTTCTTTTTGGTATTTAAATTTTCTAAGGGCATCATAACATTGACAACATTGTATTTTCTTTTATCCCCAATGGCCGAATGAGACAAATTCAGGCATTTTTTGTCTTTCAAATTTATAACTTTAGAAGATTTAGATGATTCCTTGACTAGGATTTTATCCTTCAAAGAAGATCTAGGGGAGAGGGAGTTGACAACATACTCCTTTGAAGGCAAATACTCAGAGTCTTCATTCTCAATTTCATACCCATGAGGCCACGTAGCAGATGGATTTTCCTCCCTACAACATTTATAGCTACCAATATGGAAGCAAGAATCATCATCAAAAGGGGCATCCTTAGGACTATTGCAAAAATCAGAAAAAAATCAGCAAACATTTTGAGCAAATTCAATTTTGTGATTGGAGCTTGGGGGTTTAGTTTGAATAACCAAAGATTTGACATTATCCATGAGAAGGAGAATGACACCTTCATGAAGGATTGAGGAATTGGGGTTCTTTATACGAGCAATAATCTCATGTATAATAGAAGAAATAAGATAAAAGGAAAGGAAAAATATCTATGATGCTTGGAATGCTTCAAAATCATGAAATGGTAGCTAAACATGTTAGTAAAATGACCATCAAGGGGTAGATACCTCATGATCACCTCTACAACATTGGCTCAAAGGGGTTTGATGGACACCCATTCATAACCCTTATCAATGATTCTCTTAACCCTATTTCATTCATCACCCTTAAAGAATACATTGACTACCTCATAAAATGCCTTTCAGTCTCTTTAGAATTTGTTGCCCTCAACCAACTTTTTTGTAGTTTCTACAATTAAGTCTTTCATGGTATTGATTTTGACCTTGTAAGTCTGATAAATTCCATTCTCCCAACAATATTGAAAGGAATTTTTCACCAGAGGATCATGGCCATAAAATTTCTCCATGTTGTGGGTAATACTTCTTGCCATGATCATGGCAAGAGATATGGCCATGAAATTTCCCCATTGAAACATAAATACCAAATGAAGAAAATGGTCTTGCATCAAATAAAAAGTGATGAGAATGGATGTAAGATGAAGCCAATGGTCTTCCATCAGATAAAAAATCATGAGAATGGATGTAAGGGGTCAAATATTTGCAATGCGGTTTAGAGGTCCATTCATTCTTTAGCTTCAAACATCTCCATAATTGTTTTTCCAACAAGATGCAATATTTTATTAGATTCTAAACTGGTCCAATGAAGCTTATTCTAAATCTATTTAACCTTAATAGCGAACTTCTTTGGAATTTGAAAAAGGACTTGTAGTGTCCTAAATTGTGCCCCATTACAATTTAGACCACATTTGGGTCCCTTGAGCACCTTAGTGTTCACATCCCTATGCTTGAATAGGACCCATTTATGCTTACATCATGTAATATGGCATTGATATCACATCGTACCTTGCATTGCCCCTTTATCCTAGCCCCATATCAGGGTAGGACCAAGGCATGGTGCCTTGGTCCTCACTCAGACCATGGCGCTATGCCATGGTCCTTCCTAATTGGGACCAAATTTAAAGCCATTACCCTATCTCAAATTTGGGTTGGGAAACCTTTCTTTGTGGCAGCCTATGTCAGAAAATTAATTAGTTTTCCCAACGGGAAAGTATATAAGGAGGTATTCCCCTCTCATTTTGCATATGGGAGATATAGGTAGATAATATGTTGGCAACTTGGAGGAATTGATTTGTGTTACATTGATGTTTGTCATTGATGTCAACATTAGCTTCTTTGCTTGTCTACTGGATTTCGGTAGTGTGGTTGGACTTTGATGATGATCAGAAGATTTGTCGTTGGTATATTCCTATTGGTGGAATTGGTTTGGTTTGGTCATTCATGTTATTCAGATGCATGTCACATTCAGTTGGTTTAGGATTTGGTGATCCAGAAGCTATCATATGTTGTAGTAAGCCTTTTGGTTACCGGTAAGGGTTGTACTAGCAGATCTTTATTGAAGATCTTTTGATGGATTCAATAAGTGGTATTGGTGCAGCTTCTAGAAGGTTTTTAGGATGCTAATGGTTATCATGTTCGTGTTCTAGTTGATTGGTGGAACGTTGCATTTGGTTTATGGCGACCTATTTTAGGTCTATCTTATTTTGTTAGGTTATGGATGGGTTTATATAACGTGTTGGTGGATGCTCCCGATGTGTTACTAGTTGGATTTATTGATTGGTTAATGTTGTTTCAGTCTCTGGACGAATTGGATTATCATTGGTTTGTGGGTTTATGTAATGGATTTATTGTATTATCTTTTAGGTGGCTGACCTAATTGTTTAGGTCCTGAGTTGGTATAAATATGATGTAAGATCTCTTTGTAGATCAACGGTCATGGTTATGGGATTATCTGCATGTGAATAAAGTTGTAATCATATGCAAAGGATTTGGTTGATCATAGGTGATCGAATTGGGTTTGTGTAAGAGTTTTAAGACCTTTGACATTGAGCTTAACAAGAACTGTACTTAGGCATAGGAGATGCTATTCTTGCAGTTCATTCTTATTTCTTAATTGTAGTCTAGATATCTTTTGTAGTTAGTGAGGCTCCTTTGTGATGAGAAGTGCACTCTAGGTTGTTGGCCTTCCTACATGTGTAAGCCCCTCATTGTAATCACATACTTACTGTAGAAGTATCATTTGACTGTGGGTAGGCTTCCCATCATTGTTTTGCCCTTTACTGGGTTTTCCACATACAAATCTTGGTGTTATGTGTTGTGGATGCATGGTATTTGGTTTATGATTTATGTTTGTGCCTAATTGATATATCTTTTATTTCGGTATTTGGTTTATGCATTCTGGTAAAAGGTTTTGTGTGCTTAAAGTTTCATAATCTGTTAACAACCGATTCACCCCCCTTCTTAGTTCTTCACTGGTTATCCTAACAATTGGTATCAGAGTTTGGTCCTCTTTGTAGAAGCTTAACCACTTGAGGAAGATCCTATGGTGAGTAATCATTCAACTTCAATTGCTTACCAGAAGGACAACCCTAGGCTTGAAGGAACAAATTATAGAGTATGGAAGCTTCATATGGAGACTCATCTAAGATGTCTTAGCAAGGAGATTTTGGAGATCAGTGAGAAAGGCTATACCCTTTATGATCTGGCATCTGGAAACCCTCCTCCAGCAGACTTGGATAAAAACATTAAAAATGACTATAGAGCTAGAGAATCCCTTTTGAGCACCCTTTCAGATCAACAGGTAATGGGATTAACAGACAAATCATCTACAAAAGCTATATGGGATAAGTTGGAGACTCTGAATGAAGGTGACCCTACTATGAAAATTGCTAAACTTGATGGTTACCGGGTAAGGTATGAGAACTTGAGAATGGAGGAAGACGAAATAATTACTGCTTTTATGGAAAAAGTCAATGAAATTGTTTTGGGAATTCAATGTTGTGGTGGATCTCTGAGCGAAGATGAGATTGTTTCTAAAGTATTGAGAGGTTTACCATCTTCTTACAAGATGAAGGCTATTGCAATTAATGAGCTGAGAAAAATGTCTAACACTTCTGTTAATAGGGAAACTTTGGTTGGAAAGTTATCTTCTTTTGTGCTTGAATAATTCGGTCCCCAAGGAGCTGCAAAGACAAATTCTACATTCAAGGCATCTACATCATCAACTGGCAAGAGTGATTGGAAAGCATTATATGTGAATGAACTATAGGATATGCGGAAACAAGATAAAAATCTTGAGGAACTTGAAGCCCTATTTGATAGAAGAGTACCTAAAGGTCCAACAGGAAGTATGAAGGAAAATCACCTTTCAAATGTTTTGCATGTAATAAGATAGGTCATTTTGCATATAGATATTGTGAGAGGAATTCAAGATTTGAGGAGAAAGCTAGAAGATATTTTAAGCCTAACCATGAATATCAAAACAAGCATAAGTATATGAGGAACAAAGACAAATCATGCCACTATGTTTATGAGGAAGGTGTAATTGATGATTCTGATGATAAATCAACAAAAGATTTAGCTAGTGGATCCGACAATAGAAATGAATGGGTATTCTTAGCTATTAAGGAAGATGCTCTGGAACCTATCATTCAAAATGAAGAGAAGGCCCTTGCAGCTAAAGTTGAAGACAAGGATGAATGGGTGATAGAAAGTGGATGTTCACATCATATGATTGGAGATAAAAGGAAGTTTCTATCTTTGCAAGAATTTGATGGTGGTCTAGTCGGATTTGGAGATGGAAAAGCATGCATGATCAGAGGAAGAGGAACTATATCATTGGATGGTAAGCATAACACTGATAATGTTTATTATGTAGAAGGTTAAACGCATAATATTTTGAGTGTAGGATAGTTGGTTGATAAGGGATTTTAATTATAGTTCAAGGATGGAAAATACAAAATCATCAACAAATCTGGATTGGAGATTGCAACCGCTACTCAAATTAGAGGTAACATCTTTCATTTGAACTCCGATGAGAAGATATGTTTGATTGTTCATATTAATGAGAGTTGGCTATGACATAAGAGGTTATGTCATGTGAATTTTGATTGCATTGTAAAGATCAGGTCAACTAAGGCAGTTAGAGATATATTTAAGATTGTGAAGCCTCATAATCCAGTATGTAAGGAATGTCAAATGGGAAAGAAAGTCATAACTTCTTTTAAGAGTATACAAGACAAATCTAATTATGTTCTTGATCTTGTTCATATTGATTTATGTGGTCCTACTAGAATAAGGAGTTTTTAGGGTGATAGATATTTCATGCTAATCATTCATGACTATTCTAGAATGATGTGGGTTACTTTTCTAAGGGAGAAATCTGAAGCCTTTGAAAAAATCAAGAAATTTAAAGCTATGGTTGAGACTAAGACATGATTAAAGATCAAATGCTTAAGATCCTATTAGGGTGGTGAACTCACATCCAATGAATTTAACAGTTATTATGAGAAACATGGGATAAGGAGACAATTGTCTGCACCCTGGACACCTCAGTAGAGTGGTGTTGTGGAAAGAAAGAACATAACTATCCTAGATGCAGCTAGAGCCACATATCTATTGGAGAAAAGCCATGAGCATGAAGGTATTCACATTCAATAGAGTTCGTATCAAAGGAGATACCAGAAAGACACCTTATGAGTTATGGTTTGGTCATACACCTATAGTTAAGTACTTTAGAGTCTTTGGTAGTAAATGCTATATCAAAAGAGCTGATTCTGTTGGAATGTTTGATCCTAGATGTGATGAGGGAATATTTCTTAGTTATTCAAATGAAAGAAAAGCATATAGATGTTATAACAAGAGATTGCAGAGAATTGTGGAGAGCACTAATGTTGAGGTGGATGAGCAGTACAGAGGTCAAATCAGAACTTATGAGAGAGAACCAAAAGTGGAAATGATCATAACTAAACTAGTAACACCTGTACTGGGACAAAATTTTGAACTAGTTACCCCGATAGTATCAGAAAATTCAATAGTAACTGAAGATCAGAGCAGAGAAATAGAAAGTCAAAAGACTCTTAGGTATGTAAGGTTGAATCATTCAAAAAATTAGATCATTGGAGACAAGAGAAAAGGAGTGATGACAAGGAGAAGGTTGACAGCTGAAGAGAGCTCAAAGGAGTGATGACAAGGAGAAGGTTGGCAGTTGAAGAGATATGTTTAATTTCTCAAATTGAACATGCATCAGTAGATGAAGCATGTAAGGATTAATGTTGGATGAAAGCTATGGAAGAGGAATTGGATTAGATAGAAAAGAACAACACATGGACTTTAGTTCCCCAACCTAAAAATAAGAATGTTATTGGAACTAAATGGGTTTTTATGAATAAATTGAATGAAGATGGAAAATTTGTGAGGAACAAGGCTAGATTGGTTTGTAAAGGATATTGTCAGAAGGAAGTAATTGATTATGATGAAACTTTTGCTCTGGTATCTAGGATTGAAGCTGTGAGATTATTTATTGCTTATGCTACCCATAAGAAATACAAGGTTTATCATATGGATGTTAAGTGAGCATTTATAAATGAATATCTTGAAGAGGAAATCTATATTGAGCAACCTGATGGATTTTCACTTTTATATGACAAAAACATGGTTTGTAGATTGAGGAAAGCTTTATATGGATTGTAGCAAGCACTTAGAGCTTGGTATGCTAGATTGGACAAATAGGTTTTTGTAAAGCAGAAAATCGCGAGCGAACCCCAAGTGTTCCCCCCACCACTCCAAGGAGAGAGAAAGGGGGTCACTAGGGTTGACGGTTTTCACTTGGGGGAGACTTTACATTCAAAAGAGGGGTTGAAACCCACAAGATCCAATCCCACACAATGCAAGATTGGATTCTAAATGAGTTTCAAGGGTTAAGACAGTAAGGCTACCCTCTTTTGTAAAGAATGTAGATAGAAGGATTAAGCTAGGAATGCATGAAAAGTGAGAAAGATTCACTTATAAACAGAGATAGGAATATAGGATGATGCTGTGGACCTGGAATTAGCAGTAAAATGTTGAGATGGCGCTGTCCTACAAATTTGAGCAAAAGTTGACAGGACGATGGCGCCCAGCGTGCACATGGTCATCCGAAAAATCTGCGAAATGAAGGGGGATCTGTTCGTCTCTGTACAAGGATTCCAGATCTTCAATTACAGTCGCGTACCTACAACCTACACACAGAAAAGCGAAGACGATTTGGGGGTTAGGGATTAGTGGTTTGCCCTTAGGTCAAACCCCGGTTTTGGAATTAACAAAGAAATGAGAAATGTTGTAAATGTAAATGATTGTAATGTAAACAAGTACTTGATACCTTGTTGTAAGAATGTTTGTATTCTTACATGTGAAGGTGTAATTGTTGTTGTATGTTGTATGTTGTAAGTGATCTCCTCTTCAATGGTTGAATCCTTGTCTTGAATGCAACACTTAGCCTTGAATGGAGACTTAAAATGCTCAATTGCTTGAAGGAATGCTTGAATGCTTGAATGCTTGAATGTTTGAATGTTTGAATATTGCTTCCGCCTTTTTTCCATCTACCTCAAAATGGGAGAGGAAATTTAGTTTATATACTTGCCAATTAGGGTTAAAAGACTGATTTTTCTAACCTTAGGTCGACCAGGAAACATTATTTTCCAATTTGCAAACTTAAAGACCCGAAGCCCCATAAGAGACCGGGCCCAAAATAGGGCCAGGGACCAGGGCGCTGGGTGCCATGGTCTTGGGGGACTAGGGCGTGGGGCGCCATGGTCCCACCTCCAGGGACAACAGGGTGCGAGGATCAGGCCGGGGTGCTGAAAAAATGCAGTTTTTGGTGTCATGAACAAGTTTCGGGGTCTCCATTCAAGTTCCGTGTTGCATCGCCATCGTGAAGACCCAAATGCGGTCGAAATTGCAAGTGTCACAATTTTAGGATGCTACATTTAGCCCCCACTTTAGCGGGAGTATAAGCGTATTCTCATACTTTCGGTAAAGTACAAGGAAACAACATTGAAAGACTTTCACCACGTCAAGGAGGCAAGACACACCAAGCCCCCAGTGGACTAAGGATCTTACGACTTCGATTGACAAAGTAAAAGGGAAGATCATGAAGGAGAACCATGATTGTCAGTAGTAAGGTTCCCTCACTATGAGTCATGCAAGAGAAATACCAAAAATTTTCAAGGCAAAGCTAAGTTCGCCAAGAAATTTTCAAGTATCCTGAAGGGATAGACGGGGTGTATGCCCCCCTATGTTAAAGCAATCGCACATGCCTCAACGGGGGTGATTGCTTTAAGGTAGTGATACACATAAGAAATGAGAAGGGAAAGGAGCACGTTATCACAAAGATTTAGCCCCCAAGTGTGAGATAAACCCAAGGATAATAAACACAAAACGCAAAGTATGAGGTGACTTTGCTTTCCTTGGGGTCAGTATGTTGTATGATAATTCATGTATATCATATGTATGTATGCATAATTGTTCGTCATTCCCCAATCAAGGAAGGTCACCTAGAAGAAGGGAACACATGTGTCTTTTGAGTCAACATGAGAGAGACCAAAAGAGATCTCAATGCTTTGCATTGTCCTCAAGTAGACAACACTAAGGACAACAAATAGAAGAATGAGAATAACACATAGAAGAAGTAACAAAAGAGAGGAGGAGAGAATCTGCTATGCTAATGAAACTAGTCTAGCACGTCATCTACCCCCCGATCTTGCTGATCAATGTTTCGGGAAGGCAGGGAACACGCTAGAGGAGGAACATCCAACACATCAGATGGAGCTATCACAATATCCAAACAAGGGATATATTCATGTTCCAAGCCACGTTGTTCTTGTCTAGGAGCTAGGATAAGTACTTTAGAAAATTCATTAGATAAATGGTTATCAACATCAACATATTCATATTCACTATCAGAATGAAGAGAAGTAACATTTTCATCATGAATAACATTTTCATTTATATCATCATCAAGATTTATAAAAATAGGATCTTTAACTCGCACAGGATCAAGACCATCATGCATCTTATGTTTAGGAGATTTTGGCTCAATTTCCGGCTGAGGAGAAAATGGAATAATGCTAGCTGAAGGTGTTTTTGGGGATTGCAAAGTTTGAGAAGCAGCTGCCTGAGCTCTAAGATGACGCTTTCATTGACATTCACGCACAGAATGATTTCGTCTAGTCTTAGTAGGAAGTGGAGAAGATTGAGGAGGAGGAATGTTCTCATCCTTACCACTTGGGTGTTTAGGTTGTGGTCTCTTAGGCTGGATAATAGGAGAAGAGGAAGGTCTCTTCTCTCTATAAAAGGAAGGAGGAGGAACTGCTCCATATAAAGGAGGAATATTTGGTTTAGGAAGGAGACCAAGTCCATCATGACGAGGAGGTATAGGTCTGCTTTTAGAAAGTTTATTAGACATAATCATAGTCACATCCATAGGAATGGGTTGGGAATCTGCTTGAGGAAAGACATTAGTTTTATCTTTCAAAGGAAGAACTTCCTTCTCAAGAACGATAGGAATATCAAGTTTGGGTGATCTAGGTTCACTTAGAGATAGGATCATATCTATTTTCCACTTTTGATAAGATTTGAAAAGATGATCACTTCGCGGTGGAAGAGATTGGATTTGTTTAGGCCAAAAATAATCAATAGGAATGCTAGAAGTTCTTTCAGCTAGTTTAAAGAGACTATGATTGACAGTAACAACTTCACCATTATGGGGAAATTTCAAACATTTATGAATAGGAGAAGCAATAGCTTTCATGGAAGATAGCCAAGGATAGCCTAGCTTCACACGAAATTGTTCGGATGAAGGAATAATAGAAAAGTTCACATCAAGGGATTTGTTATGGACCTCAATAGGTAATGAAATAGAACCAATTGCAGGAGAAGAAAATGCATCAAATAATTTCACAATCACATCTGTTTTGTCATAAATCACTTGATTCAATTGCAAAGTAAAGAGAAATTCTTCAGTAATAACATTAACCATGCAAGCAGGATCAATAAGCACTCCATGGCAAGGTGTATTCTTGACTTTTTCAACTATGTATAAAGGACCATCAGGTGCCTTGATAGTTTCACTAGCATCAAATGTGATGGAAGGTTCTTTAGGGTTTTCTTGCTGCTCTACAAAGTTAATCACATTCGGAGTCATAGACACAAGACCATCAGATGAGAAAGAGGAATCATTAGTCTCAATCACATTAGAGGTATGAGAAGGTAATGGATCAGTAAAAATCTTAAGATTTTGGTTAGGAGGAGCTACAGATGTGTTTCTTTTATCATTCACTCCTGAAACAGAGATAGTATTATTATCAATCAAATCTTGAATCTTACCCTTTAAAGCAAAACATTTTTCAGTATCATGCCCAGGTTGACGATGAAATTGACAAAAATATTTGTTATCAAAATAGGGTGAAATAATCTTTGTAGGATCAATTTTCTTTATAGGAGGGAGAGTAAGCACATTTTGTTCCAATAACTTATTCATAATACTATGCAATGATTCATTCAAAGGAGTAAATTTTCTTTCTTTCTTGAAAAATTTAGAAATAGGAGGCACACCTGATGTTGCATTCACATTGTTGTTGATGATGTTTTCATTGAACTTAACAGACTCTCTGTTCGGTTTAAACTTCCCAAATGGTTGTTGACTACTATCACCCTTATCACTCGAAGCCATAGGATTTGCTTGTTCCATTTGACTCACAGTCAGTTGATAATTGTGAAGAGTTGCACAGAACTGTTGGAAAGAAGTAAACTCAGAAAACAGAAGTTTTTCTCTAATATCTTTTTGTAAATTAGAAATAAAGATTCTTTGAATATCATTGTCAGGCATTGGAAAAGAAATTTGAGCACACAAATGCTTATATCTACCAATGAAATCAGTCACTTTTTCTTTAACACCTTGTTTACAATGCATTAAATCAATCAAAGTAACTTTAGGACTTATATTGTTTTGAAATTGTTGAATAAAAGCATTTGCAAGTTGTTCGAAAGAAGTAATAGAATAAGAAGGCAATGAGCAATACCATTGTAGGGCTTTATCTCTTAATGTTCTAGTAAATAGTTTTGCAAGCAACCTTTGGTCATAAGCAAAATCGGTACATATTATTTGAAAAGTCTTAACATGTGTTAGAGGATCACCTTTACCATTATAAAGCTCCAAATGCGGGATTTCAACATGCTTAGGAGGGATAGCTCGAACAATGTCAAGAGAAAGTGGGCTAGCAACATCAAATGTGGGCACACTAAACTTAGATTGATTCATAGAGGCAATTTGTTGCTGTAAAGAAGAGACAGTTTGTGCAAGATTGTTAATGGTCACTTCAGTCGAAGAGTTCATATTAGACATGTTAGATTGTGATGGAGGTATGATGTTATTGAAAGAAGGTATTGATTGAGAGTAAGGTGGCAGGACACTATGATAGTTAGTCATAGGAGATGATTGGAAAAGAGGAGCACTACAAGGAGGAATGGAATGGTTAAACGAATTGCCCCCTTGTGTCATGTTCATTTGTGGAGATGTAATAGGGACACTCATTGAAGGAATGAATGAAGAAGTTGGATTGAATGAAGGAAGAGGGTTAATTGAAGAGGAAGGATTTCCCCCATGACTAGTGATCATAGGCGGAATGTCTTGCATAGAAGTAGTCATTATGTTTGATATAAAGGTAGGTATGCTAGCCATAGAGGTTGCTAAAGGAACAAAATGATTGACTTGAGTGGGAGGTTGTGTATAACCTAAAGTTTCGGCACAACTCTTCATAGGCATCACATTCGAATCCACAATGTGTGCAATACCACGCAAAATATCAATTCCATTCTTATCACTTTGAACCATATGTTTTAGACCCTCAATTAATGAAAGAGCTTGACTATCGGGATACTCTTGAGACATCCATTGCTGAAAATCATCAAATTGGTTATCCAATTTCGAAAGTTGTTCTACAGAAACCCCATGGAGAGCTTCTTCATCATTAGGAGGATTAGAGGAATTACTCATATCCTCATTAAAAAGGCCATTCAAATTAGGTTCCATCTCCTCGGTAATTAAACCTTGGAAAGACTTAATTCTAAGGCTTCGTCTAATGGGAATAGTGTAAGTAGGGCTTATTGTTGTAAAACTCATGCACTAGAGAGGGAGAGAAGATTTTGAATTTAGAGGTAGCAAATTTCAATAAAATCAGCCAATCTCCTAGATTTAAGCTATTAAATGCAATCACGACAATCTCCCAAAATTTCGAAAAAAATGTCAGGGACCGTGGCGCTCGGGGTGCACACAGTCCTCGCAACTTTTTTCAAAATTTTCAGGGATGAAAGTTATGATGATTTTAAAGCTAATCTGAAAAAATTGAGTGATTTTACGATCTGTAGCTAGGCCAAATTAAAGTTACAATCTCAAAATTGAACCCTACCAAGATTGTTGAAAAAATGTAAAATTTGAATTTTGAAAAAGAGAGGGAAACTAAAATTTTGAATTTTATGATGTTAGAGGGAATACTAAGAGCAATGCAAGCTTTGAAATTTAAAAGTTGACTCAATTTCACGCAAAATTCAATTTTGAAAGTGGAAAACAAAGTTGGTGTAATTAAACACTTAATTTCAAAAGTCACAAATTGCAAGAATTTGAATAAAGCACTGAAATTTCGAATGAATGCCAACACACTTTTCAGATTTAGGACAGTAAGAACACAATTTTGACACAAAATTTCAATTTCAACAATTTTTGAATGATTAGAAGCCTTAATCCAAGCAATCACTAGACCAACTTTGAATTTAATTTTGAAAGTGTTAGAATTGATAAAATCAGCCAAAATTCTGGATTTTAGCAAAAAAATACAGTAAGATCTAGCTCCCAAAATTTCAGAAAAAATGTCAAGGACGATGGCGCTTGGGGTGCACACGGTCCTCACAACTTTTTTCCAAATTATCAGGGATGAAAGATATTGTGATTTTATTGCGGAATCCAAAGTTACAGCTGATTTGGAGATGTTTTGATCAGTGAAATTATCAGTCAAAGGTTGAATCAAGAGGGTTTTAAAAATTAGGGTTTTGACACTTAACCACTTAATTTTCAGAATTAAAGCACAAACATGAATTGACAATTTGCAATAGAAGGGTAGATCTGAAACAAGCATTAACAATAAAACATTTCACAAGCTCAATTACTAAAAAGAAAATTTAGGGTTTTTATGCAATTAACCTCTAAAATTTGCAAAAGATCAAACATGGAAATGTAATCAAGGAATCCAATTTTCAGATCTAACCATGAATAATCAGAAAGGATGTTTCACGTTGGGTTCACCAAAATGTAAAGCGGAAAATCGCGAGCGAACCCCAAGTGTTCCCCCCACCACTCCAAGGAGAGAGAAAGGGGGTCACTAGGGTTGACGGTTTTCACTTGGGGGAGACTTTACATTCAAAAGAGGGGTTGAAACCCACAAGATCCAATCCCACACAATGCAAGATTGGATTCTAAATGAGTTTCAAGGGTTAAGACAGCAAGGCTACCCTCTTTTGTAAAGAATGTAGATAGAAGGATTAAGTTAGGAATGCATGAAAAGTGAGAAAGATTCACTTATAAACAGAGATAGGAATATAGGATGAAGCTACGGACCTGGAATTAGCAGTAAAATGTCGAGATGGCACTGTCCTGCAAATTTGAGTGAAAGTTGACAGGACGATGGCGCTCGGCATGCACACGGTCCTCCGAAAAATCCGCGAAACGAAGGGGGATCTGTTCGTCTCTGCACAAGGATTCCAGATCTTCAATTACAGCCGCGTACTTGCAACCTACACACAGAAAAGAAAAAATGATTGGGGGGTTAGGGATTAGGGGTTTGCCCTTAGGTCAAACCCCGGTTTTGGAATTAACCAAGAAATGAGAAATGTTGTAAATGTAAATGATTGTAATGTAAACAAGTACTTGATACCTTGTTGTAAGAATGTTTGTATTCTTACATGCGAAGGTGTAATTGTTGTTGTATGTTGTATTTTGTAAGTGATCTCCTCTTCAATGGTTGAATCCTTGTCTTGAATGCAACACTTAGCCTTGAATGGAGACTTAGGATGCTCAATTGCTTGAAGGAATGATTGAATGCTTGAATGCTTGAATGTTTGAATGTTTGAATATCGCTTCCGCCTTTTTTCCATCTACCTCAAATTGGGAGAGGAAATGTAGTTTATATACTTGCCAATTGGGGTTAAAAGACTGATTTTTCCGACCTTAGGCCGACCAGGAAACATTATTTTCCAATTTGGAAACTTAAAGACCCGAAGCCCCATAAGAGACCGGGCCCAAAATAGGGCCAGGGACCAGGGCATTGGGCACCATGGTCCCACCTCCAGGGACAACAGGGTGCAAGGAGGATCAGGCTGGGGTGCTGAAAAAAATGTAGTTTTTGGTGTCATGAACAAGTTTTGGGGTCTCCATTCAGGTTCCGTGTTGCATCGCCATCATGAAGACCCAAATGCGGTCGAAATTGCAAGTGTTGCAATTTTAGGACGCTACAGTTTTGAAGCTTGGTTTCACTAATGGTAATGTTGACAGTAACTTATATTATAAGATCACTAATGATGACATATTGATTGTTGAGGTCTTTGTGTATAATATGATTTTTGAAGGTGAGGAAAAGTTAGGTATGGAATTCGCTGATAATATGAAGAATGAATTTGAGATGTCTATGATTGGAGAAATGAGATTTTCTTAGGTTTGTAGATTACTCAGATTGATAAAGGTATTTTCATCTATCAAACTAAGTATACTAGAGAGTTGTTGAAGAAATTTGGTATGGAAAATTCTAAACCAGTTGGTACTCCTATGGTTACAAGTGAGAAATTGACAAAGAAAGATGTATCAGCTCCGGTAAATCCTACAAGGTATAAATATATGATTGGAGATTTGTTATATTTAATTCAGACTAGATCAGATATAATGAATGCAATTTGTAATGTATCAAGATATCAGATTGATCCTAGAGAGAATCATGAGAGCGTAGTGAAAAGGATTTTTCAGATATTTACAAGGAACAACTAAATATGGTTTGTGGTATCCTAAATATGACGACTTTACATTATGTGCATATTCAGATGCGGACTAGGCTGGAGGTATATATGACCGTAAAAACACATCTGGTGGAGTTTTCTTTCTTGGAAAGAAACTTGTTTCATGGATCAGCAAGAAACAATCATGTACTTCTTTATCTATTGTTGAAGTTGAGTATGTTGTTGCTACTACTAGTTGTACACAAGTTATATGGATGAAGAAAATGCTTAAGGATATAAGGGTAGATTGTAATGAACTGGTAGTTATTCACTATGATAGCTCTATTGCTATTGACATATAAAAGAATCTAGTATTTCATTTTAAGACAAAGGACATATCAATCAAGTATAGCTTTTTGAAGGAAAAGATGGAAGCAAATCAAGTCAGATTGGTTTATGTGAATACTAAAGAGTAGATTGCCAATATCTTCACTAAACCTTTGCCCAAGGAATCATTTGAATACTTTAGAGACAGATCTATGCCCCTCTGATTGAGACTTGAGTGATGCTAATTGGCGTCAGTCCAGTATGCATTATCAGAACTATCATTCATTCTGGATTTATGAGTTGGTGCTACTACTCTTGGTGAGTAGTCAGCTATGTGGTTCAGAGGTTCTAAGTTTTTTCTTTGATGTTGTCAGATGTCTGGCATTGATGTCAAAGTGGGAGAGGTATACATGTGAAAAATGGAGCTTAATAGAGATATCAGTCACAGGGGGATTTTGGTCTTTGGTTTGGTTATTTGGTTCAGAACTTCATTGTTATATCATTTGATTGGATATCTTCCATTGGGGGAGACTTGTTTGGCACTTCTTGGCACTTGGATATTTTTCTCATCTAGTGTTGTCATCAATGCCAAAGGGGGAGATTGTTGGCAATTTGGAGGAATTAATTATGTGTTGCATTGATTTTTGTCATTTATGTCAACACTAGCTTCTTTGGTTGTCTACCGAGTTTCGGTAGAGTGGTTGGTTTGTGATGTTGATCAGGAGATTTATCTCCGATATATTCTGATTGGTGGAATTGGTTTTGTTCAATTATTAATGTTATTCAGATGCATGTCACATTCAGTTGGTTTGGGATTTAGTGATACGAAAGCTATCATAAGTTCTAGTAATTTTTTTGGTTATCGGTAAGGGTTCTATCGATAGAGCTTTATTGAAGATCTTTTGATGGATTCGATAAGTGGTGTTGGCATGTCTTCTAGAAGGTTTTTGAGATGTTGATGGTTATCATGTTCATTGTCTAGTTGATTGGTTGTATTTCATTTGGCTTATGGAGACCTATTTTAGGTTCGATCTTATTCTGCTAGATTATGGACCGGTTTATGTAACATGTTGGTGGATGCTCTCGATGCGTTATGACTTGGATTTATTGTTTGGTTAATGTTGTTTCAGTTTTAGGCCAGCTTGGATTATCATTGGTTTGTGGGTTTATGTAATGGATTTACTGTATTATCTTTTAGGTGGATGACCTAATTGTTTAGGTTCTGAGTTGGTATAAATATGATGTAAGATCTCTCTGTAAAATATAGGATAATGGACGGATGGCTATGTGATTATCCATGTGCAAATAACGTTATAATCATATGCAAAATTTTTGGTCGATCATAGGTGATTGAGTTGGGTTTGTGAAAGAGATTTAAGACCACCGGTATTGACCTTAAATTGGAACTGTACTATGGCATAGGAGATGGTATTCTAGTAGTTCAATCTTCATTCTGGATTGTAGTCCAATGTTTTTCTATAGTTAGTGAGACTCCTTTTGTGATGAGAAGTGCACTCTAGGTTGTTGGCCTTCTTGCATGTGCAGGCCCCTTATTGTAATATTTATTCATCTGATCAGTGGATAGATATTGTGGGTCTCCAATCCCGCCGTGGTTTTTCCTCATTGATGTTTTCCATGTATAAATTTGTTGTGTTATGGTGTTCATCTTTGTGGTTGCATTATTACTAATTGTCATCTTCTTTTATGTTTACCGGGTGCTAATTTTTTGTGCTAATGAGGTTAAATTTAATCATTCTGGTAGACCACCGATTCACCCCTCCCTTTTGTTAGGTCCTGGGAAGGACAACTGAGAGGGGGCTGAATCAGTTGTGAACCAGTTGTCAATAAATTGTAATAAAAAATCAAGTTATTCCAATTTAAACTTAAATGCTAGTAAACCAAACTTAAGTGTCAGTAAAACAAATAAACAATTATAGTAGTACTGGTTTAACTTAATGCATAAAACATAAAGAGAAACAACATCCACAACACATAACACAGAGATTTTGATGTGGAAACCTAGTAAGGGAAAAACCATAGTGGGAAACCTTACTCACAATCAGATGATACTACTGCAGATAGTACGTGTATACAAATGGGGTCTGCACATGCAGAAAAGCCAACTGCCTAGAGCTCACTGCTCAATCACAAATTAGGAGTCACACTGACTACATAATTGGATGGTTAAATCCAATGATAATGTACTTCTCAAAATAGCATCTCCAATGCTAGATGTAGTACAAGTTAAGCTCTGAACATGAGTGACAAAACACCTTCATAACCTTTCTTCAACCTTCAATTAATGTTTGTGTGATTCACACAAGGATTTTCTTATTTTCGCTCTTCAATATTCAAACACACTCATACCATAACCATATCCCGATCTTCAACAAGATCTTACAATCATATATACAAAACCTAAGACCAAATGAATAGGTCGGCTCACTAAAGATATTACATTTAAATCAATTAAAAATAAGTCTTGATGCGATACAACATGTCAGCTCAATACATTTACCACAATATCCAATCAATAAACAATCTCCATAACGTGTCATGTTGATCTGGAGTATCGGTCCATAACTTAGACCTATCTGCCAATAAAGGCAAATCTGGCAACCCAATTAGACCAATAAGAAAAACACCAAAACCAAACTTCCAATCCATGTCTTCGACATAACCAAATGATCTCCAGATGATAACAACTCATCATTGCTGCTGGTGAACAATATAACCTATTGGTGAACACATACCAGTGACTGTGCATAAGTCACTAACCATATACTAGTGAACATAATGTAAACCTCCAAGAAGACAAGTGTTGACATTAATGACAAAACCAATGCAACACATGACTAAGTCATCCATAATACCAACAATCTCCCCCTTTGGCATTGATGGCAACACTAGATGGAAAAATATCTAAGTGTCAAAAATAGAATGCCAAAAATAGTAAACCAATCAATCTCCCAAAGATAGATCACTACAAAGTTTTGAAATAGAAATAGAGACCAAAATACATATACCCAAAGAGTATGTCTCTCCCTAATGAATAATTTCTCCCTCAATGAATAATGTTTTTCCATAGATATCTCTCCCCCTTTGACATCAAATACAAAAGCAGTTAAGAATTCAAAAACTTAACATTCTACCAACTACTCCCCCTAAGAAGTAGCTCTCCTCCATCAAAGTCAGAAAATGATTTTTTCTATTAGTTCTTATCGATTTGATGCCAATATTCAACATATAAGTCTCTGCCGGTGGGGAAATTATACCAAGCTTCTCTCTGAGATATTCAAATGTTTCCTTAGGAAAAGGCTTTGTAAAGATATCTACAATTTGCTCTTTAGTATTCACATAAACCAATTTCACTTCATTTTCTTCAACATTCTCTTTCAGAAAATTTTACTTGATAGAAACATTCTTTGTCTCAGAGTGAAATACTGGATTCTTTGATATATCAATTGCTGCTGAATTATCAAAAAAAATGATTATTGGTTCTTTGCATTTTACCTTTATATCCTTCAACATTTGCTTGATCCATAATACCTGAGTACAATTAGTTTCTACTACAACATATTCTAATGCTGCTATTGATAATGATGTACAAGTGTGCTTCTTGCTGATCCATTAAATCAATCTACTACCAAGAAAGAATACACTGCCAGTGGTACTCTTTATGTCATCTATATCACACACCCAATTTGCATCAGTGTATGCACATAAATCAAAATTTTCATCTTTAGGATACCATAAACCAAGATTTGTTGTGCCTTGTAGGTACCAGAAAATCCTTTTAACTATTGATTCATGATTTTTTTTAGGATTGCCTTGAAATCTAGATACAATACATACTACATTCATTATATCAGGTCTTGTTTGTGTCAAATATAGTAAACCTCCAATCATAGATATTTCAAATTCATTTTTCAGATAACTAGCAAAGTCCTTACACAATCCATCTTCACCTCCAAAAAGGATATCATCTACAAAGACTTCAATAACCAAAATATCATCACTGGTAACTGTGTAATATAAATTATTGTCAGCATTACCTTTTTTGTAACCAAGCTTCAAAAGATATTTATCGAATCTAGCATACCAAGTTCCGAGAGGTTTCTTCAATCCATATAAAGCTTTCCTTAACCCGCAAACCATATCCTTATTATCTTTCAAAGAAAATCCATCAAGTTATTCAATGTAAACTTCCTCCTCAAGATCTCCATTCATAAATGCACATTTTACATCCATTTGATAAACTTTATAGTTCTTATGAGCTGCAAATGCAAGAAATAGTCTAACTGCCTCAATTCTGGCTACTAGTGCAAAGGTTTCATTATAATAAATTCCTTCTTTCCGTGAATAACCTTTACAAACTAATCTTGCTTTGTTTTTTATTACTTCTCCATCTTCATTAAGTTTATTCCTATATACCCATTTAGTTCCAATTACATTTTTGTCTTTAGGCCGAGGAACCAATGCCCAAGTATTGTTCTTTTCAATTTGTTCTAATTCATCTTCCATTTCTTTTATGCAATGTTCATCCTTACATGCTTCAATAACAGATTCTGGTTGAACTTGAGAAATTAAACATACCTCTTCATTTGCCAGTCTTCCTCTAGTCATAACACCTTGATTCTTGTTTCCAATTATCTGATTCTCTGAATGATTCAATCTTACATACCTGGGTTTGTTCTAATTAACATTCACAGGCTGTTGTTATTCAGTCAGTGCTGAGTTTTCTAATGATGTCGGTGTGGCTGGGTCTTCATTCTATACTGGTGCAATCTGTGCCGGTTCATTTATAATCATTTCAACTATCAGTTCTATAGATCTTGAATCTCCTCTAAAGTGTTCATCTATCTTCACATTAGTACTCTCAATGATTTTTTGTAATCTTTTATTATAATATCTATATGCCTTGCTTTTAGATAAATAACCAAGAAATATTCCTTCATCACTTCTAGGATCAAATTTGCCAATATACTCATCTCTTTTAATATAGCATTTGCTTGCAAATATTCTGAAATACTTAAGAGTAGGAATATGACCAAACCATAGGTCATAAGGGGTCTTACCAATTTCACTTTTGATGCGAACTCTATTGAAAGTATAAACCATTGTATTCACTACTTCTCTCCAGTACACATGAGGTAGATTTGCTTCCATTAACATTGTTCTTGCTGCATCCAGAATAGTTTCATTCTTCCTTTCTACAACTCCATTCTGCTGGGGTGTCTGGGGTACTGATAGTTGTCCTTTGATTCCATTTACTTCACAGAATGCATTAAATTCTCTAGATATAAATTCTCCTCCTTGATCTGATCTTCAACATTTGATTTTATTGCTGGTTTCATTCTCTACCATTGCCTTGAATATCTTGAATTTTCCAAAAGATTTTGATTTCTCCTTGAGAAAAGTAACCCAGCACATTCTAGAATAATCATCAATTATTAGCATAAAGTATCTATCTCCTTGTAGACTTCTTGTTCTTGCAAGACCACACAAATCAGTATGAATTAAATCAAGAATATTATTTGATTTCTTAGTAATGCTCTTAAATGTTGTTCTAACTTGCTTTCCCATTTGACATTCCTTACATACCAGATTATGAGGTTTCACAATATTAGGTAAATACCTTACTACCTTAGTTGATCTAATCTTTATGATACAATCAAAATTCACATGACAGAGTCTTTTATGCCGTAACCAACTTTCATCAATGTGTGAAATCAAACATGTTTTATTACTGGTATTCAAGTGAAAGATATTACCTTTAGTCTGATTACCGGTTGCAATCTCCAATCCAGATCTATTTATTATTTTGCATTTCCCATTCTTGAACTGTAACTGAAATCCTTTTTCCACTAACTGACCAATACTCAAAAGAGTATGCTTTAAACCTTCTACATAATAAACATTGTTAGTATTATGCTTTCCATCTAAAGATATAGTGCCTTTTCCTTTGATTAAACAAGCTTTATCATCTCCAAACCTTACTAGACCTCCATGAATTTCTTGAAAAGATAAGAATTTTCTTTCATCACCAGTCATATGATGCAAGCATCCACTATATATAATCCATTCATCTTTTTCTTCAATTTTTGCTGCCAGTGCCTTCTCTACCAGTTTGACAATAGGTGTCAGTTGATCTTCCTTTATTGCAACAAAAGCCCATCTGCTATTTGTCGAATCTTCATCTGAATCATCTGTAGCACCTTCATTTGCATAGTAACATGACTTATCTCTATTTTTCTTGAATCTATATCTCTGATATTTAGGGTTAGGCTTATATGATCTTTTTGCTTCTTCCCTTAGTCTTGCATGTCTATCAGGACATCTAGATGCCATATGACCAACTTTATTGCAATTAAAACATTTGAAAGGTGCTTTACCTGCATACTTACTCCCTGCTGGACCTTTAGGCATTTTCCTTGCAAATAGTGCTTCAAGTTCTTCAAGTTCTTCATTTTCTCTCCTCATATCTTCAAGTTCTTTTGCATAAAGTGCTTTCTAATTAGTTTTTTTAGATGATGATGATGCTGATGATGATGATGATGCTTTGAAAGCTAAACCAGTCTTTATAATAGCAACAGGACCAAATTCTTCAAGCTCAAATGCTGAAAGTTTTCCAACCAAACAATCTCTAGAAACTGAAGTATTAGGCATTGTTCTCATTTCATTAATAGCAGTCACTTTCATTTTGTAATCTACTGGCAATCCTCTTAAAACTTTAGACACAATTTCATCTTCACTTAAGGATCCTCCACAACATTGTATTCCTAAAATAATTTCATTAACTCTTTCCATAAATGCAGAATTTTTTTCATCTTCTTCCATTTTTAGATTTTCATACCTAACCCGGTAACATTCCAATTTTTCAATTTTGATAGTGTTATCTCCTTCATTCAGTGTTTCTAGTTTATCCCAAATAGCTTTAGCAGTAGATCAGTCTGATAATCCCATGATTTGTTGATCTGATAATGCACTCAGAAGTGCTTCTCTTGCTTTGCAATCATTGTCCATGTCCTTAGCCAATGTTTGTGGATGAGGTTGATTAGAAACAGGAGCAACATAGCCATTCTTTGTAACATCCCATATATCTCTTCCAATGTAGTTCAGATGTGTTTCCATTTTGATCTTCCATATACCATAGTTACTTCCATCAAGCTTTGGACTGTCCTTCCTGAAAATGTTTGTTTCCATAGGATCTCCTCAAGTTGTTAGGCATCTGCAAAAAGAGGACTTAGCTCTAATACCAATTGTTAGGTCCTGGGAAGGACAACTGAGAGGGGGGGGGGAGGGTGAATCAGTTGTGAACCAGTTGTCAATAAATTGTAATCCAAATGCAAGTTATTCCAATTTAGACTTAAATATCGGTAAGCCAAACTTAAGTGTCGGTAAAATAGATTAATAGTTATAGCAGTACTAGTTTAACTTAATGCATAAAACATAAAGAGAAACAACATCCATAACACATAACACAAAGATTTTGACGTGGAAACCTGGTAAGGGAAAAATCACGATGGGAAACCTTACCCACAATCAGATGATACTACTGTAGATAGTATGTGTATACAAATGGGGCCTGCACATGCAAAAAGGCCAATTGCCTAGAGCTGACTGCTCAATCACAAATTAGGAGTCACATTGACTACACAATTGGATGGTTAAATCCAATAATGATGTACTACTCAAAATAGCATCTCCAATGCTAGATTCAGTAGAGGTTAAGCTCTAAACATGAGTGTCAAATCACCTTCATAACCTCTCTTCAACCTTCGAATAATGTCTATGTGATTCACACAAGGATCTTCTTATTTTCGCTCTTCAATATTCAAACACTCTCATACCATAACCATATCCCGATCTTCAACAAGATCTTACAATCATTTATACAAAACCTAAGACCAAATGAATAGGTCAGCTCACTAAAGATATTACATTTAAATCAATTACAAATAAGTATTGATGTGATACAACATGTCGGCTCAATATATTTACCACAATATCCAATCAATAAACAATCTCCATAACATGTCGTGCTGATTTGGTGTATCGGTCCATAACCTAGACCTATCTTTTGGTAAAGGCAAATTTGTCAACTCGATTAGACCAATAAGCAAAACACCAAAACCAAACTTCCAATCCATGCCTTCGACATAACCAAATGATCTCCAGATGATAACAAGTCATCATTGTTTCCGGTGAACAATATAACCTGCTAGTGAACACATACTGGTGGTTGTGCATAAGTCACTAACCATATACCAATAAACATAATGTAAACCTCCAAGAAGATAAGTGTTGACATCAATGACAAAACAAATGCAACACATGACGAAGTCATCCAGAATACCAACACCTTTCAGTGTTCTTAGATCGCAATAGTGATGACTAGGAGAAGGCTAGCTATTGAAGAGGTATGTTTTATTTCTCAATTTAAAACTAAAATCATTTATTGAAGCAAGTAGAGATGAAAATTGGATAAAATCAATAGAAGATGAATTAGATCAAATTGAAAATAATAAGACGTGGGAACTAGTTCCTAGACCTAAAGACAAGAACATTATTGGAACTAAATGGGTTTTTATAGGATTAAATTGAATGAGGAAGGCCAAATTGTGAGGAACAAGGCTAGATTGGTTTGCAAAGGTTATTCACAAGAAGAAGGAGTTGATTATGGTGAGAGTTGTGCCCCAGTTGTAAGAATTGAAGCGGTAAGAATTTTTCTTGCTTATAATGCACACAAGAACTACAAAGTATATTAGATGGATGTCAAATGTACATTTCTGAATGGAGATCTTGAAGAGGAAGTATACATTGAGCAACATGATGGATTTTATTTATCAGAATACAAGGACATGGTTTACAGATTGAAGAAAGCTTTATATGGACTAAAACAAGCCCCTAGGGCATGGTATGCTAGATTGGACAAATATCTTATTAAGTTTGGTTTTAGCAAAGATAATGTTGATAGTAACCTATATTACAAAACTGAGCATGATGACATACTAATCATTGAAGTGTTTGTGGATGATATTATTTTTGGAGGAGAAGATAGCCTATGTAAGAAATTTGTTGATGATATGAAGAATGAATTTGAAATGTCTATGATTGGTGAGATTAATTTTTTCTTAGGTTTGTAGATTAATCAGACTGATAAAGGTGTTTTCATTTGTCAAACTATGTGAAGGAATTTCTTAAGAAATTCAGACTTGAGAATTCCAAACCTATTGGTACTCCTATGATAACCAGTTGCAAATTGTCAAAGGATGATGAATCCCCTAAAGTGAATCCAAGTAGATACAAATCAATGATTGGTAGATTGTTGTACTTAACTCAAACTAGACCTGATACTATGAATGTTGTTTGTATTGGCTCTAGATTTCAGTCAGATCCTAGAGAAACTCATGATATTGCTGTTAAGAGGATGCTTAGATATTTGGCAAGTACAATAGACCCTGGGTTACGGTATCCAAAAAATAATGACTTCAAATTATGTGCATATATAGATTCTGATTGGGCAAGAGATGTGGATGATAGGAAGAGCACTACCAACAGTGCATTCTTTCTTGGGAAGAAGTTGGTCTCATGACTTAGCAAGAAACAATCATGTACTTCATTATCTACTGTTGAAGCGAAATATGTAGTTGTTGCTACCAATTGTACTCAGATTTTATGGATGAAACAAATGCTAAAAGATATAATGGTAAGTTATGATGAGCCTATTGCTATTCATTGTGATAATACTGCTACTATTGATATGTCAAAAAATCTGGTATTTCATTCCAAATCAAAACACATTTCTATAAGGTACAATTTCTTTAAGAAAAATATTGAAGCAAAGGAAGCTAGATTGGTTTATGTTCCTACTAAGAAGCAGATTGCAGATATTCTAACTAAACCATTACCTAAAGATATTTTTGAATATCTCAGAGATCAAATGGGGGTTACCGACCCTCTGGAAGAGACTTAGAGATGTAGGAGTGCATCAATCCGGTAAGCTTATCAAATATTTTCTTTGATCCAGGTTGATGAGATGATGCTACTACTCAAGGGGAGTAGTTAGCTATTTGGTTTAGTATTTTTGACTTGGTATCCATCCTTTGTCATTGATGTCAAAGGGGATGAGGCAGTATTTGTTAGGGTTTCAAGAAGATCCGAAGCAAATATGAACTAACAATTATATGCAGATTTCAATACAAAAGATAAAGAAATAAAACAAGACACAGATAACACAGAGATTTAACGTGGTTCACCCAGAATGGGTTACATCCACCATACACAGCCGTCCAATCTTTCTTATTATCCAGCAAAAATAGTACATCAACCTTACAATGCCTTAAGCATCCCAACCGCTTATAACATGCATTTTTAGGGCAACAAACAAAGTTAGCCTTTTTAGGGTTTTATTACATTGTCGGTTTTCATCAACAAAAAACGGCAAAATTTTTTTTTCTCGGGGGCTGCCGCCCTTGAACCCCCACTTTTCTCGGGGGCTGCCACCCCCAAACCCCTGCCCAGGGCCCAGCCTAACCCCAGACCCCAACGAGGATACATGTTGAGTGTACAGTACTTTGCTAATCAGTCACCACATTTCAACAATCTCCCACTTGGAGACTGATCAGGCTCCACACCAAACAATCTCCCACTTGGAGACTAAGACTACACGATACCACTGTACATGCAACATCCACTAGATAAAACACTAAGACTTGACTGGTATAAATTCCACAATTATCAATCAAGAAGACCAACAGAAACTGATGAAGAAATCAGCTTCTCCTGTGGAACTGCCTTTGTGAACATATCGGCAAGATTCTCACTTGTGTGAATCTTCTCAAGCCATAACTGACCCTCCTCCAAAATAGTCCGAATGAAGTGGTACCTGAGCTGAATGTGCTTTGTCCTTGAATGAAAAGAAGAGTTCTTCACAAGATGAATGGCACTCTTTCTATCAGTATATAATGGGCTATCCTCTTGTGTCTGACCCAATTCCTTTAGAAAATATCGCAACCAAATCATTTCTTTGCTGGCTTCTGTAGCAGCAACATACTCAGCTTCAGTGGTTGAAAGTGCAACAACCTTTTGCAGCCTAGAAATCCAACTGACTGTAGTTCTCCCTATAGTAAAAACATACCCTGTAGTACTCCTCTGTGAATCAATATCACTAGCTAGATCAGAGTCAACAAATCCACTTAGAGCAGCATTAGATCCTTTGAAACATAATGCCTTCGTAGTAGTTCCTTTCAAATACTGAAGAATCTATTTCACAGCATTCCAATGTTCCATACCCGGATTACTCATAAACTTGCTCACAACTCCCACTGCATGTGCAATATCTGGCCTTGTGCATACCATTGCATACATCAGACTACCAACAGCTGATGAATACAGGATGTTAGACATTTTATTAACCTCTTCTTGTGCCTTTGGACACATCTCCTTAGTCCATTTGAAATGACTAGCCAAAGGTGTACTAACTGCTTTTGCATCCTGCATGTTAAATCTTTTCAACACCTTCTTTATATACTCACATTGGGACAAATTCAAGGTTCTATTTTTCCTGTCCTGTGTAATCCTCATACCGAGAATTTGCTTAGTTGCACCCAAATCCTTCATAGCAAATGACCTGGCTAATTTCTATTTTAAGATCATTTATATGTTGCATGTTAGACCCAGCAACAAGCATGTCATCAACATAAAGCAACAAGATAATATAACTACCATTATCAAATCTCTTAAAATATACACAATGATTAGAATGACATCTATGATAACCGTGTTCAGCCATGAAACTATCAAATTTTAAATACCATTGTCGGGGTGCTTGCTTTAGGCCATACAGACTTTTCTTCAACCTGCACACCAAGTTCTCCTTACCTTTGACCTCATATCCCTGTGGTTGCAACATGTAAATTTCCTCCTCCAGATCTCCATGGAGAAAAGTTGTTTTGACATCTAATTGTTCAAGATGTAAATCATCTGTAGCCACAAGACTAAGTACAGTTCTAATTGAAGTCATTTTTACAACTGGAGAAAATATTTCATCATAATCTATACCCTTTTTCTATGCAAAACCTTTTACCACAAGTCTGGCCTTATATCTTTTCTAACCTCCTTCCTCCTCCTTCAGCCGATAAACCCATTTGTTAGGCAAGGCTCTTTTTTCTGCAGGTAAAGGGACTAAGTCCCAAGTCTTGTTTTTCATCAAGGAGTCCATCTCCTCTTTCATGCCTAGCTCCCACTATTGTTTGGCATCTACCTGCATTGCTTCTTCATATTCTTCTAGTTCACCAGAATCCGTTAATAAAATAGAATACAAAGAAGGAGAAAATATTTCAGGGGGTCTACTTGTCCTCGTAGAATGTCTAACACTTGCAGGAGTTTGTGGGACAATCTGTTGTTGATGAGCATCAGGTACCTAGGGCATTTCATTTTCAGGAATCTCATCCAACACCAAATATTCTTGTTTGTCCTGTTCATGCTTCTTTTCCTGCATCTATTCTTTATACATAACCTTCTCATTGGATATAACATCTCTACTTCTAATTATTTTCTTATTTTCAAAATCCCATAACTGATAGCCATATTCATCTATCCCATATCCAATGAAGGTACATTTCTGAGATTTAGCATCAAGCTTGGTTCTGTTTTCTTTATCAACATGGACAAAAGCTTCACAACCAAAAGTTTTTAGAAAAGAATAATTTACCTTTTTGCCAGTCCATGCCTCCTCTGGAATACCACCATCCAAAGGGGTTGAAGGTCCTCTATTTATCAAATAGACAGTAGTATGTACAACATCTGCCCAAAAATGTAAGGGCAATCTAGCATGCAATCTCATGCTCCTCGCACATTCCATGATGATCCTATTCATTCTCTCTAACACACCATTTTCCTATGGAGTTCCTGGAACTGTCTTCTGCTTTCGAATCCCATTTAAGGAAAAGTAATCTTCAAATGCTTTGCTGCAATACTCACCTCCATTATCCGATCTGAGACACTTCAGCTTTTTTCCTGTCTCATTCTCAACCAAAGCTTTCCATTTCTTAAAAGTTTCAAAAACATCTGATTTTTGTTTTAGGAAATATACCCATGTTTTTCTGGTTGAGTCATCAATAAAAATAACATAATAACAAGAGCCACCAAGAGATGATACCTGAGCCGGTCCCCATACATCTGAATGTACAAGCTCTAACTTCTCACTCTTCTTCTCTTTCCCAACCTTGAGAAATCTGACTCTTTTTTGTTTACCATAAACACAGTTTTAACAGAACTCTAAATCAATCTTCTTTAGTCCTGGCAATAGATTTTTAGAGTGAAGGATTTTCATCCCTTTCTCACTCATGTGCCCAAGCCTATGGTGCCACATTATCGAATCTATTCTTGCAACGTTTATTGTTGTTGTCCCTGCAGTAACTTTATCTGTAACAGCTAAGGTAGAGTAAGTGTTACCAGTACAAAGATATAATGTGCCTACCTTCGCACCTTTAGCTACTACTAATGATCCTTTAGTGACCTTCCACATACTGTCTGAGAAGGTAACTATGCAACCTTCACTACCTAGTTGCCCTGCAGAAATTAAATTTCTTCTTAAATTAGGAACACGTCTTACCTCCTGCAGAAACTAGTCATTACCATTCTGCAACTTGATCTTTATCTTTCCTTTTCCAACAATTTGACAGGGCTCATCATCACCCAAATATACCTGTCCAAAATCACCTTGAACATAATCTAGAAAATATTTTCGATGGGGTGTAGCA
This sequence comes from Cryptomeria japonica, assembly GCF_030272615.1. Classification (NCBI taxonomy): domain Eukaryota; kingdom Viridiplantae; phylum Streptophyta; class Pinopsida; order Cupressales; family Cupressaceae; genus Cryptomeria; species Cryptomeria japonica. The sequence continues at coordinate 272,934,446 of NC_081406.1, forward strand.
TGAAATGAAGCCCCAGAATCTATTACCCAGGAATCTTTAACATTATCCAAACATAAGATTAAAGCATCTTGTAAAGTATTACTTGCAATATTAGCTTCCTTACTGTCATTTTCATTTTTGTCTCCTTCTTTGTTTTTTCAAGACCAACAGTCTTTCTTTAGATGACCAGGTTTTCTGCAGTACCAGCAATCTTTCTTTCCTCTAGATTGAGAGCGTCCTTTCTTTGACTTCCCTTGTGACTTCTCATTCCCAGGGCCTTTTCCTCTTTCCTTTGATCTTCCTCTGTTCTCCACATTCAAAACACTACCCGATGATGTTGAAGTCTCACCTGTGCTTTTCCTTCGCATTTCCTCGCTTAGGATAACACCAACAATATCATCAAATACCAAAGTATTTTTACCAGAGATAGAGTTACTTACAGCCATAACCAAGCTATTCCAGCTTTCTGGTGAAGAACATAAAATCAAGAGAGCCCTAACCTCTTCTGCAAAGGTAATTTTTACCAAAGATAATTGACTGGTAATTGTATTAAATTCATTTAAGTGCTCTGCTACAGATCCTCCCTCACTCATTTTCAAATTAAACAAACGCTTCATAAGAAATACCTTATTTGAAGCTAAGGGTTTCTCATACAACTTAGCCAATGTTGCCATCAAATCTACAGTCATTTTTGCTTTTGTCATATTGAATGCTACAGACGATGCAAGGCACAATCGAATGGATCCCAGTGCCTTCCTATCTAAAATGTCCCACTCTTCATCTAATATTGTGGTTGGTTTCTTTGCTTTCCTTCCAATGGCCGCCACAAATCCTTTTGATACAGGTAATCCTCCATCTGCATTTTCCATAACTGATAATTCTGGTCGTTAAACTTTTCGACCTTGAATTTGGAATCCTCCATTGCTCCCACTCAAATCTGAAAGTCCTACCAATTTACAGAAAACCTCACTCTAATACCAATTGTTAGGGTTTCAAGCAGATCCGAAGCAAATATGAACTAACAATTATATGCAGATTTAAATACAAAAGATAAAGAAATAAAACAAGACACAAATAACACAGAGATTTAAGGTGGTTCACCCAGAATGGGTTACGTCCACCATACACAGTCGTCCAATCTTTCTTATTATCCAGCAAAAACAGTACATCAACCTTACAATGCCTTAAGCATCCCAGCTGCTTATAACATGCGTTTTTAGGGCAACAAACAAAGTCAGCCTTTTCAGGGTTTTATTACAATGTCAGTTTTCATCAACGAAAAACGACAAAATTTTTTTTTCTCAAGGGCTGCCACCCCCGAACCCCCACTTTTCTTGGGGGCTGTCACCCCCGAACCCCTACCCGGGGCCCGGCCCAACCCCGGACCCTGGTGAGGATACATGTTGAGTGTACAGTACTTTGCTGATCAGTCACCACATTTCAACAGTATTCATGTGAAAATCAATCGTATCTTTGAGGGAGATTGTTGGCATTCCTTAGCACTTGGATGTTTTTCACATTCAATGTTACCATCAATAACAAAGGGGGAGATTGTTGGAAATATGCTAGATTTGGTTAAGTTTTCTCATTAATGTCAACATTGTATCCCATTTGGAGGCTATACCGGTTGGACCTATCCCAGTTAGTCTTGGTGATAGTCTTGGTTTTGGCTATGATTCTGATCCGGTATGATCGGATCTCTAGAATCAATTTTGGATGCTTACTCTAGATGATATTTGTTTGTCATATTGAATTAGTTCATGTTTTGGTCCTTTGGTAACTATCACTTATGTTCTTGATTGGTATTTCCTGGTACCGGTTAGCTTTACTAGTAAGTGATATTTGGTGTTTTTGGTCAAGCGATTTTGGTGTGGCTTATGGAATTAGTTTCTATCATGCTGAAGGTGCTTCTTGATTATATTCCAAGTGTTTGGTGACTTTTCATTGGCTAGCATGCTATTATGGTGGTCCTATTTGGATCCGATTAGACTTTCTATGTTACTTCACTAAGGGTTTCTACCAGTTGGTTGTGTGTTGGATTTTGGTCTTAGCATAATTTTGGATGGATGAAATTGTTTGGTTACTTGATTTAGGTCCATGCTATGTAATGTAAATCATAATATTAGTTTGGTGATACCGTGTAATGTAATTTTTGTTATTATGGGTTTATGGGTTTAGGGTTTAATCGACCCTATCAATAAGGTTGATGATCTATATTTAAAGGTGATCAATTCATGTAATTTAAATATCTATACATGGATGTGATCAATGGTTATGTCTGCATTATCAGAGGAAGGTTTATGTGTGAAGTGATATATCATTTGATGAATTTTTTTGTATTGTAGGGTAGAAATCTATGCTTAACTGGAACTGTATCAAGTATTAAGAGATGCTACTTTCATAGTTCATTCTTTCTAGATTACAGTCTGATGTTTTTGTAACTCAGTGAGACTTATTTCTGTTATGAGAAGTAAGCTCTAGGTGGTTGGCCAGATTGCAAGTGCAACCCCCAATGTAATTTCACATACTGCTTCAAAAGTATTATATGATTGTGGGTAGGGTTTCCCACCATGGTTTTTCCCTTTACTAGATTTTCCACACCAAAATATTGGTGTTGGACCTGATTTTTTTGGGGTTTGTAGCTTAAAGCCTTCTAATACTAGTTTTGACACTCTTTGTTGCCTAGACACCTATTTGGACTAGGGTTGCTAGCTAGATAATTCAACTATTTTAGGCTTAGATTCCTATCATAGGTGCATCAAGCTATACCCCAATTTATTTATTATACACAAAAGTAGCTTTATATGTCTTTATAAGTCTATTTTATCACTTTATTTATTCATTTATGCATGGTTTATGACCTAATTCACTCACATCTAATTCAGTCAAACAATACTCGATGCAACAAAGGGATAGAGACTAGTTGGCTTGACTTGCTTTGAGTAATAGTTAGTTAATCATAACACCTTTTTGGTTCATATTCCAATGTTTTATGAGAGATGGTTTGGTTATAATTAGTTTGTTAATAGATTTATATTTCTCTCTTTAAATAAAAAAAATGTTTTTGATTAGAGAAAAATAGGTTTTGAAGGGGACCCAAAAATATTAACAAAAAGAGACAACTAGAACCAGACAAGATTAGATAGATGCAAACTGTTGGCCAACAACAAAACATAGGAAAGCGTACATAGACCCGATAACCTGCTGATCATTTTTCAACATCTTTAAGACTTCAGCATTCTTGCTAATAACATTTTATTGATGTTAAAAATATCATGAAAAACCTACGGATGTTCATTCTTACCTTTGTCATGGTTCTGTGTTCTAGTAAAGGGGCCAAGAATACATCTAGAATCCATTCCATGTTCAACAACAACAATATTCTTCCTATCATCCTTCATAGTAGCAAAGGGTGAGTTTGAATTACCCTTAGAAAATTCTTTAAGGGTGCTCACCTTCTCCTTTATTATTTTGAGTCCTTTAGAGCTATTTTGCATAGGAGTTCTACTCATAGCTACCACATGCCTAAGCTTATCATGAATTGTATCAATGGTGGCTTTGAGAGACCTAATATTTTTATCATGATGTAGCTTCATATTCTTTACATCCTTGACAACATTCAAATAAAGGTGACCATTTTATCTACATTATCCATAGGTAAAGGCTTGTTCACACTTAATTGTCCCCATTCCATTTTGTCATACAAGGAATTAACCCTATCTTGAGAAAATTTATTTTCAACACCATCCATTTAAATAGATGAAGCTATCCGTCTCTCACACCCTTGACCACCATTAGCATATCCCCTATCCCCATGGTAGAGGACCCCTTATCCATTTTAGCGGGGGCACCTTTCTCAGTTTCAACAAGGATCTCAATATGGAAATCCATCCCTTTTGGGTCCCCCTAGACTAAGGATTAATGACCTCCTACCATCTCAACAATATTCTTTTTGATATTTAAATTTTCCAAGGGCATCATAACATTCACAACATTGGATGTTTTATTATCCCCAATGGTTAAATGAGATAAATTCAGGTATTTTTTTCTCTTTCAACTTTTTAAATTTAGAAGATTTAGATGATTCCTAGACTAGGGTTTTACCCTTCAAAGAAGATCTAGGGGAGAGAGAGTCGGGAACATACTCTTTTGAAGGTACATACTCAGAGTCTTCATTCTCAATTTCATACCCATGAGGCCACCTAGAAGAGGGCTATTCCTCCCTACAATATTTATAGCTACCAATATGAAAGAAAGCATCATCATCAGATGGGGCATCCTCAAGACTAGTGGAAAAAAAAACAAATTGGCAAACATTTTGAGAAAATCAATTTTTTGATTGGAGCCTTAGGGTTTAGTTTGAATGGCCAAAGCATTAACATTCTCCATGAGAAGGAGAATGAGGCCTTCATGAAGGATTGAGGAATTAGGGTTCTTTCTATGAGCAATAATCTCATGTATAAGAGAAGAAAGAAGATAAAAGGAAAGGAAATACATCTACGATGCTTTGAATTGTTCAAAATCATGAAATGATAGCTAAAAGGGCTAGTAAAATGACCATCAAGGGTTAGATACCTCATGATCACCTTTGCAGCATTGGCTCAAAGGGGTTTGGTGGACACCCATTCATATCTCCAATCAATAATTTTCTTAACCCTCTTCCATTCGTCACCCTTAAAGAAGACATTGAGTACCTCATAAAATGTCTTTCGATCTCTTTAGAATTTGTTTCCCTCAACCAACATTCTTGTAATTTTTGTAGTGAGGTCTTTCATAATAGTGATTTTGACCTTGTAAATCTAATTAATTCCATTCTCTCGACCATCTTGAAAGGCATTGGTCACCAGAGGTTCATGGCCATGAAATTTCTCCATGTTGGGGGTAATACTTCTTACCATGATCATGGGAAAAGATATGGCCATGAAATTTCTCCATGGAAAGAGATATCCTAGGAGAAGCCAATGGTCTTGCATCAAATAAAAAATCATGAATGGATGCAACAGGAAGCCAATGGTCTTGCATCAGATAAAAAATCATGAGAATGGATGTAAGAGGCCAAATATTTACAATTTGGTATAGAGGCCCATTCATTCTTTTCCTTCAAACATCTCCATAACTTTTTTTCCAACAAGGCATGATTGAATTCCGTAATTTTCCTAATGTTCAAACCTCCAAATTTCTTGGGAAGATAAACCTGATGCCAAGCAACAAGATGCAATATATTCTTAGATTCTAAACTATTCCAATGAAGATTCTTCTAAATCTATTCAACTGTAACAATGAACTTCTTTGGAACCTGAAGAAAGGCTTTGTAGTGTCCTAAATTGTTCCCCATTATAATTTAGACCATATTCGGGGCCCTCACCTTAGTGTTCGCATCCCTATGCTTGACTAGGACCAATTTATGCTTGCATAATACAAATATGGCATTGATATCACATCTTACCTTGCATTGTCCCTTTATCCTAGCCCCATATTAGGGTAGGACTAGGGCATGGTGCCTTCGTCCTCACTGGGACCATGGTGCCACGCCATGGTCCTCCTTATTTGAGACCCATTTAAAACCCATTTCCCTATCTCAAATTTGAGCAGGAAACCTTTCTTTGTGTCAGCCTATGTCAAAAAATTAATTAGTTTTCCCGACGGGCAAGTATATAAGGAGGTATCCCCTCTCATTTTGCATATAGGAGATATAAATAGATAATAAGGAGAGTTACATTCAAGTAATCAAGCAATCAATCATTCAAGTATTGTAGAATTCATCATCAAGCATTTATAGAGATCTTCAAGGTTGCATATTCTTCTTCCACTTATTGTGGGGCAACTTTACATCATTCCTATGCAAGCATGTATGTGTGATTAGGGTTTTGTCATGTTCATGACATTTCATACAACATATGTGATTATATTCAGGAATAAAAGCATCATTATTAGTCATTGCAGATCTTAGATATATCTTTCCATCATTTATTTCAATATTTTCAATATTTCATTCAAGGTCGATTCCTCAACCGAGGTTTTACTTGGGTAACCCCTATTCCCAACCTATTTCCCCTTCTTTTTGTGCGAGAAAATAGGTATGAAGCTACAATATTCAAAATCGACATTATTTGTAGAGATGAATCAATTCTCCTTTGGTGTGCAAAAAGTTTGGAGGACCATCACAATGGGCACCATGGTCCCGACATTTTAGGTGCTTTGGGGGGATCAAAATTGATTCTTCTCACATTTCCCAATTCTAGGTGTACAAATCAATCTTGCATCTATATCTCACTATTTTATTTTTTTTACCTTCATTTTCATCACTTTATCTAAAGTCAGCAATTCAACTTACAAAAGAGGAAACCCCCAATCAATCAATCCAATCACTATTCAATCTATATCTTTGTTCATTTATGATTGAATCTATTTGATTCCTCCTCTTTAGAATGTGCTAGTTATCCTAAGAAAAAAATAGTTGTTTTCTCCCTCTAATGGTGGAAACCCTAATTTTTCACTATTATAGGCTCATAGCATAAATAGGTAAATTTTGAAGATAAGCTTTGATTTACTAAAGCTTGTTAGCCTAGCTAAGTAAATTTATTTTCCATCTAGCAAGCTTAGATTGAAATTTATCAATGAGGCCCCAACAAAAGGAATTAAGAATAGAGTTTGTACATAAAGGTAGACGATGGTAAGTGGAGGAGAGTTCTAGAATATGACACCCAATAATAGCAACAATTCTGAACTACCTCCTCTTTGAAGTATTGATAAAAAATATGGAGCTCTTAAGAAGACTAATTCTTTGATTTGAGGCAACTTCATATTTAGTTGGAATGCTCTTAATATTTTTTTTCATAAAATAGGACCATCAATGCCCCAGATAATATTATCATCAACTATTGAACATCCAACATGATAGAGAGAGAGGCATGAATTAATTTGGAAATTCAAAAAAAGAAATTAATTTATTCAATATCAAGACTTTAACCATCAACACATCAAAGAAAAACACATGAGCACATGAACAAAAAATTTGTGTGGAAAACCCAAACATGGAAACATCACAGTGAGAATCTAACTCACAATATGAATAACAATGCTTACAATATTTTAGGCTTATAGCCAAGAAGAACAAACACCTGAAGGACTTGCAAAAAAAAGGTGCACTACCTTAGCAAAGATACAAAAAGGACTTGTGCAGTTGAAGAACACTTCTTCTAGATAAGATACAAACAGCTCCCGAAGGACTCATTGTCAATCAATAACAAATGAAAAAGCTGAGCTAAAAATGAGAAAGATTCTCCTAATCATAAAATTTTCCTTCAATGATAATCAAGTGACCAATAACATGGAAAAAATATCTAATAATGTCCACTATCACAACACTATATTTGACATAATATATCAGCTTCAAAGCTCTTCCCAAACTAACTTTCACATCACCACAAACTCAAATATGCTTTCAAACAATTTGCATACACTTCTCACACAATTCAATTTCCATTCACACTAAATTCATCCTTCTTCACATCTCATATCTAAGATACAACATTGAAATACTAATCAAGGGTTGGCTAAAACAAAATAAGCAATATTACACAAAATAAGCCACCTAGACCAAATATACTTAGATTGGTTCACTCTAGGAGAAAGAGGGAACCAAAACATGTCATAATACATCATCCCAATAATAATATGACAAACCACACATGCTATAAGATGTAGATATAATCAACTAGTTGGTCATATAACAACTTCTGATGCAAAATACTCTATGCAGATCTCCACAAACCAAAGTGAGATCCACATAATTATCTCAACATATCTTCTAGCACATATCTCGACCAAAAAACATGATTAAATAAACCATAATGCAATTAAAAACATATTTGAAAGGAAGCAAAAACATTCTAGACCACCATGAATATAGGATGACACAACCAATACCAAAAGAGTATCCAGACCAAACTCAACCCAAATAACCAAGGTCGAACAAAATATATCTGGACCAATATCCATCCAGATAACTAGGCTTGGCATCAATGACAATAATACAATCTCATGCTAACACCAATCTCCAACAATCTCCCCCTTTGTCATTGATGACAACACCAATAAACCAACAATCATCAGTAGCAATCAAGAAAATGATAATCTCACAGCAACTCTCTCCAATAGTCTCACAACTCTCTCCCATAATCTCACAATAGCTCTCTTCCCCTTTGACAATACTAGCAAAGGATACATAAAGATAAATTGAAACATACTAATGACTCACAATATTGCTTCCCCTGAGAGCAGCAAAAACACCAATCCAGGAACAAAGGTAAGTACAAAGTCTCCCCTTGGAAAGATGCACCACCAAAATTGCATCTAGTTAGAAGGAGGGGCAATAACCCCTAACTTCTATCGAAGATACTCAAAATTATCCTTCTCCAGTATCTTTTTAAAAATATCTGATATTTTCTCTAATGTAGAAATGTATTAGTATGACTTATTTTTCAGCAACCTTCTCTCTCAAGAAATGATAACATATTGAAATGTGTTTAGTCCTTGAATGCATAACTGGATTCTTTAATATGTTTATAGAATTAGTATTGACACACATAATAGGAAAAGCTTCATCATATATGACTCTATTACCTTAAGAGTTGGCTTCATCCATAAAACTTGAGTATAAAAAGATGCTACAACAATATATTCATCTTTAATAGTAGATAATGATACATATTCTTTTTTCTTGCTCATCCATGAAACCGATCTCTCTCCCAAAAATAATTCTCCACCACTTTTAATAAATCATCAATTTTTTTGACTTAATCAACATCTATATATGCCTTCAACATGAAATCTCCATCTCTCTTGTACCATAGGCCAAAATCCTAAGTCCCTTTCAAATATCTGGATATCCTTTTCACTGTTTGATCATGATTTTGCTTCAGACTAGCTTGAAATATTGTAACCAAACATATAGGCTACATAATATTTCGTTTGAAAGTAGTAAGAGACAATAGTCCTTCAATCATAAATTTGTACTTGTTTTGATCAATATCTAGAGATGCATCATCTTTTCTTAACTTGCATCCAATGGCTAAAGGGGTAGTAATAGGTTTACAGTTCCCCATATCAAACATCTTCAACATCTCTTTAACATACTTATCTTGAGAAATAAAAATCCCATCATCCAATTGAGTAACTTGGAGCCCAAGGAAAAAAAAATTTTCCCCAAACATAGACATCTCAAATTCTTTTTGCATTTCTTCTATAAACTCTTTGTACAGACTATCCCTTCCTCTAAAGATAATATGATCAACATAAACAACAACAATCAATAATTTAATTCCTTCAACTTTAAAATAAATATTATTGTCAATAGCAACTTTCTTAAAATTCTGTTGTAACAAATATTTGTCCAATCTTGCATACTACGCTCTAGGTGCTTGTTTAATTCCATACAATCCCTTTTTTAATCTGCAAACCATGTATGGATTATCTGGCAATCTAAATCCATCTAGTTGTTCAATATAAACTTCTTCTAGTTCTACATTAAGAAATGATGGCTTAAGATACATTTGATATACTCTTCTTGTAGGTAGAAAATACAAGAAACATTTTGATAGCTTCCACCCTAGAAACAAGGGCAAAAGTTTATTCAAAATCAATACCTTCTATTGAGAGTAACCTTTATATACCAATCTTTCTTTGTTCCTTATGACTTATCCTTGTTCATTCAATTTTTTTAGGAACACCCACTTCGTTCCTATCACATTCTTGTCCATTGATCTAGGTACCAGCTCCCAAGTCTCATTCTTTTGTATCTGATTCAGTTCTTCTTTCATAGATTTAACCCAAATTTATTCTTTTCTTGCTTCTTCATATGATTTAGGTTTAATAAGTAAAATAAACAAGCAATTAGTTCTCTCATTTACATATGTAACACTTCTTTTTGTCTCAACTCCTTTATTCTTATTGCTAATTAACTGATCTTTTGAATGATTCTTCTACACATATTTTAGGGTCTTAATTGTTTGTTCTAGTTCTTCTTTGTCCTCTTCTTCTACTTCATCTAGTTTCTCCTCATTATTGCCTTTTGGAGGTGTCTTTTCTTCTTCAACATGTATAATCTCAAATTCAATCTCTTGAACATGTTTTGGGGTAATATTATCCCTCACTTTGCATACTTTCACATTTGTACTCTCCACTACCTTGTTCAATCCCACAGTGTAACATGAGTAAGCCTTGTTGTCCATAACATATACCAAGAATATTTCTTCATCAACTCTAGAATCAATACTTTTGAGATCATTGTCATCTATTTTGATATAGATTTTTCTTCCAAAGATTTTGAAATATTTCATAGTAGGTGGTCTTCTATACCACATCTCATAAGGCATATTTGTATGATTTTTCCTTATCTAAAACTTAGTAAGAATATAAACATTATTATGCACAACTTCTTTCCAATAAATATTAGCCAAGTTAGCATCTTTCATCCTAGTTCTAGCCATTTGAATAATAGTTCTATTCTTCCTTTCTACCATAACATTTTTCTGAGGGGTTCTCGGAGTAGAAAGATGTCTCCTAATGCCATATTTCTTAGAAAAATTCTCAAATTCAATTGAAGTAAATTCTCCACCTCTGTAGGATCTCAAACATTTGATTCTAGCACTAGCATAATTCTCGACCATTGACCTGAAAACTTTAAATCTTTCAAAAGTTTTATATTTTTCCCTTAAAAATCTAACCCATGTCATTATAGAATAATTATCAATTACTAAGATAAAATACCTTTCACATTGAGTCTGTGTGTCCTTGTAGGGCTATATAAGTATGTGTGAATTATCTCCAACAAATGTTATATAGAATACTCCTTGTTCTTTAAACTTCTCCTTGTTTTCTTTCCTAAGCGACATTCCATGCACACAATGTCAATGGTTTTGATAATTCTTGGTACATCTCATACTACTTTATAGTTATTGATCTTTATCATGTTATCAAAGTTTACATGTCCCATCCTCTTATTTCATAAAAAACATTCATTACTCTAACTTAGATGGAATCTATTTTTTCTTCTATCCTTTATGTAGTAAACATTCCCACTTGTCCCGATTCCTTTTGCTACTACCTTTCTGGTTCTTCCTTTTTTAAACATACATCGAATTTCTATAAACACAACTTCATAACCTCTATTGTGTATCTGACAAATGCTTAATAGACTATGTCTCAATCCATCTACATAATAAACACCATTAGTTTTGTTCTTACCATCAATAAAGATGCTTCCTATCTTGTAAATTAGTACAACTTCCTCTCCTGCAAATTTTACAGATCCACCATCATACTTATTCAGAATAAAAAACTTATCTTTGTCTTTGATCATGTGATTTGAGCTTCAAGAATCAATGATCCATGATCTAGGTTTGAATTTAGCATGTAGTGTAGTCTTCTCTTCAAGTCTTTCTCTACATTCTTGATATTCTCTTCTATAGATAGAAATAAAGATTCTTCATTCGAGTCTTCAGCATCTTCTTTCATAGATGAATGTGCCTTTGTAGAATAAAAACTACTTTTCCCTCTATCTCTATCATCTATTCTTCTCTTAAAGTCATTTCTTCTATGCTAACTTTTCATTTAATCATCCTTAGACTTTTTGTAATGTTCTTTATATGTACATTTATAAGCATAATGACCAGTTCTTCCACAATTAAAATATTTCAAGGGCAACTTACATTATACTTTCTAGTTCCTCGCTTCAATCTTCTTACAAAGTTTTTAAGGTCATCTCGGTTATCATTGGTTTTAAGTTCATCTCGTGATATCCTTGAAACATTGAACATGACTTATCTTTGATAGGACTTTATATATTCCATCTCACCAATCTCATAGGCAGACAATGTACCAATAAGATGATCAATTGAGTAGTTAATTAGGTTATGATATTTTTCAATTGCACACTTCTTAAAATTATTTGGTTTTGTCACTATAAATAAGATTTTTCTATTAACATCACTTTCTTCAATCACTCCTCCAACATCTTAGATAGCTTCAAATATATCATTCACTCTATGTATGTAATTTTTAATGCTTTCATCATTGACCATTTTGAAAGATTCAGATTTTTGCTTCAAGTTCAAAAGTCATGCGTGTTGAGTTTTCAAATCACCTTCATATGTATTTAACAAAACTTGTGTTGGCAAGAGACATTGTACCAGTGAGGATTCATGCATGGATATTGCTTAAGGGTTGTCATTGATGGCAACTCAGTCAATAAATCCTATCCAGTGTATATAGATTTGACTAACTGGAAGTCATATTGTTCATAAGGCATAAGTCTGGAAGGTGGAACTTAGTAACTGGTGGAATATGAGATCATTGTGCATATCTTGATATTGGTGATGTAATTTTGGTTTTGGTGATAGAATAAATTAGTTCATGATTCAAGGAAACTTACTTCATATTTTTTATCTCTGGTATTGATTCATGAGCATGATCAAAGGTTCGATATCCGATGATTCTGAAAGAATAGAGTTATCTTTGGGTTTGATCATATAACGTGTGTTGTAGATTCATTGGGATGATTTTTGTGATTGTTGGTGAGTTTGAGGAGTTTGTGCTGATGTGTATGAAGCTTATTATCATTGTGTTCTAGTATGCATATGGATTTATGGACATATTGAGCCAACTCGGTGATACACGTTTCATGTCACGTGTTATGTGGTTTTTGGAAGATGACTTGGTTATTGATTCTTTTTGTTGGTGCACATATATAAAAGATCAATTTGTTTGAACATTTTTGTGGCTATTATGAGCAGAGGAAGTCTATATGAGGGAATTTGCATAGTTTGGTGAATGTGATTGAAGATTTTTGTGCTCCAGTGTATGACACAACATGAAAATAAAGCATAAAGATGGATCAATTGTAGGAGATAATCTAAGCCTAACTGGAACTGTATTTTGGCATATGTAGATGCTACACTTCATTTCATTCATTATTGTAATCAATTGTAATATCTTGTAAGGTTGTGAGCCTTCCTCCGAGTGGTAGCCCTTTCGTAATTGAGTAGTGGGCTCTAGGAAATGTTCTTGATTACAAATGCATTCCCCTAATGCAAATATTATCATACTTATAGCCATAGTATAATAATATTGTGGTTTCAATCCCACCGTGGGTTTTCCCTTTCTGGGTTTTCATGTAAACATCTTGATGTTATGTTTGTGTGGTTAATTTCTTTATGTTTATGCATTTCAGTTACATTCTTATGCATCCAATGGTTTAAGAATCATTCTAATAAGTTTGCTTACTACAAAACACTGATTCACTCCCCCTCTTAGTGTTCATTGATTCCAACAATTGGCATCAGAGCTTAGTTCCTCGAAAGAAGCCTAACAACTTGAAGAAGATCCATAAGATTGAATCAATGGACTCCGATTTGCAGACAACTTAGTGTGTCACTGATGTAGCAAGAAAAGAAGTAAGTTTCTTGAAAACAAACCTAAATGCAGCTGAAGACTTCATTGAGACATTGAAAATCAAGTAAGCACATCAAGAGAGAAGACAAAGGAGCTGATGGACAAACTAAAGGAGAAAGAAGAACAAAGCATTGAAAATCAAGCCCTACAAGACAAGACAAACGAATGTGAGAAGCTTACTAGAGAGAATGTAGTCTTAAAGAATGAGATGCAATCCAATGTGATGAAGCTGACAAAGGAGATTGAAGACTGAAAGAAGAGTGAAGAAAATGTGACTCAGTTGTTGAAGGGTAGATCTGATGAATGTTGTAGATTGACCTATGAAAATGATCAATTGAAAATTGAATTGGTATAATGCAAGAATGATGGACAAGAACTTGAAAGGCAGATCATAATTCTGAGAGATGAGCTTTCTAATGATAATGAGTACAAAGAAAAATTCAAAGCCATTTCATCCTAGTTAGATGAGATGCTAGAAAGTTCGAGACATGGCAAAGATATGTGAGGACTTGGATTTGAGAAAGGAGAATCCTCTGGTTCTAGACAAAGAAATAATTAGAAGAGAAAGAAACCTTCAGTAAGATAGCCTAATGCATGTAAATTCAAAACTTGATCATATGGAAAGTCAATGCATAAATAAGATAAATAATGGGATGATGAATAATGTGATTAATAATGGTCCTACCTTCACCAACCAATGTTTCATATGCAACAATTTTGGTCATAAGTCAAACATGTATAGAGCAGTGATGAAAAATTTTTAGAATAAGAGATGTCATGCCTATGGAATGTTTGGACATATCTCTAACCAATGCAGGATGAGACCAAATTAGATGAACTCTAGGACTATTCAAAGGAATGTTGTCTTCTATGCATGCAATAAATCTGATCACATAGCAAAATTCTACAGAAGTAAGAATATGAGAAACAACGGTCAGGTGAAAAATAACAAATTAGATGAAAAAGAAAAAGCTAAGGTGGAAGAGATTAGAGATCGGCATAAGAAGATGTGGGTGAAGAAGGAAGATTCCAATGTGCATAATGACTCCACACCTAAATCTAGTGCTGAAACCTAATCTGGTAACTAGGGAATTTTGGCCTTAAGGGGGAGCTAATCATGAAGATCCATAGAATCCCCTTTCGAAGATTTGTAACTTGTTGTGGAAGGTTATAGAAGATCAAGATCAGTTATACAGATGATATCTGAAAGAATTCATGACAATTTGAGATTCTGATAAGTGAATTCATGAAAAACAAGGTATTTGGAAGCTTTTAGGGTTGTGCATTTATTACAACTTAAAGTTAGGTTTTCATAAGATAAAAGGGAATTTCTTTATTCATTCCTTACAATGCAAATGAAGAGAGAGAGCATAATAGTGAAGAGAAAGATATCTTACATCGAAATCGAAGCCTAAGAGCGATCCAATTGTGACACCTTACATCCATTGAGAATGAGAAATTATTTTTTTGTTTATGAGTTATCTAATCATACCCTATTTTTTTGAATTGACATCATCTTTTGGCATTGAAACTTCACTTGTTGTTGAAATCACTGAGAGACCTAGGCCCATGTTTAAGAAACACCCATTTAAGTTGATCGAAGATGATCTGCACAAAGAATTTTCCTCTGTACCCTATGGTACATTACATAATGAAGATGTTAGGGCATACATACATTGTAGTATTGAGGAAATGGGTAATGCAGATATGTTGTCTCTTTACACCAAGCACATGATGGATGATTTTAGAAATCTGAAATTTGACTTCAAGGCATTGGAATATTAGGATTTCATTTAGTTCATTCAGTTATCGGTGTTTGATGAGCCTAAATGGGTAAGATATGTGTTGAGCCGAATTCACCATGAGTTTGTTTGGCTGGATAATCCTCACAAGATCACAAAGCAGGACATGCAATAAGTCACCTATTTGAATGCAACCGGTAAGATCCCTAGACTTTGACATGTCAAGAACACAACTATAATGGAGGTAATCAGATCCAAACATGATAACCGATCAATGGCCATTAGTGACATTGTTGAACATGATGTGAGATTTGCTTCGATGATCATAGGATATAAAGTCTACCAGTCTAGTAGATAGAATTCTATAGCTGGTCCTGCCATTTATGCAACTTATCATATACTTAAAGAAGATAAGAGGTATGACTTGTGTGAAGTGCTCCTTAGTGAGTTGATGAGCAATTTAAAGAAAATAAAATAGGATAAGAAGCATGTGTTCAAATTTGGTTCTCTGATTAACTGTTTGGCACTTTACTTTCTAAATGAGATACCTAGTATTGGAAAAGTTCAATGGCTTATGATAAACTAGTAGTAGTATAGATCAAGGAAGGTTATAAGGTTTGGGTGATGCAGTTGCACAAAAATCCACTTTGTGGGGATACTTCAAGTTATTTCAAGCTAAGATGCAAAGCAAAGAGAGGATCCCAAAAGAAATTGTTGAAAAGTATGAAAACATTGTATGCTTCATGGTTGATAAGGATCAATTCCATATGGAATAAGTTGAGCCAAGCATAGTTTGGATCATGCCCATGGGGTATGAGGTAGATGCAAGTACACTTGATTCTTATGCTCAGTACCTTCTCAGTGAACTGGTGGATGAAAAGGAGGAAATATTTGGCATATACAAAGAAAAAGACTTGAACTTGCATTAGAAATTAATTGAGTCTAGTAGAAAGAGGAAGGTTAGAAAGGAGGCTGAACAACTTGTAGAGCAGATGGGCATAACTAAAGAAGTTGTATCAAGGGAAAGGGAGAAAAACATATCGAAGGAGGAAGACATGGTGAAGCCTAAGACTAAACCAATCGCCACTCCTCCCAAGTAGACCAAGCTTAGACCGAGCTAGTCAACACCTACCTCTGGTGTGAAGAAGCATGTCCCTTCACCTAAACCTTAGACATCATCAACCAGTGGAGCAAAGAAGAGGCAGAAGTAGAAGCCCCAAGGCAAATATGTTGTAGCCACTATAAAGGAGGAAACTAAATATGATGAGGCAGTGCATGAGGTAAAGAAGACTACTACCTATTCTAGGGTAGTAAGAAAGCTTACATTCGATGTAGCTCATTCAACCAAGAAGCCTAAAACACAAAGTAAGACATCTAGTAAGGCCAAAGCAAGAAAAATGTAGAAATCAAAATTGGATGAGGCTCTAAAGTCAAGCAAACTAGAAGGTATTATGTAGTTGTCCCTCCAAAGATAGTAAATGAAATAATTGATGAAGTGGTAAAAGAAGGCAACTTGCAAAACATACCTATATATTATTAAAATTTTGATGATAAAGATCAAAGGGCTATTGAGGAAGCTGTTGTATAGTATATGAACATTTTTAACAAAGAATTAATAGAGTTGTCATCTATAATTCCAAAGGAATTATAAAATATTTGGATGCCCGAAGACACACAACCAGTCTAGAGGATGAAATATTAAAATAATATAGCTTAGTAAACCCGTGTCTTGTTGCACCAGAGGATGAATTAAAAAGAATTTTGGGACTTGCAAAGGAACAGTTCCAGAGAAAACACGGAGAATAAAATAATGTTTGGAAAAGTTGATAAAGTTGTCAAGGAAACAAAAGGAATACTGATGAAATTTTTAAAGGAGAATCATTTTCCAATCAATTTGGAGAAGGATGATCTGTAACCGGAAGAGAAATCAAGCAAAGACACTTCAATTCCAACAAATCAAGTTTAGATAGAGGCTCCAGATGAGAAGAAAGATCAAACAATTGAGTAGGATGGTCTAGTAGGAACTCATGAGAAAGTAGTTGCAGATGATGGCATTGATAACCAGACAATTGGAGATTCTGGTGAAACTGTGTAAGACCCTCCAATGATTAAAGTTAATTCTGAGCATGCAACTATGGAATTAGGAGATGCTGGAGTGGAGAAGGAAAGAGATGAAGAGAAGGTTGATGAGGCATCAGTATCAATGGCAAGAGCCATTGTATCTGATAAGGGGAAGCAGATGACTACAGATGATGATGACTTCTCCCGGGGGCCAATTGACATAAGCTCACTATCTCCCATCCAAGCATGTAAGTTGACCACCCTTTCACAAGCTAAGGTAAGTGAGGAATTGCTCAAGTCCCACTCAGAAGACAAGGAGATGATAATGCTTTCTACTAGTGTTTTTGAGAATATTTTGCCTACATTTAAGCAAGCTACTATTGGATATTGTTAGTCATTGTTGTTGCTAGGATATGTTGTTATCATTGATGTCAACATATTCCTATGATTTTCTCTAGTGATTACATATTGGGAAGATTTTTTGATCCATTTTGTAGTGTTGTTCCTATGATTTTCTCTGGTGATTATAGATTGGGAAGATTTTCTGATCCGATTTGTAGTGTTGGTTTGCTAATCACTATTTTACACAATCTGGTATATCCTCTGATATATTCCAGTGTGGTTAGTTTCGATGCTGAGCTTTTGGGATTTTATTTAGATGGTGTTTTCTATCTTCATTTTAGTTGGATCATGATTTAGTTCTTCACAAGTTATCTTTCTTCATGACAGTTGTTGATTTGTTGTGTTCTTGAGCTTTCAGATGTTGACAGATGAAGATTTGAAAAGGGGTGTTGGTGCAGCTATTCTGCATAATTCTAATGTGCTTGTTGATGTTTCTTAATCATGTCCTATTTGTTTTGGCAATCTCCATTGATCCTTGTCTAATTTTTTGGTGGTTCCTATCAACCAATGATGATTTGCATGTTAAATGTGGTATTTCTGGTAGTGTAGCATGTTGCAGTTGATCTTGGCATGATTTTTGATAAAGTTGTGAATTTGGGAATTTGATTTAAGACCATGTTATGTAATGTAAACCATTATATTGGTCTGATGGTTGATATTTGTATCATTTGATTTAATTTTGTAATTGAGGGTTGAGGGTTTAGCCGACCTTGTTATCAAGGTTGATGAATTGTATATATAGGAGATATAGTCATGTAGTTTGGGTGTCGATGTTGTGTCTACATTATCAAAGAGAGGTTTGTGTGCAAACAATTGATTTATGCTTCGGTGTTGAGTTTTTGATGAGATTGGTGTTGAAGGGAAAACATCTATGCTTAACCAAAACTATAATCAGGCTCAAGGGAAGCAGATGGCTATAGATGATGAAGACTTCTCTCAGGGGCCATTGTATTCAATAAGGGAAAGCAGATGGCTATAGATGATGATGACTTCTCTCAAGGGCCAATTGACATAAGCTCACTATCTCCCATCCATGCACTTAATTTTGCCACCCTTGCACAAGCTAAGGTAAGTGAGGACTTGATCAAGTCCTACTCAAAAGATAAGGAGATGATAGCTCCTTCTACTAGTGTTTTCAAGAAGATTTTGCCTAAATTTTAGCAGGATACTATTGGATATTGTTGGTCATTTCTATTGCTAGGATTTGTTGTTGTCATCGATGTCAATATATTCCTATGATTTTCTCTAGTGATTATAGATTGGGAAGATTTTTTGATCTAGTTTGTAGTGTTGGTTTGTTGATCACTATTTTGCATAATCTGGTATATACTTTGGTATATTCCCATGTGATCAGTTTCGGTGCTGAGATTTTGGGATTTTATTTGAATGGTCTTGTGTATCTTCATTTTAGTTGGATCATGATTTGGTTCTCTGCAAGTTATCTTTCTTTGTGACAGTTGCTGATTGGTTGTGTTCTTGAGCTTTCAAATGTTGATAGATGAAGATTTGAAAAGTGGTGTTGGTGTAGTTGTTCTGGATGATTCTAATGTGCTTGTTGATGTTTCTTAATCCCATCCTATTTTTTTTGGCAATCCGCATTGATCGTTGTGTGATTTTTTGGTGGTTCCTATCAACTGGTGATGATTTGCATGTTAAATGCGATATTTCTGGTGGTGTAGCATGTTGCACTTGATCTTGGCGTTATTTTTGGTGGAGTTGTACATTTGGGAATTTGATTCAAGACCATGTTATGTCATGTAAACCATTATATTGGTCTGGTGGTCAATCTTTTATCATGTGATTCAATTTTGTAATTGAGGGTTGAGGGTTTAGCCGACCTTGTTATCAAGATTGATGAATTGTATATATAGGTGATATAGTCATGTAGTTTGGGTGTCGATGTTGTGTCTACATTATCAAAGAGAGGTTTGTGTGTGAATAAGTGATTTATCCTTCGGTGTTGAGTTTGTGGAGAGATTGGTGTTGAAGGGCAGACATCTATGCTTAACAAGAACTATAATTAGGCATTTGGAGATGCTACTCTTTCATTTCATTTCTTCAGGATTGTAGTTTGAATCTTATTGTAAGTTAGTGAGACTTCCTTGAGGGTTGTAGCCTTCTAGGCAAATATTATTTGAGCAGTGAGCTCTAGGCAGTGTGCCTAAATGCATGTACATTCCCCATTGTAATAGTTTCACATACTACTATAGAGTATCATCTTATTGTGGGTAGCTTCCCACCATGACTTTTCCCTTAACTGGGTTTTCCATATTAAAATCTTAGTCATGTGTGTTGTGCTATTAATTTCCTTATCTATCTTATTGCTGCAGTTTGTCTAATATGTGTTTTGTGGTTGAGTTTGTTATTCCGATGAAGATTGATTCACCCTCCCTCTCAGTCTTCCCTCTTGATTGGTACTAATAGATACAATAGATACATCCTTTGATAAGATTAGGAATATTCTACAAGTAGTTGATTCTCATTTTGTATCCTTGGAGAAAGCAACAAATATAAAAGTTTTGAATAAATTTAATGAAATGAGACTGCAATCCATTTTGAAAGTGATTGAAGATGATAGGGTAGTTTTTGAAATTTGTGGTGAAGAGAATTGAGTATTCTTAAGATGAAGGTGGGAAGATATATAAGTCATGTATTATTTCTCCAAAATTTACTTTAGACATTGATAAGAAGATTAAGGAATATGAAGGGTAGTTAGCTGCAATCTCACAGTCTTTTGTCCCTCATTCAATTTTTGCCAGCAATCTTAAAGCTCAAGTTATGGACCTATTAGACAAAATCAAGATCTTTCATAAGGAAAGGGACCAAATTATAGGCAGAGTAGGTGATTTGAGGGGTCTTATCTCTCCTTGGTTAGACATTTTATTCGGCAGCCAACAAGATGTGGTGGGTGCTCCGGATAAGGTTGTACCCTCAAATCTCAAAGGTGTAGAAATACATGCCTACATGTTCAACACTTTGATAAATGTTTTGGATTGTTTTCTAAGAGGATGGAATGAATATCTAAAGTCCCTGAAGATAACTTATGTAGACATTTTCAAATTTCTATAAGTCATTGTATATATCCTCCATAAGCTTTGGTGGATTCCTACCTTTTCCATTGATGTCAAAGGGGGAGAGAGTGCAGTGAAAAATGATGCATATTATTAGGGGGAGCTTGAATATTCTTGGAGAGCTTGAAATTTTGTGGTTTTGCAGTCTTGAGTGTATAGTTCATTTTTCACAATGTTGCCATCAATGTCAAAGGAGATATTGTTGGCAAGAGACACTGTACTGGTGAGGATTCATACATAGAGATTGCTTAAGGGTTGTCGTTCATGGCAACTCAGCCAATAAACCCTATGCAGTGCATATAGATTTGACTAACCGGAAGTCATATTGTTCATAATGCATAAGTTTGGAAGTTGCAACTTAGTAACCAATGGAATATGAGATCATTCTGCATATCTTGATATTGGTGATGTAATTTTGGTTCTGGTGATAGAATAAATTGGTTCATGATTCAAGGAAACTTACTTTGCATTTTTTATCTCTGGTATTGATTCATGAGCATGATCAAAGGTTCGATATCTGATGATTTTGAAAGAACAAAGTTATCTTTGGGTTTGCTGGTGTGACGTGTGTTGTGGATTCATTGGGATGATTTCAGTGATTGTTGGTGAGTTTGAGGAGTTTGTGTCAACATGTATGAAGCTTATTATCATTGTGTTTTTGTTCCCATATTGATTTGTGGATAGATGGAGCCGAATTGGTGATACATTTTTCATGTTGTGTGTTATGCGGGTTTTGGAAGTCAACTTGGTTAATGATTCTTTTTGTTGGTACGGATATATAAGATAAATTTGGTTGAACATTTTGGTAGATTTTATGAGTGAAGGAAATCTATATCAGTGAATTTCCATAGTTTGGTGAATGTGATTGAAGATTTTGGTGCTTCGGTGTATGACAGAGCAAGAAAATAGAGCAAAAAGATAGATCAATTGTAGAAGAAAATCTGAGCCTAACCGAAACCGTATTTTGGCATATGTAGATGCTATACTTCAGTTCATTCATTATTGTAATAAATTGTAATAGCTTGTAAGGAAGTGAGCCTTCCTTTGGGTTGTAGCCCCTTTGTAATTGAGCAATGAGCTCTAGGCAGTGTGCTTGAATGCAAGTGCATTCCCCTCATGTAATACTATCATACTTCTTGCCATATTATAATAATATTGTGGGTTTATATCCCACTTTTGTTTTTCCCTTTCTAGGTTTCCACGTAAAAATATTGGTCTTATGGTTGTGTGGTTAATTTCTTTATGTTTATGCATTTTAGTTAAATTCTTATGCATCTAGTGTTTTAAGAATCAGGGTAATAAGTTTGAAAACTATAAAACAATGATTCACCCCCCCCCTCTCAGTGTTCATTGATTCCAAAAAATTGTTCCAGATTCCCTTAGCTTCTTTTACTCCTTTGAATTTGCCAAAAACTTCATCACTGAGATAGCTAATAAGATTTTTTCTAGTCTTCACATTTGTCTCATGTGCCTTAATTTCAATAGAAGTTGATGACCGGTTATGAGTTCATTAATAACCAATCTGAATAATCTCCTAGATTCTATTCTACAATGCTTCCAAGTAAGATTCTATTCTCTCTTTCCAATAATGTATTTTGTTCTGTCAAACATTGATGCTTTAACATGAAGGTCCTACACCATTTCTAGATCTACCTCAAGCAATTAATATTTCCACAAAGGAACCTTTCTCTAATACCAATTGTTGAACACCTAGTAGGACTGAGAGGGGTGAGTAAATCCATCCTAAATTTCAAAAATAATTATTAATTAACTTATTCAATATCAACACTTTAACCATCAACACATATAACAAAAACACATAAACATATGAACACCAGATTTATGTGGAAAACCCAAACAGGGAAAAACCATAGTGAGGATCTAACTCATAATATGAAAAACAATGTTTAGAACATTTTAGGCTTATAGCCAAGGAGCACTAACACCTAAAGGACTTGCATAACTAAGGTGCACTACCTTAGGCAATATACAAAAAAGGACTTGTGCAGCTGAATAACACTTCTTCAGGACAAGATACAAACTATTGCTAAAGGACTCACTATCAATCAACAACAAATGAAATAGGTAAATTTAAAATGCGAAGGATTATCCTAATCATGAATTTTTCCTTGAACAATAATCAAGAAACCAATAACATGGAAAAAAACTCTAATAATTCTACTATCATAACACTTTGTTTGGTAGAATATATTAGCTTCAAATCTCTTCCCAAACTATCTTTCACATCACCACAAACTCAAATATACTTGCAAATCATTTGCATACATTTCTAACAAAAATCATTTTTCATCCACACTCAAATCATCCTTTCACACATCTTATATATAAGATACAACATTGAAATGTAGACCAAAATAGAATAAGAAATATTACAAAAAATAAGCCACCCAACCAAAAATACTTAGCTTGGTCCACTCTAGGAGAATGAGGGAACCAAAAAATAATAATACATCATCCCATGAACAATCAGACAAACTGCACATGCTAGCAGATATTCCAAAAGATGTTACAAAGCATAATGTGTAGATATAATCAACCAATCAGCCATGTAACCACTTCCGATGCAAAATATTTCATGTGGATCTCCACAAACCAAAGTGAGACCCAAATAATCTTTTCAAAACATCTTTCTTCATGTATTCAAATTAAAATAAAATGATTCACTATACAATATATCTGGAGGGAAACAAAATCATTCTAGACCACCCTGAATAGAAGATGACACACCCAAAACAAAAAGTGTATACAAACGAAAATCTATCCAAATAACCAAGATTTGACAAAGCATATATTGACCAATATCCATTGAAATAACTAGGTTTCACATCAATGACAATCATAGAAGCTCATACTAACACTAATATCCAACAACATCATTGTTGCAAGGTGTGCACCCTTGGTCTCCTTATGATATGGAGCATAGTGCTCGAGTTTACAACATGGCTTAAATACTTCTTTTGGATAGGGCTTGTGAAATGGCTTGACCATTTCTCATGGATTCATTTATTCTCATACTTCTATCAAGTATTGACAAGTTTATCTTTGGGTGAAATGAAAACTGTGCTTCTAACAAGTGGTATCAAGCATAGTTAATGGGTTCAAACCCCTCGCTTGCATTAAGGGGGGTTGTTGCAAGGTGTGAACCCTCTGTTTCCTTATGTTGTGCAACATAGTGCTCAGGTTTCGAATATGGCTTAGCTATCTTTCATGGATTGTGTTTGTGACATGGTTTAACCACCTCTCATAGATACATTAAATCTCATGGTTGTATCAAGCATTAATAGGTCAATCTTTTGGTGCAACAACAATTGTGTTTCTAACATCAACAAATTGTTGATGAGAACAAACATAGGAAGAGGAGAATTGGGAGAGGCCCTTAAGATTCCCCTTGCTCACATTTCTCTACATGAATCAACCCAAGGGTTCCTTCATGAGAATAAAAAGGAAAGTGGAAATGGGGTCCCCTTGGTGAATTCCCCTAAAACTAGAAAATGACCGTGAGGGAGATTTATTGATAATAACAAAGAACCTAGGGGTTGAGATAAGATTAGAGATCAATTAGATAATTCTGCCACTAGAACAAAAAGTTGAGAGGACTCACAGAAGAAAATCCCAACTAACCCTATCATAGGCCTTGAGGAGATCCAATATAAGAAAAAAACCAACTTTCTTATTGTCCAATAGTGAATGGATATTATCATGCATAATCAAGATGGAATCCATGATTTGGTGACTAAATACAAACCTACTCTACTAGACAAAAACCAAAGCATGAAGGATCGACTTCAAACAAAGAAAAAGGAATTTAGATAAAATCTTGTAGATAGAATTACATTAGCTAATCGAGCGAAAGTATTCAAAAGAGTTAGCTTCTACCTTCTTAGGAATGAGGACATTAAAAGTAGAATTCAATTCTTTCAACAAGGTCTTGGATCCAAAGGAATCATGATAGCCCAAATAACATCCTTAGCCATGATGTCCCAATAAGATTGAAACAACATAGGGAATCCATCAATGCTTGACACTTTATTTCCCTCGAAAGAGAAAACAACTAAGCGAACCTCATCCTCCAAATGAATCCTAACAAGAGAAAGATTAATTTCCTTAGTCACAAGACAAGGGATAACCCTTAGAAACTTCAATTGATCATCAACATCGAGAGGTTGATCACTAGATGAGAGGAAAAAATCTTTGAAGCCATAGAAATAATGTATTCATATTTGTCCAAGCTATTACCATTGTAAGAGATCGAATAGATCCTATTAGAAGTATGGTGCTTAAGGGTGGAAAAATGGGAAAACTTGGTATTTCAGTCACCACTCTGGAGACAAATGGTCCTCAATATTTGCTTATAAAATTCCTACTCCTTAGCAATAAAATCATGAAGTTTAGATAGAATTGAGATTTCCTAATCCACAAGATAAGGGGAAGCACCTTGCAGTTAGATTTGAGATTTAACTACATCCAACTTGCTCTTTAACCAACTCTTTATGTTAAATAAGTGATTGAAGGAGGTCTTACTCCATTTTTAAACATTAGCTTTAACTGAGGCAACCATCTTCATAACTTGGTACATAGTTGTGCCATTAGTATCAATATTCCACTAGTCTCTAATTTTGCTTTCAAGCTTGGGGTTGAGAGTCAACATCTTCTCAAATTTGAAAGGGAACTTCTTTCTCTACCCACCAACATCAACTGGGATAGTAATAAGAAAATGATTAGATCTAATAAGGGAAAGAACTGAAAGATTACAAGAATAAGTAACCAACCAATCAGGGGAAATAAATGCTCTGTCCATTTTGACTTGGATGAGATCAGATCACGATGTCTGTTAGACCAAAGAAAAGAGGCACCTTGCAAATCCAAACCAAACAAACCTTGAGAGATAATGAACTAGCTGCAAGTCCTAGGCACTATCTTCAGCAATCATCGCCCCACCTTTCTTCTTATTGCAACATAGTGGGGTATTGAAATCTGCCATCACAACCCATTTATCTAAATGGATAGAAGAACAAAAACCATAGTGTGAAATCCATAGGGCTTTTCTAGCCACTTTATTATTTGGGTCATAAATGTTTAAAATTATCTAAGAAGTACCATCCCTCAAATGATCAAAATGAGTAGCAATATGGTTTTGACTTGACAAAATCACCATACCTTTCACCAATTTTGGGTTCTAGAAAGTAGCAATACCTCCAAAATCCCCACTAGCATCAAAAAAATGGATACCACCATCTTTGAATAAGGTGAAATTGACTCTTTAGAGCTTATCACTCTACATTTTAGTCTCTTGAACAAGAAAAATATCCAATCTATGATCCCTAATTAGATTGGATAAGAGATCATGTTTATGGGGTTCATTAAGCCCCCTAATGCTCCAAGAGATAATTTTCATTGAGATCTAAGAAGGATACCAAAAAGGACCATCTCAGGGAGATTTCATTCAATCCCATCAGCAATATCAAGATTAATTTTCTTATCATTGCTTTGAATCACTAAGGATCTACATAGGTTCTTAAACTCAGAGCCACAATCCACTTTCTGGTGCTTCCTAGTTTTAACTCCAATAGGATTGGACTTAGGAGAAGCCCTACAGTGGCTTTTAAATTTGAACACAATAAATGACTACTCATCACAATCTTAGAGGGATTACCTAAAGGTGGAGGCAAAACCACAACCTCATTTGAAACCAAAGGATTATGAGAGTGAGGAAGGGAAGTATCTTTCTCAACAACATAATTATCCACTGAAATAGCATCAAAACAGATTGATAGAGGCCTATCCACTGACCCTTTTGGATTATCAACCACTAAGTCAAAAACTTTAAAATTAATGGTATCTTCCAAGAAAAAAGGAGGGGCAGGGAAACTGTTCAAAAGCCACACTTGAATAGGGATGGATAGGGGTGACCACCTGATGATCAACATCCCTTGAATCAGACACCTCAAAAATTTTATTCCTTTAAAAACTCTTAGAAACCTTCAAAGATTTAACCAGACAATCCTTCGCCCAATGACCCACTTTCTTACAGTGGATGCAAGAAAAGGGGATATATTCAAATTCAGTAGCTTGAGCTCAAGAACTGAATTTGGAGTTAATAGATATTTCCATAAGAAACTTGTTGGAGTTCTTGGAGATTGTTAGTCATTGTTGCTACAAGGATATGTTGTTGTCATTGATGTCAACATATTCCTATGTTTTGCTCCAATGATTGCTGTTTGTGGAGATCTTATGATCCGGTTTTGCAGTTTTTATTTGTTGTATTGGTGCTTTGTAGATCTCAATATTTCCTCCTATATATTCCAGTGTGATATAATATTCAGTTGATATTTTGGGATATTTCTTGGGATGGCCTTGTGTATCTTCATTTCATATGGATCATGTTTTGGTGCTCCACAAGTTATCTTTCTTCGTGACAATTGTTGATTGGTTGTGTTCTTGATCTTTCAGATGTTGATCAATGAAGATTTGATAAGTGGTGTCCGTGCATCTTTTGCTGATGATTATAATGTGCTTGATGGCGTTTCCTATTTGTTTCCTATTATCTTTATTGATCTGCATTGTTTGTTGTGTGATTTTTTGGTGGTTTTCATGAAGCGGTGATAATTTTTCATGTTATGTGATATTTTTGGTGGTGTAGCATGTTGTTGTTGATCTTGGTGTGATTTCTAGTGGAGTTGAGAATTTGGGAATTTGATTTAGGTCCATGTTATATCATATAAATCATTATGTTGGTCCAGTGGTTGATCTTTGTACCATGTGATATAATTTTGTAATTATGGGTTCAGGGTTTAGTCAACCATGTTGTCAAGGTTGATGATTTGTATATAGGTGATATTGTCATGTAATTTGGGTGTTGTGGTTGTGTCTATACTACCAGAGAGTGGTGTATGTGTGAAAAATGATTCATCCTTTGACATTGTGATTGAGCAAATATTAGTTTTGTAGAGCAGACAATTGTGCTTAACAAGAACTATCATCAGGCATTTGAAGATGCTATTATTGCAGTTCATTTGTTTTGGATTGTAGTCTAAATCTTTTTGTAAGTTAGTGAGACTTCCCTAAGGGTTTTAGCCCTTTGAGCCATTATCTTTTGAGTGGTGAGATCTAGCTAGTGTGCTTGATTTCTTGTGCATTCCCCATTATAATATTTTCACATATTACTGTAGATTATCATCTTACTATGGGTAGGTTCCCACTGTGGTTTTTCCCTTAATTGGGTTTTCCATGTCAAAATATTGGTGTTGGGTGTTGTGCTTTCAATTTTCTTATCTTTATTATTACTGTAGTTTATCAGATCTATATTTGTGGTTAAGTTTGTAGATCTAGTGAAGAGTGATTCACTCACCTTATTAGCCTTCCCTCATTGTTGCTGCCAACAATTGGTACCAGAGATAGATCCTCCAAAGGAAGTTTAAGCGCTTGAGGAGATCTAGGATGGCAACTCAAGGTATTATCTTTAAGAAGGACTGTCTAAGGTTTGATGGAAGTAACTATGCTATCTAGAAAAACTAGATGGAAGTGCACTTAAAATGTCTTGGAGAGGATTACTGGAAGATTACTAAGATTGCCTATTTTGTTCCTTTGAATGGAGTAGTTACTGTTGATGAGATCGAGTAAGCTTAACATAATATTAAAGATAAGGAAGCATAGCTTAGTGCCCTGACTGATTCAGAAATGACAAATGTAATGGGACTTTAGACTGCACATGAGATCTGGGAGAATCTTGAAATCCTATATGAAGGTTGCAAACAAGTTAAAGTTGCTAAGTTGCAGAGTTTGAAAGGAAAGTATGAGATGCTGAAGATGGGAGATGATGAGAGCATACACTCTTTCATGGGTAAGGTGAATGATCTTGTCCTAGGTATTAAATGTGTCGGTGGAACCCTTCAAGAAGATGAAATTGTTTCTAAGGTGTTGAGATCCCTGTCTCCTACTTATAAACATAAGGTTGCTGCTATTGATGAGACCCAGAGTGTGACTATAGTAACAAGAGATATGCTAGTTTGAAAGATTGTTGCATTTGAGATGAATGAGTTTGGTGAGTCACATGAAAAGTATGAGACAACATTTGGAGCATGAGAATTTGTATCCGAAAAGAAAAAGTATGATCTTGATGAGTGCAAAATATCCAAATATGAGAGAGAGAGAGAGAAGAGAGATTGAAGAGAAAGAAAAGGAGTTGGATGAGCTTGAAGCATTGATTGCGTAGAGATTTCCTAAAGGAGATAGTAAGTATGATGGAAAATTGCCTTTGAAATGTTTCTCTTGCAATAAGATATGACATTTTTCTTCTAGATGCTCAGAGAGAATGGATAAGTATGATAGGCATGATAGATTTGATAAGCATTATAGTAATGATAGATATGCAAAGCATGAGAAGTATGACAAGTCTTACAAGTCTAACTCAAAGTTTAGAAATTAGAAGAATTACTTTTATGCTAGTGCTGAAGGTGTTGCAAATGATGAGTCTGAAGGGGATGAAGTTGCATTTCTTGCCATTAAGGAAGATGGACCTATACCTATTGATTCCACTAGCTGTTTTGCTGAGGAGAAAGATTTAGCTAGTAAAGTTGAAGAGAGAGATGAATGGGTAATTGATAGTGGCTATTCATATCATATGACCAGTGACAAAACCAAATTTGTGAGCATGGAAAGATATGGTGGTGGAATAGTGAGACTTGGAGATGACAAAGCCTGTGTGATCCATGGGAGAGGTTCTATTTATTTTGATGGTAAGCATAATACTAATGATGTCTTGTATGTTAAAGACTTGAAGAATAATCTTTTGAGTGTTGGATAGATGGTTAATAAAGGTTATGATCTACAATTCAAGGATGGTAAATACAAGATCCTAAATGCCTTTGGTATAGAGATTTCATCTAGAACTAAGATTGAAGGTAACATTTTTCATTTGAATGCCGATGAGAAAATTTGTTTGGTTTCTCAGATTGATGAGAGTTGTCTATGACATAGGACAATGTGTCATGTAAATTTTGATTCAATAATTAAGATCAATTCTACACAAGTTGTTAGAGATCTGCCTAAAATTGTTAAACCTGCTAATTTGGTATGTAAATAATGTTAGTTGGGTAAGCAAACAAGAATTTATTTCAAAAGCAAGTAGTATACCTCTGATGGATTGCTAGATCTTGTACATACTTACCTATGTGGACCTACAAATGTTAGAAGTGTGTAGGGTGACAGATATTTCATGTTGCTAATTGATGATTATTCCAAGATGATGTGGGTTATCTTTTTCAAGGAGAAATCAGAAGCATTAGAAAAGTTCAAAATATTCAAAGCAAAGGTGGAGACTAAGTCTGGATTGAAGGTGAAGTGTTTGAGATCTGATAGAGGTGGAGAATTTTGTTCTGGTGAGTTCAATTCATTCTGAGACAAGCATGGAATCAGAAGACAATTATCTGCTCCTAGAACCCCTCAACAGAATGGAGTTGCTGAAAGGAATAATAGAATTATTTTAGATGCTGCAAGGACTATGTTGATTGAAGGGAAAGTTTTGAAGATCTATTGGAGAGAAGCTATAAGCAGTACTATTTACACATTCAATAGAGTTCATATCAAAGTTGATACCAGTAAGATTATATTGGCATTGTGTTGTCATTGATGTCAATTGATATAGGATGTTACCGGTATCACTGACATTGATGTCAACTAGTGAACAAGAGGCTATTGGCATTAGAGTTTGATGTCAATCAAAATAGAAGATGGACCAGTATGGGAGAAGTGTTGTTTTGTTGTCATTAGTGACAACTAGGTGACCATCTTCATGCAGAAGGTAGAACTGGTGTATATCGGTATGCTAGATGTGCAGTAAAGTGACCACTCTATAAAAGGGTTTTTGATGTGGTGTTGCATACAACCTGAATGAAGAGATTACATGATGGGAATTGATTGTGCTAAAGTGGCAGAATGCTATTTGCTTCACATCAACACCAGAGGAGAAGTATGAGTAGGCCACCAGATTGCTAGTGTAAGGATAACTAGTAGGACTCTCACCGGATGAAGAAGCTATCATAGGCTAGGTGATAGGTTGACAGAGTATGTTGCCTCTGTGTGCAGGATGACATATGGAAAACCACTAGGACATATGTCATCTTGGAGATGTATCCTCCCCTCAGTAAAGTCACACTTGTACCGACAAAATGATTCCTTGAGATAGATAGGTGATTGAATGTAAAGATTAGATGTACAAGTGGAAGATGAGGAAGCCTCCAGAGCATGAGATCATAAATGCACACCGGATAAGAAAGTGAAAACAAGTTGTTCTACTAAGACATTGAAGGAAGAATGAGATGTTGAGATGGTGTGTTTTTCATCCTAACAAACCAGTTGAGAGGAGAACTGGTTTGATGAAGAACGATAAGAAAGTGAAAACAAGGTGTGCTACCGAGACATTGAAGGAAGAATAAGATGTTGAGATGGTGTGTTTGTCATCCTAACAAACCAGTTTGATGAAGAAGGATGCTAGTGAGTCTGCAGGAATATACATGGTGATACTAGGATGTTGAAGGAAGGATGATGTAAAATAGTTGGAGTGTGATGACTTGGTGTCATCAATGTGTCTCACCAGCAAGAAGGAAAGTATGTTGTCCATCGACAGACACATCTAACAGAATTTGCACTAGTGATAGTTGACATGTTATGTCAACCAGTGAAACATTAGAGAAGAGACAAGGAAGATAAGGTTCTCACCTAATAAAGAGGAGTGCAACAAACTAAAGAATAAGGAGAGTTTTCGGTAACTTCTATGGTGTCGACAAGTGAACATATTCATAGAGGTGTTTCACCAGTAGGGTAGTGAAGTGTAGACATAAGGGTTACACCGATAGGTTTGAAAAGATGATGGTAGGAAGGATAACCGACAAGGTGGTTAGTGTCGATAGGGTTAGTGAACCGGTATGGGTGTACCTATTATGTGTGTGGTTGGTGACCAAGCTGAATTGATGGAGTAGTGTGATGAGGTGGATACCGACTGTGATGCCACGTGGAACTGAGGTGGTGAATATGCAGAGGTCGGTGATTTTTGGTTTCAAACAGGTAGTTGTGATTGGTCGATATTAAATGTTGATTGCAAAAATCACAGAGGAGTTGCAGAGTGTGTGGCTCGATGAAAGATGAATGATAGAGGAAGATTAGGGATCTATTGGTGCCATGAAGAATGTCTGATATCTGACTGCAGATTGACTTCAAGAAGGAAATAGCTGAATCATAAATGTGTTGACTGATTTCGAGGCTAAAGAATGGGGTTAGATTTGTTACTTTTAGCAAATATGCATTGGATGATGGAAAACACATACTAATGCATTCCTCCAATGCAGGTGATCGATCCAAGGCAGATTGGATCGGATCTAATGAATATTTGATCGGTCGAAGAAACCCTAACCACTTGAGATTTGAATTGGCTTTTGGCGGGAAAACTAGGTTATATATAAGGAAGCCAAAATCATTGAAGGTTGTTGTTCAATAGAAGAAGATAGGGTTGTTGCATGTGAGAGAAGATCTATTAAGTGCTCATTAAGGAGATAGAGGAGACATTGAGTGTGAGGGAGAACGAGGTTGAAGTGTTCAACCTACAGAAGTGCAAAATTAGTAGTGTCCATACCAATAGAGTAGAAGAAAATGTAACTGTAGAGAAGGCAGGCATAGAACCGGCTAAGTGTAGTACTAGTCGAGAGTAGTAGAGTAGCTAAAAGAAGTGAGAACTGATAGAGAGAGAGATGAAACGATAAAGCATCAACAATAGAGAGAGAGGTGTACTGGTGTAGTGGAGAAGGTGTCTCACTGACAAACTAAGGTATAATACATGGTTACAAGATTCACTTGTAACAAAATGATTACTTTTGTATTTGATGCTATCATTGTGATCACTGAGTTGTAGCTCAGTGTAGGGGTTGTATCTCCTTTGGGTTGGTGTCCATAAACTAGCAAGGGTTTTAGCCCATAAATTAGGTAGGGTTTGGTGATCCTTGGGTTGGTGTCCTGAATTAGGGGTGGTAGCTCCTTGGGTTGGTGCCCTAAAATTTTTAACCAATTTGATTGTGAGGTTGGATTGGAGCAGTAGACTCCAATAGCATTGCTCACTGATGTTTTTCCGATATTGGGTTTTTCCACATACATGATAGTGTTATGTGATGTTCCTTTGTGTGAGAATGCATTTATGTTTATTCTCCTCACAAACTAGTAAGTCTACATTGAGTTAGAATTTGTTAACTAGTATGCTCACCTAGAATAGCTAAAGGGAAAAGTTGAGAGCCATTGATTCACCACCACCTCTTAGTGGTGCACTGTGTCTAACAGACTCCTTATGAGTTATGGTTTGGTCATGTTCCTACTGTGAGATATTTCAGAATATTTGGTAGCAAATGTTATATCAAGAGAGATGAGGATATAGTAAAGTTTGATGCTAGAAGTGATGAAGGAATTTTCTTGGGATATTCAACAAAGAGAAAATCCTACTGGTGCTACAATAAGAGACTGAGAAAGATAATGGAAAATGAAAATGTGAAGGTGGATAAGAACCTTGGAAAATAGATAAGAGGATGTGGATATGATGATGGTCAACATATGGTTCTAAACCCTATTCAGATTGAAGAGCTTAAGAAGAATGATCCAATAGAGATTGTTAATCCGGATGTTGTTGTTGTCGGTGAACAAGTATAGGAACCTGAGAATTAGAACAATCAGAAGACTATGAGGTATGTAAGATTGAATCATTCAGAAAATTATATTATTGGAGATAAAAATAAAGATGTGATGGCTAGAAGAAGGCTAGCTACTGAAGAAGTATGTTTGATTTCTAAAATTGAACCTAAAGATGTGTTGAAGCTTGTAAAGATAAAAATTGGATGAGAGCTATGGAAGAAGAATTGAATCAGATTGAAAATAATAACACTTGGGAGCTCTTGCCTAAACCTAAGGATAAGAATGTTATTGGTACTAAATGGGTATTCAGAAACAAACTGGATGAAGCTGGTGAAGTTGTCAGAAATAAAGCTAGACTAGTATGCAAAGGATATTCACAACAAGAAGGAATTGAGTATGAGGAGACTTTTTCTCTGGTGGCTAGACTTGAAGTTATTAGATTGTTGCTTGCATATGCTGCTTATAAAGATTTCAAGGTATATGAGATGGATGTCAAATCTTCCTTTTTGAATGATGATATTGAGGAAGAACTCTACATTGAGCAACCTGATGGATTTTCATTATTAAATGATGGAGGCATGGTATGTCAACTAAAGAAAGCACTTTATGGATTGAAGCAAGCCCCTAGGGCCTAGTATGCTAGATTAGATAAATATTTATTGAAATTAGGATTCAATAAAGGTTTTGCTGATAGTAATCTATACTTTAAGATAGAGAATGATAATATCTTGATTGTTGAAGTATTTTTTGATGATATTATCTTTTGAGTTGATGATAACTTAAGCATGAAGTTTGTCAGTGATATGCAATAAGAATTTGAGATGTCTATGATTGGTGAGATGAAATTTTTCTTAGGTTTGTAGATTTCACAGACTGAAAAAGGTATATTTATATCTCAAACTAAGTATGTGAAGTAATTGCTAAATAAGTTTGGTTTAGATAACTCTAAACCAGTTGGAACTCCTATGGTGACTAGCTATAAATTATCTAAGAATGATGAATCTTTGAAGGCTAATCAAATTTTGTATAGATCTATGGTTGGTGGACTACTATATATTACTCGAACTAGGGTGGACATTATGCATGTTGTGTGAATGGCTTCTGGATATCAAGCTAATTCGAAAGAAAGTCATGTTTTTGATTGGTTGTGTTCTTGAGATTTCAGATGTTGCTCGATGAAGATTTGATAAGTGGTGTTGGTGTAGTTGTTCATGATGATTATAAAATTCTTGCTAGTGTTTCCTGTTTGTGTCCTATTTTTTTTGTTGATCTACATTGATCGTTGTGTGAGTTTTTAGTGGTTTTCATGAACCGGTAATCATTTTTGTGTTATGCCATATTTCTGGTTGTGTAGCATGTTGCAGTTGATCTTGGCATGATTTTTGGTGGAGTTGAGCATTTGGGAATTTGATTTAGGTCCATGTTATATCATGTAGATCATTATATTAGTTTAGTGGTTGATCTTTGTATTGTGTGATATAATTTTGTAATTATGAGTTGAGGGTTTAGCCGACCTTGTTGTCAAGGTTGATGATTTGTATATATAGGTGATATTGTCATATAATTTGGGTGTCATGGTTGTGTTTGCATTATCAGAGAGTGGTGTATGTGTGAACATTGATTTATTCTTTGGCATTGTGATTGAGTAGAGGTTGGTGTTGCAAAAAAGATAATTGTGATTAACTGGAACTGTCATCAACCATTTGAAGATGCTATTACTGTAGTTCATCTCTTCTAGATTGTAGTTCAAATCTTGTTGTAAGTCAATAATAATTCCCTAAGGGTTGTACCCCTTCGGGCCATTATATTTTGAGCAGTGAGCTCTAGGCAGTGTGCTTGAATGCTTGTGCATTCCGCATTGTAATATTTTCACATACTACTACAAAGTATCATCTTACTATGGGTAGTTTCCCACCGTGGTTTTTCCCTTAAATGGGTTTTCCTCGTCAAAATCCTAGTGTTGTGTTTTGTGCTTTCAATTTTCTTATCTTGATTATTATTGTAGTTTATCAGATCTGTATTTTTGGTTAAGTTTGTAGATCCGTTGAAGATTGATTCATCCCCCCTCTCAGTCTTCCCTCATTTTTTCTACCAACACAACTTGGCTCAATGTTTAATATTGACATAGATATAGGCATACACCAATCTTCTCCTTGATGTCTTCATAGGATCTAGGGAAATAAGCTACCAAG
Organism: Cryptomeria japonica; assembly: GCF_030272615.1. Classification (NCBI taxonomy): domain Eukaryota; kingdom Viridiplantae; phylum Streptophyta; class Pinopsida; order Cupressales; family Cupressaceae; genus Cryptomeria; species Cryptomeria japonica. The sequence goes on from NC_081406.1 coordinate 272,970,032, forward strand.
CCATAAAAAAATTTCTTCATCACAAAATTCAAGGAGGGGCCTTGAAAGCCTAATCCAAATAGGAACCACATAATATGACCAATAATTAGGGTTAAAACCTTATTCCCCTCCCTTAAGGGCCAATGAAGAATGAACCAAAATCTAAGGGCCACCAAAAAGAATACAAGAAAGATCTTACTCATAGGTAAAGGAAAAAGAAAAGAAACTTTTTGTCATAGCTACCACATCAACCTGGCCTTTCTTCTTGCACTTTTTGGCCACCCATTCTCAAACTGATTCAACATTTGGATGAGGTCCAACAAATTTTCCCACAAGTTAATTCTCCATTGAAGCAATAGCCTTACCCACAATGCAATCCGAAACACAAACATAAAAGGTCCTAGAAGAATAATTTGTAAAGTGAAAAATAGGGGAATAATTTTAACTTCAAGGTCGGAACAAAAAATCTTCGACCATTTTTGGTTGTAGACAATCTTTTCAAGACCCACATTTGGAGAATTGAGTTACTAGTACCCTCCTACAAAGACTTTAGATGCATATTAGAAGAACAAACATTTTTTGTAGCAATTGAAGCATCCGAGCCCTTGAATAATTTTGAAACCTTCTCTCATCTATAGCACAATTATAATCATCACCAGAGCAGTCTATGACTGCACAAGATCCCCCACCATCATCATTGCAACAAACCCAATTTCACACCCTTGGAGAATTGAAATTCGAATACTAATCAACAACTCCTCCATCGTAGTCATTTTTTTTATTTTTTTAAATGTGTCACATGCATTGTTGTCTTTTATAGTGTATGTTTATATTACATTAGTGTTTTGAATATTTATTTTATTAGATTGCATTATTTAATTGCATTAGTTAGAGAAAGTTTTTCTATTCTTAGGTTAGAAAAATAGAGCTTTGGAAACAAAACCAAGCCCTACCTAGGAAAAACAAGTTATCTAATCATGTTGGATCTCTTTTCACAAGATTTCATTTCTTTGATGAGTTATTTAACAATGATAAGTTTGATATGTTAGATGAAGTCGTTGATGGCTTAATTTCTATTGAGTTACCCTCTATATCTCTTAAGTGAGTAATTCTCCAAATATTGATCAACGTGATACATGCAACTAGTTATAAGAATGAACTTGAGAACCCTAAGATTGTTGTGCATATTCATCTTGATGTCCCTCAACCTTAAAACATACAATTGATTGTTGTTAAAGGTGGTATGAATCCAAGTAGACCTTTTAACTACATCTTAAACTTCACAAAATAAGAGGAATTAATGACATAGTTATCATGTAGTTGATCACACATATACCACCATAAACAACAAACAACCCAATTCTATGCAATTTTTTCCTACTTCTCTTTCTACTTCTCAACATGTGCTTCCTCCTACACCTCATCCTACCCAAAATAGTGGAAAAGAGTACATGACCTTCTTGAAAAAAATTGTGATACTCTAGCTAAGTTATCTCTTTCAGATTTGATTCAAGCTTTACCTACATGTCACGAGATACTCCATGAAGATTTGTAGAAGATATCGGTTATCAGTTACCTTCTTTGGGAGCTCAAAATCAATATGATCCTCTAATGATTATTGTGCTTATCAGTGATAATGCAATAAGATGTACTTTGGTTCATAATAGATTAGGTCTTAATATGTGTATCATAAACATGTTACATCAAATCAATGTGGTTATCTCTCTTATTCAACCTAATTTTGTATTTACTTGTGGCTTTGATAATGTTCATAGACATTCTCTAGGCACAATTGTATTGCTTATTAAAGTAGGTACTATTATTTTACTTACACCTATTCATATCATGCGTGATACTATCAAATATAACCTTCTTCTAGTTTCATTCTATACAAGAACTCCCTTCTACTATTTATTAAAACCTTAGATTCATTTGCAACAATAATATGCACATTTAGAAAATGATGACAAATTATAAATTTGTTTGCAAACCAAAGTAGGATCCCAATGCCCTTTAAATTCCTTAATTTTTTCTCCAATACAAATGGATGCACCATTTTATATAGATTATACTCCTTCACTTGAAGAGGTACTCTTAGAGGATAATTGTGGGTTATTATATTTTACACCTTGCTAGGCGGAAGAACATAAAATCTTTCAAGTAGAATCACAAAAAAAATGATCATATGGTGGTATCAATGACAGATTTAACTTATAAGAAACCCAAGAATAATATTGTTTCACCTCTTGTGGTCATTGAGTGACCTAGAATTATTTTATTAGCCACTTTTCATATCTCATGTGAGGGGTATAGCAGTAATCTTCTTCATGGGTAAGTGAGACAATTCTGATATCTCTACTATATTTTAGTTGGAACATATTATATTATGGTTAGTTGCATAGGATGTTTTTCATGTTAGTTAACTAGTTTTTAAACTATTTGTCTTTGCATTTCCTATATAAGGGCTTGTGTTATGAGTCAACAAATCACAGAAAAGTCATGTTCTTTTTTTGACTTTTTCTTTCCGTGCTCTGAATTGTTGTCAAAACGGCTAGTATAATGGGCTTGTGATTTGCACACTATGAGGACAAAAGGGATTGAAGGCATTCTAGTCTTGGGATTGACTTTGACAAACCAATAAATATCATTCACAAATTTTCATGTCTTATTTTCCACTACACGTAGCCCATACATGAAATGGACATTGAAGGATTAGTTTCAAACTAGAGAAGCATATTTGACATGGTAGCTAGCAAGGTGGATTATGACATAGGAAGCTCAAAGGTTAGGGTATTTTTTTGGACTAGATACAACATGGAGATAATGCATGTGAGACTTATACCTATTTTCTAAAGCTAACACTAGTGTAATCACATGATAGAGAAATAATTTTAAATAGACAATTAAGGAAAGACATGAGATGCATTAACAAAGGTAAAGAAGTATCAAGATGTAGGTAAGAGATAAAGGTTTAGTATGATATATTACAATTATAATGTATACATGAGGAAATTTTAAAAGTTATGTGTAAATTTATTTTTACATAGGGAGGTATAAAAATCTATAATTTTTTTTTTTTTCAAAATCATGACTACAAAAATTTGAAGTTATTTGGATTTTTTGGAGTAATACAGTTGTGTTAATGGACAAATTAGTTGCTATTGCTAAATTTGAAGGATTTTATTTTGAGACATAGAAATTAAAAAGATAGTTACTTTTAATTGACAAAGATTTATGGGATATTATGAGTGAAATTGTTAAAAAATCATAAATGTAGATGGATCAACAAAAATGATGTCACTCCACATATCTACTTGATCTTGCTATGCAACTTCCCACCATTTGAAATTTCAAATTTTGTGTGAGTATAGGAGATTTGATTTGAGGATGAGGGGACCTAGCTAGTCCCCTAGGACTCACACTCTAACCCAAGAGACCATGTTGCCTCTATTACCATGAATAATACCTCCTCAAATAGTGTCGATGCTAAGAAAAAGGCCAAATATATCCTATTTGATAAGAAAACTAATAATAGTTCAAAAAATAATATGGAGTTGTCAATAGTTGAATCATTCTTTGGAGGGGTGGGCCCTATGTTGACATATGTGCAGAGTATGTTGACATGATGATATTGTGTTGTCATTGATGTCAATATGCTGAAGAGAGAATCGCTAATACGTTGAAGAGTGAACTGACAATATGTTGAAGAGAACCGGTTTATTGAAGTTAAGCAATTGGAAAAGTGAACTGGTATAATGTTATGAGCCGGTATAGGTACAAAAGGTGAAGTGGTACGTTTGTCCAAGTGAACCAGTAAATGGAATGTTTTCTATCAAGGTTTAATATGGTATGACTATCGGTTGGTAGTCCCAATCTCAAGGTTTCTAGTTGACGTGTTTCAAGCTTGTGTGATTCAACCGATGGCATTGTGTGATGAGTTAGCATTGTAATGGAGATCAGATCATGTTGCCATGTTAGCCTCATGTGCATGAAGGATCTTGCATAAAGGGGATTGATCCTATCTACCTTGGGAATGTGCATAGTCTCTGTAAATGGTGGAAAACACGTGATGGTTTATCGCATCCAAGAAGCGATGAAGAATGAATGATGGAGAATGTCTTGAGATCTGTTCAAGACCGTTGTATTCAAATGCAAAGTGTTCAATGGTCAGGATTGAACCAACTGAATTCATCAACCTAAATGTTTAGGGTTTAAGGTTTATGCTACCGACCTATCTATTTCCTATAAGGTAGATGTTATGTTTCATATTGAAGTTGTTGGCAAATGTTGTGTGTGTATCTAAGTGCAGACATGCATGATTCTTGCCAGACCAAATAAGAGAATCGATACCTACAAAGTGTGTGTGCAAAAGGAAGGAACTAAAATGGATCTGCATTGGCATTGAGTGTTGTTACTAGATCATTGTAATACCTGTTGATCTCTAATCACTTCAACAGTTGGAAAATCCCTTAACAGGGTAGCTTTAACCAGCTTGCTATAAATCCTTTAACACGGTGACTCAAAGCCATTGAGTTCATAAAATCCTCTAACAAGGTAACCTTTAATAGGGTTTAACCCTTAACTGGGTATTCTAGCCATCCCTTAACTGGGTGATTCCTAATAGGATCGGTTCCTAACAAAACCTGTTGTAACAGTCTTTAACCAAACTAGTCTCCTAACAGAGCGGACTTCTAAAGAGTTCAAAAACAGCTTGTGGGTATTCATCCCCAATGTGGTTTTTCCCAGTTGGGTTTCCACATGAAAAATATTTGTGTCATATGTGATGTTTTGTTGTTTTCTGTCAAGCAATGAATCATGTTGATCTAGCAAGTTATTATATCTTTGATGATAGATTACCTATTTATGCACAAGGGTAATGTGGAAATGAGGGTGTAGGTTGTGTGGAAAGATAAGTGTTTCTAGTTTATATCTTTCATAGTCTCATTGTGCATAACCGGTAGTAATCTAGTTCAGACCGCTGTTAGTGATTGCTAGTCGTTCACTGTTTCCAGTCAAACCGGTTCAAGAAAAGTTTTTGTGCCTATACTGATTCACCCCCCCTCTTAGTACTAGTTTGGTACTCACTATTCATCATTGAGTTATCAATTGGTATCAGAGCATCCTCCAGGTCCTCTATGTTGTAATCTTAATTGCTTGAGGGGAAGATCCTATTGTAATGATGAAGAGGGAAGGTCCAAAGTTCAACAAAGATAACTTCAAAATATGGAAGGACATAATGAAGATATACATCAAAAGAATGGGTGCCTCAACATTGGAGCTATGTTGAGAATGCTTATGTTATCCCTATCGGTACTCTCACCGATGACCAAAAGAGAGAGATTTAGGAGAATGGGCAAGTCATGGAAGCCCTAATTAGTAGTTTATCTGAAATTGAGTTTATTGATGTCTAAGATAAAGAAAATCCTAGAGAAGTATGGGATACTCTTGAGAACATTTATGGAAGTGATGAGCATGTGAAACAAGCTAAGGAAGAAAGCCTTAGAGGAAAGTTTGAAGACATGCGGATGGTTGAAGGAGAGACCATTCAACAATATGGAATAAGAATCAAAATTGTTGTTGGAGATATCAAGAGTGCGGGTGGTAAAATGGAAGATCCCACTATTGTTAGCAAAGTTTTTAGATCCTTATTATCAGTCTATGCAATAAGGGTTGCTGCTATTTAGGAGTTGAGGTCAATAGACAAAACTAAGGTATCCCTAGACTCCATCATTGCAAAGTTGATAGCCTATGAGCTAAATAGTTTTGATGGCAGTGTTCAAAAGACTGAATCAGTCTTTAGAGCATCTACTACTCCATCTAGAAAAGGCAAAGAAGCTAATACCAGTGGTGAACCAAGACAGAGATGAGAAATGGATGATGAGGAGATCTTGATGGAATTTGAATCTCTTCTTGCCAAGATACTTCCTAAGGGAACCGGTAAATACAGAGGTAACCTCCCTTTGAAGTTCTTTTATTGTAACCAGATAGGACACATTGTTGTAAACTATCCAAATGGTGATAGAAAGGACAAACCAAAAAAGTTCAAGAAGTTCAAAGGAGGAAACCAGAGAAATTGTTTTGTAGCAGTTGATGAAGGTGTCACTGATGAGGAATTAGAAAATGAAGAAAATGAGGATATTGTGTTTGTAGCAGTCAAGGAAGATGTGTCAGATAAGAAGGCTCTTGTCTCCCGCTTTGATAATTCCAATGAGTGGATTATTGATAGTGGTTGTTCTCACCATATGACTGGTGACCGAAGTAAGTTTCTTTCTCTGGAGGAGTATGATGGTGGTGTGGTTCATTTTGGTAATGATGCACCATTTATGGTAAAAGGCAGAGGGTCCATCTCTCTAAATGGAAGAACCAATGCTGACAATGTGTATTGGGTAGAAGGTCTAAGGCAAAACCTTTTGAGTGTTTCTCAACTAAATAATAATGGACTCACTCTGGAATTCAAATATGGAGTGTGCAAAATCAAAGGAAAGAGTTGTGAACTGATGGCTACCTGTATGCAGACCAAAGGTAACCTATTTCAGCTAAATGCTAATGTCAGTACATGTCTTATGGCTAAGTTTGAGGACTGCTGGATATGGCATAGGAGACTCTGCCATGTAAACTTTGACAATATTGTCAAGGCTAGTAAGATCAAGGTAGTTAGAGGATTGTGGGTGCTGAGCAAACCAGAAAATCCTTTGTGTAGAGAGTGTCAATGGGGGAAAATGTCTTCCTCAACTTTCAAAGGTAAATCGTTCACTGTAGACAATTTACTTGAGCTTGTGCATACTGATTTGTGTGGTCCTATGAAAACTAGGAGTGTGTAGGGAGATAGTTATTGTATGAATCTTACAGATGATTGCTCAAGAATGATGTGGGTCACATTCTTGAAGGACAAGTCTGAAGCCTTTGGAAAGTTCAAAGCTTTCATAGCACTAGTAGAAAAGGAAAGTGGTAGAAGAATCAAATGCCTTACAACTAATCAAGGAGGGGAATTCACTTCTGGTGATTTCAACAAATATTGTGAAGAGAATGGCATCAAGAGGCAACTGTCTGTCCCCCAGACTCTACATCAGAATGGCCTAGCAGAAAGAAACAGCCGGATTGTGGTTGAAGTGGCTAGAACTATGTTGTGTTAGTATTTTGGTATGGTTTTGTCATTGATGTCAACACCTACTAAACCTTATCAACTCTGGCACTTTGGAGAATCAACAACATTCACCGACAAACAAATGACTTATGCACAGTCACCGGTATCTGGTACACCAGTAGGATAAAACGATCACCAACACTTGGAATGGCATGGAAAACACTTGGTTATGACGAAGAAATCATTTGGACACCTTGTCTTAGAGATTTGATTATTGGTATATTCATATTTGCATATTTGCTATTACTGGCAAATAGATCCAGGTTAGACACCGATAGGATTATCTTTTCCAGATCAGCATGGCATGCTATGAAGATGATTTATTATTGTTGTGAATGCATTAAGCCAACATTTTGAATCGATTATTGCATCAGACATTAATTTATTTGTAAATTAATTTTATTGTAATATCTCTTAGAGATAACCTACTAAAATTGGTCCTAGGTTATAATATAAATGTAAGATCTTATTTGTAAGATCTATTGTAGAATGTGAAGAAGAATTGTGTGAAGTTATATGCGAGATTAAGAAGAGCTAGATACACACGGACATCATTTGAAGGTGAAACAAGGTTTTTGTGAAAGAAAATCAGAACTACATTAGTACTGAATCTAGCATATGAAGATGCTATTTTGAGTAGTACATCCTTATTGGATTTAACCATCCAATTGTAGTCAGTGTGACTCCTATTTTGTGATTGAGCAACAAGCTCTAGGTGCTTGGTCTTTCTGCTTGTGCAGACCCCATTTGTATACACTTAATATCTTTGGTAGTATCATTTGATTGTGGGTAAGGTTTCCCACCATGGTTTTTCCCCTTACAGGGTTTCCTCATACAAATATTGGTGTCAATTGTTGTGGATGACTTTGTCTTTTTATTTCATCCATTAATATTTACCGGTATTGCAATTATCTGATAAAACTGTCCATCAGTATAAAAGACTGGTTCACCAGTATTAAGCAGTAAGTTAGTTAAGTTGTTTTTGTTTTGAATTTATTTGACAACTGATTCATCCCCGCCCCCTCTCAGTTGTCTTCGGGACCTAACAATTGGTATCAGAGCCTAGTCCTCTTTTACAAAAGTTTAACAGCTTGAGGAGATCCAATGACTACTAACTATTTCAAGAAGGGCAGTCCTAAACTTGATGGAACCAACGATGGCATATGGAAGATCGGAATGGAGAAACATTTAAATTGCATTGGAAAGGACATCTGGGATGTTACAAAGAATGGCTATATTGCTCCTCAAAGCCAACCTAATCCACCTAATTGACTAAAGATGAAGAAAATGATTGCAAAGCAAGAGAAGCACTTTTGAGCGCATTAACAGATCAGCAAATCATGGGATTATCAGGTAGATCAACTGCTAAAGCTATTTGGGATCATTTGGAAACATTGAATGAAGGAGATTCCATAGTCAAAATTTCAAATCTTGAAAGCTTCCCGGTCACGTATGAAAATCTGAAAATGGAAGAAGATGAAAGGATTTTTGCTTTTATGGAAAGAGTGAATGAAATTGTTTTGGGTATTAAATATTGTGGAGGAACCTTAAGTGAAGATGAAATTGTTTCAAAAGTTTTAAGAGGATTGCCACTAGCATACAAAATGAAGGTCACTACTATAAATGAGTTAAGAACAATGCCTAATACATCAGTAACTAGAGATACATTGACTGGAAAACTTTCAGCCTTTGAAATTGAGGAATTTAGTCTTGTTGCTACTATAAAGATAGATTTAGCCTTTAAAGAATCAACATCATCTGCATCATCATTTGACAAATTTGATTGGAAAGCCTTTTATGCAAGAGAACTTGAAGAAAGAAGGAAAGAAAATGAAGAACTTCAAGCACTATTTGCAAGGAAAATGCCTAAAGGTCTAGTTGGAAGTAAGTATGAAGGTAAAGCAACCTTTAAATGTTTTAACTATAATAAGATTGGTCACATGGCTTCAAGATGCCCTGATAGACATGCTAGACTAAGAGAAGAAGCTAGAAAAGCATACAAACCTAACCCTAAATATCAAAGATACAGATTTAAGAAGAATAAAGACAAATCTTGTTACCTTGTTGATGAAGGAGTGACTGATGATTCTGATGAGGATCCGACAGACAATGGATGGGTTTTTGTTGCTAGAATAGAAGATCAACCGGCACCTATAGTCCAATTGGTAGAGTAGGCCTTGGAAGCTAAAATTGAAGTAAAGGATGAATGGATCATTGATTCAGGATGCTCACATCATATGACAGGTGATAAAGGTAAATTCTTGAACTTTCAAGAATATAATGGAGGTCTATTGAGATTTGGAGATGATAAAGCTTGTCTGATCAAAGGTAAAGGTACAATATCTCTTGATGGTAAGCATAATACTAACAACATTTACTATGTTGAAGGTTTAAAGCATAATCTTTTGAGTGTTGGTCAATTAGTTGAGAAAGGATTTCAGTTACAATTCAAAAATGGAAAATGCAAAATCATGAATAGAACTGGTTTAGAAATTGCAACTGGTAATCAAACTAGAGGTAATATCTTTCATTTGAATAACAGTGAAAAGAGATGCTTGATTGCACATATTGATGAAAGTTGGCTATGGCGTAAGAGATTTTGTCATGTAAACTTTGATTGCATGGTAAAAATCAGTACTACTAAGGTAGCTAGAGATTTACCTAAAATTGTCAAACCTCACAATACAGTATGTAAGGAATGTCAATTTGGAAAACAAGTTAGAACTACCTTTCAAATTATTCTAGAAAAATCCAATAATGCTCTTGACTTAATTCATACTGACTTATGTGGTCCAACTAGAACCAAAAGCTTGCAAGGTGATAGATATCTCACGCTAATCATTGATGACTATTCTAGAATGTGTTGGGTTACTTTTCTAAGAGAAAAATCAAAAGCACTTGGGAAGTTCAAACTATTCAAAGCAAAGGTAGAAAATGAAACTGGTAAGAAAATAAAATGTCTAAGATCAGATCAAGGAGGAGAATTTACATCTAAGGAATTTAATGCATTCTGTGAAGTGAATGGAATCAGAAGACAACTATCAGCACCTCGGACACCACAACAAAATGGAGTTGTTGAAAGGAAAAACAAAACTATCTTGGATATAGCTAGAAGTATGTTATCAGAAGAAAATCTACCACATGTATATTGGAGAGAGGCAGTAAGTATAGCGGTCTATACATTCAACAAAGTTCACATCAAAGGTGAAACCGGTAAGACTCCTCATGAACTATGGTTTTATATTACTCCTACTCTTAAATATTTCAGAATATTTGGAAGTAAATGCTATATTAGAAGAGGTGAGTATATTGGCAAATTTGATCCTAGAAGTGACGAAGAAATATTTCTTGGTTATTCATCTAAAAGTAAAGCATATAGATGTTTTAACAAAAGATTGCAGAAAATTGTTGAGAGTACAAATGTGAAGATTGATGAACAATTCAGAGGAACTTCAAGGTATATAGATTCTGAACCAGTAATAGAAATTCTAACAAATGAACCAACACTGAACCCACCGATATAGAATGAAGATCCAGTTACATCGGTATCATCTGAAAATTCCATTGTGATTGAGGAACAACAACAAAAAAAGACACCCCGGTATGTAAGAATGAATCATTCTGAAGATCAGATAATTGGAAACAAGTATAAACGAGTTATGACAAGAGGAAGATTGGCAAATGAAGAGGTATGTCTTATTTTTCAAATTGAACCATCATCAGTTAACGAGGCATGTGAAGATAAACACTAGATTAAAGTTATGGAAGAAGAACTAGAACAAATTGAGAAGAATAACACTTGGACATTAGTTCCTTGGCCTAAAGATAAAAATGTAATTGGAACCAAATGGGTATTCAGAAACAAAATTAATGAAGATGGTAAGGTTATCAAAAATAAAGAAAGACTAGTGTGTAAGAGATATTCTCAGAAAGAAGGAATTGATTACAATGAGACCTTTGCACCGATAGCCAAAATTGAGGCAGTCAAATTATTTTTGGCTTTTGCAGCACACAAGAACTACAAAGTATATCAAATGGATATTAAATGTGCATTTCTGAATGAAGATCTTGAAGAAGAATTTTACATTGAACAACCTGATGGATTTTCTTTGACATATAACAAAGATATGGTTTGCAGGTTAAAGAAAGCTTTGTATGGATTGAAACAAGCTCCAAGAGCTTGGTATGCAAGATTGGATAAATATCTTTTGAAAATTGGTTTTTCTAAAGGTAATGTTGATAGCAACTTATATTATAAAGTGACTAATGATGACATCTTGGTTATAGAAGTTTTTGTTGATGATATAATCTTTGGAGGAGAAGATGGACTATGTAAAGAATTTTCTATTGAAATGCAGCAAGAATTTGAAATGTCTATGACTGGAGAAATAAAATTCTTTTTAGGATTGCAGATTTCACAAACTAGCAAAGGTATATTCTTGAGTCAATCCAAGAACTTAAAGGAGTTACTAAAGAAATTTGGGATGGAGAACTCTAAACCAGTAAGCACACCTATGACTACAAATGACAAACTATCACTAAGGGATGAATCTACACCTGCTAATCTAACTAGGTACAAATCTATGATAGGAGGTTTACTATATTTGACACAGACTAGACTTGATATCATGAATGCAGTATGTATTGTTTCAAGATTTCAGCGTAATCCTAGAGAAAATCATGAATCAATAGTAAAAAGGATTTTCCGGTACTTACAAGGCACTACAAATCTTGGACTATGGTATCCTAGAGATGAACACTTTGAATTATGTGCATACATAGATGCAAATTGTGCATGAGATGTGGATGATAGAAAAAGCACCACTGGAGGAGCATTTTTTCTTGGCAACAAACTAGTTTCTTGGTTGAGTAAGAAACAAAGTTGTACATCCTTATCAATAGCAGAATCAGAATATGTTGTAGCAACAACTAATTATACACAGGTACTATGGCTTAAACAAATGTTGAAAGACATAAAGGTAAAATGCAAGGAACCTATGACTATCTATTGTGACAACACTGCAACTATTGATATATCTAAGAATCTGGTACTACATTCTAAAACCAAACATGTTTCTATCAAACTGAATTTTCTAAGGGAGAATGTTGAAGCAAAAGAAATTAAACTGGTTTATTTGAATACTAAAGAGAAAATTGCAGATATTTTCACTAAACCTCTGTCGAAGGAGACTTTTGAATATCTTAGAAATCAGCTTGGGGTCATTTCCCCACTGGTAGATACTTAGAGAGTTGATGTTTGTCATCAACTGGCAAAATTAACAGAGAAATCTTTTACTTTGACTTTGATGAGGAAGCTACTTCTTAGGGGGAGTAGTTGGTATACTAAATTGGTTGGTATTTTGTATATGAACTTGGTTTTATAGTAACTTTGGCATTTGATGTCAAAGGGGGAGAGATTGGTATGGAAAAACACAAGGAAACACATGTCACTCTTAGGGGGAGAGAATGTTACTTTGAGAAAGATTACTTATATTTTGGTAATTATTGGTATTCTAGTATTTGGCATTTCTATTTTGGCACTTTGATGGGTTTTCCATCTTGTGTTGCCATCAATGTCAAAGGGGGAGATTGTTGGTATTTTGGTATGGTTTTGTCATTGATGTCAACACCTACTAAACCTTATCAACTCTTGCACTTTGGAGAATCAACAACATTCACCGGCAAACAAATGACCTATGCATAGTCACCGGTATCTGGTACACCGGGAGAATATAATGATCATCGACACTTGGAATGGAATGGAAAACACTTGGTTATGATGAAGACATCATTTAGAAACCTTGTCTTAGAGATTTAATTATTGGTATATTCATATTTGCATATTTGATGTTACTAACAAATAGGTCCAGGTTATACACCGACAAGATTATCTTTTCCAGATCAGCATGGCACGCTATGGAGAGGATTTATTATTGTTGTAAATGCATTAAGACAACATGTTGAATTGGTTATTACATTAGGAATTAATTTATTTGTAAATTAATTTTATTGTAATATCTCTTAGAGCTGGCCTACTAAAATTGGTCCTAGGTAATAATATAAAAGTAAGATCTTATTTGTAAGGTCGGTTGTGGAATGCGAAGAAGAATTGTGTGGAGGTATATGCAAGATTAAGTAGAGCTATACAAGCAAACATCATTTGAAGGTGAAGCAAGGTTTTTGTGAAAGCAAATCAGAACTACACCGGTACCGAATCCAGCATATTAAGATTCTATTTTGAGCAGTACATCCTTAGTGGATTTAACCATCCAATTGTAGTCAGTGTGACTCCTATTCTGTGATTGAGCAGTGAGCTCTAGGCGCTTGGCCTTTCTGCATGTGCAGACCCCATTTGTATACACTTACTATCTACAGTAGTATCATCTAATTGTGGGTAAGGTTTCCCACTATGGTTTTTCCCCTTATAGGGTTTCCACGTACAAATATTGGTATCAAGTGTTGTGGATGACTTTGTCTTTTTGCTTCATGCATTAATCTTTACTGGTATTGCAATTATCTGATAAAAATATCCACCGGTATAAAATACTGGTTCACCGGTATTAAGAAATAAGTTGGTTAAGTTGTTTTTGTTTTGAATTTATTTGACAACTGATTCACCCCCCCACCTCCTCTTAGTTGTCTTTGGGACCTAACATGTTGATCCAAGGAAAGGTTGCTCACACCTTTTGGAGAGAAGTGGTGAGCACTGCAGTCTACACAATGAACCGGGTACTCATCAAGAAAGGAAAGGATAAGACCCCTTATGAGTATTGGACTGGTAAGACACCAGTGGTAAGCTACTTTAGAGTATTTGGTAGCAAATGTTATATCAAGAGAAGTGAACATCAGAGCAAGTTTGATGCAAAATGTGATGAGGGAATATTCCTAGGATATTCCACCAAGAGTAAAGCTCTCAAATGTTTCAATAATAGGACTCAGAGAATCATTGAAACCATCAATGTTAGGATTGATGAAAACTCTGTGAAACCTGAGGAAACCAGTAGTGAGCATGTAGGAGATGAGCCGATAGTAACCTTCTAGGAACAGGTTGCAAATCAGCCCAGTACCAGTAATTGTGCTCCTACACCAGTGGATGCTGATACTGATGAAGATGAGGTTGAAGAAGAAAAGCAAGAGGAATCTGTTAAGAATATACCTAGGTATGTAAAACTCAATCATGATCCAAAGCAGATCATAGGAGATAGAGATGCAGGAATTCTTACAAGAAGAAAGGTCAGAGAAAACTCATGTATGATCTCTAAATTTGAGCCTAAATCATTCAAAGAGGCACATAAAGATGAAGACTATATCAAGGCAATGGAAGAGGAACTTGACCAGATAGAAAATAATGGTACATGGTCTTTGGTACCCAGACCAGAGCATAAAAATGTCATTGGAACCAAATGGGTCTTTAGAAATAAACTAAATGAGGATGGCATAGTGGTAAGGAACAAAGCCAGACTAGTATACAAAGGATATGCCCAATAAGAAGGAGAAGACTATGGAGAAACCTTTTCTCTAGTAGCAAGATTGGAAGGAGTTTGTATGCTTCTTGCATATGCAGCTTTTAAAGGATTCAAGGTATACCAAATGGATGTAAAATCTACATTTCTAAATGGAATACTTGAAGAGGAGGTGTATATAGAGCAACCAGATGGGTTTTCCCTATCAGAAGATAGTGACATGGTTTGTAGGCTACATAAAGCCTTATATGGATTGAAGAAAGCACCTAGAGCATGGTATGAATGCTTGCACTCCCATCTTGTGAAGATTGGATATGAAAGAACAAGTGAAGATAGCAATATCTACTTGAAATCAAAAGGAGGTTAGATTTTGATCTGTGAAGTATTTGTTGATGACATGATCTTTGGTGGAGATGACAAGATGATTCATGACTTTGCAGATGAGATGAAGAAGGAATTTGAGATGTCACTCGTAGGGGAGATTAAGTTCTTCATTGGACTACAAATTCAGCAAATGAAAGATGGAATCTTTACTACTCAGTCCAAGTATGTCAAAGAGGTGTTGAAGACCTTTGGCATGGAAGACAAAAAACCAATTGGTACACCAATGGTGACCGTTGTAAACTATTAAAAGAGGATGACTCAACATTTGTGAATGAGAAGGAATACCGATCAATGATTGGTAAATTTCATTACATAGTGCATAGTAGAGTAGACATTGCACATGTAGTGGGTATTACCACTTGGTTTTAGAAAAGCCCAAGAGAATCCCACTTGGTAGCAGTCAAGCGGATTCATAGATATCTAAAGGGAACTATTGACTATGGATTATGGTATCCATACAATGATGATTTCAACCTAAAAGTGTTCATAGATGTTGATTGGGCTGGTAATGTGGATGACCAGAAGAGCACAACCGATGGTGCATTCTTTCTTGATGGTAGGCTGGTCTCATGGATGAGTAAAAAGAAGAGTTGTATCTCTCAGTCTATAGTAGAAGTGGAGTATGTTGCAACTTTTATGAACTACACCCAGACTATTTGGATGAAACATGTATTCAATGGCTTCAAAGTTATAGTATCTAAACCGGTAAGTATATTTTGTGACAATACAAGTGCAATTAACATTTCCAAGAATCTAGTTTTACATGCTAGACCCAAGCACTTTAAACTCAAGTATCATTTCTTGAGGGAAAAGGTTCAAAACAAAGAGGTGGCATTGGAACATTTCTCTAGTAAGGAGTAGTTAGCAGACATATTCACCAAGCCTCTACCGAAGGCTACCTTTACCTATCTGAGATGTGAATTAGGGGTGTTGCCACTTCAAGAGGCAAACTAAAGGTTTGTCCTCCACATCAGTCATATCTTACTTTCCTATATCTTTTTAGGATTGATGTTTTGAAGGATGCTACTCCTTAGGGGGAGCAACATAGTGGAACGAGGAAGCTCATGCCTCCACTTTGGCATTGTTGTCAAAGGGGGAGAAGATGTGAAGCAAAGAAGATATTTGTAGTATTAAGGAGAAGATGTGATGCAGAAAGAGAGGTATCTTTGTATATTGCCATCAATGCCAAAGGGGGAAATTGTTGGCATATGTGCAGAGTATGTTGACATGATGATATTGTATTGTCATTGATGTCAATATGCTGAAGAGAGAACCGATAATACACTAAAGAGTGAACCGACAATATGTTGAAGAGAACCGGTTTATTGAAGTTAAGCAACTGGAAAAGTGAATGGGTATAATGTTATGAACTGGTATAGGTACAAAAGGTGAAGTGGTACGTCTATCCAAGTGAACTAGTATATGGAATGTTTTCTATCAAGGTTAATATGGTATGACTATTGGTTGGTAGTCCCAGCCTCAGGGTTTCTGGTTGAAGTGTTTCGAGCCTGTGTGATTCAACTAATGGCATTATGTGATGAGTTAGCATTGTAATGGAGATCAGATCATGTTACCATGTTAGCCTCATGCGCATGAAGGATCTTGCATAAATGGGATTGATCCTATCTACCTCAGGAATGTGCGTAGTCTTTGTAAATGATAGAAAACGCATGATGGGTTATCACCTCCAAGAAGTGGTGAAGAACGAATGATGGAGAATGTCTTGGGATCTGTTCAAGACCATTATATTCAAATGCAAAGTGTTCAATGGTCAGGATTGAACTGACTAAATTGATCAACCTAAATGTTTAGGGTTTATGCTACCGACCTATCTGTTTCCTATAAGGTCGATGTTATGTTTCATGTTGAAGTTGTTGGCAAATGTTGTGTGTGTATCTAAGTGTAGAGATACGTGATTCTTGCCAGACCAAATAAGAGAATTGATACCTACAAAGTGTGTGTGCAAAAGGAAGGAACTAAAATGGATCTGCATTGGCATTGAGTGCTATTACTAGATCATTGTAATACCTGTTGATCTCTAATCACTTCAACAATTGGAAAATCCCTTAACAGGGTAGCTTTAACCAGCTTGTTGTAAATCCTTTAACAGGGTGACTCAAAGCCATTGAGTTCATAAAATCCTCTAACAAGGTAACCTTTAACAGGGTTTAACCCTTAACCGAGTATTCTAGCCATCCCTTAACTGCATGATCCCTAATAGGATCGGTTCCTAACAGAACCTGTTGTAACAGTCTTTAACAAGACTAGGCTCCTAACATAGCGGACTTCTAAAGAATTCCAAAATAGCTTGTGGGTATTCATCCCCACCATGGTTTTTCCCAGTTGGGTTTCCACGTGAAAAATATGTGTGTCATATGTGATGTCCTTTTCATGTGATGTTTTGTTGTTTTTTGTCAAGTGGTGAATCATGTTGATCTAACAAGTTATTATATCTTTGATGATAGATTACTTGTTTATGCACAAGGATAATGTGAAAATGAGGGTGTAGGTTGTGTGGAAAGATAAGTGTTTCTATTTTATATCTTTCACAGTCTCATTGTGCTTAACCTGTAGTAATCTAGTTCTGATCGGTGTTAGTGATTGCCAGTCATTCACTGTTTGTAGTCAAACTGGTTCAGGAAATGTTTTTATGCCTGTACTGATTCACCCCCCCTCTCAGTACTGGTTTGGTACTCACTGTTCATCATTGAGTTATCACCCTACCTCAGGGGTTGATAAACTCATTGGAAAAGTAGTACTATGCATGTCTATTTGTCCTTTTCTTTGGTGAAGGTCTTAGTGGAAGGAATTGAGATTTCTTTGTCTGATGTCTTCATGGATGAAGCTACTTTGGATCTTTCATAAGCTCTTGTAGGTAATTTTTTTTCCTCTAGATCCAATGTCTATTGGGTTAGTCAATGGGCTTGTATTATGTGTAAGTTGAAGGGTAATTTTTTTGTTAGTGTTATTTCTAAAAAGGTATTCCTTTTTAAGTTTACTAATAAGAAGGATATGGTTAAATTTTTATTAGATGGTCTTTGGTTCTTTGACAAGGAACATAAGATTTGTCTCTCCCTTTGCAAATGGAAGCTAGGGTTTGACCCAGAGCTAGATCTAGTAAGAATGGCCATGACTTGTATTAGATTACTAGGATTCCCTCTTGAGTACTGGAGCCTGAATAATTTAAATAACATTTCTAAATCATTTGGATATTTGATTATGATTGACAAAGTTACCTTACAAAAGACCAAGCATGTGCTCACCAAGATTATTTTTAGTGTAGAAATGAATAAACCCTACCTCAGTTTGTCACTCTAAACTTAGTTTAGAAAAAACACCAAACCGTTGTTTATGAAAATGCAAGACCTTGTTTTGTTAGAACTATTTTAGATTTGGAAACCTAGTAAGTAAATGCCAAACTCCTAAACCATAGAACCATGCAAACAAAGGAAAGGAGGTTCTTTGGAATCCTATCAATGAAGTGGTTGTCAAAGGTTGTTCTCTCTCAAGCTAACCCTCCACCTCCTCAATCGAAGGATCCTCTAAAAGATGTTCATTATTCCTCATACTCTAGAAGGGGTTGTTTTTTAGGAAGGTGAAATCACAAACCCTAATTTGCCACATTGAAACAAGGAAATAGATAGATCTATCAATATTGATAATACATATTTTCTCACTATCATTGTTAAAAACACCTAAGAGATTCATATTTATATTTCACACAATAGGGAGGTAGTGTCTTCTATGGATATAAAATTGAATTGTATTGTGCCTACTTTGGTCAACCATAACATTGTTAATGAAGATTCTAAGGCTCTCCTTGCTCTTGATGGGTTTTCTAATCAAGGCCAAGAAGAGTTATCAAGAGTTTTGAAGTAGTAGACAACTCACCCATTATGAGGACTAACACTTCTTTTAAGGGATAATATAATTTCTAGATGGATGTTCAAACCCCTAATAAAGGAATTGAAGAACACAAATGGATACTGAGAGGGGGTGAATCGGAGTATTTTAAGAACGTTTAACTATGTATTCTAATACTGCTACTAAAAAATAATTGAGAACACACACACACAGGAGAACACCACATGACACTAGATGTACAAGGAAAACCCAATGTTGGAAAAACCTCGATGAGAATAGCTGCTGGAGTCTACCACTCCAATCTAGCCTCATAATGGATAATAGATTATAATAATTAGGGCACCAACTCTTGATTTTATGAGCACCTGCTCAAAGGGGTACCTACCCATTCTCTGAGCACCCACTCAAAGAAATACAATGATTGTTCAAGTTTACAATGCAATGATAAAGCCTTGTTACAAATGGGTTTTGTAACACTTACAAATTTCTCATAATATGAGATTGACTTTCTCTGCCTGCTGGTATTCTTCCTTTGTTTCTTCCTTATCCCTCTGTCTGGTTGTCTTCTTCTTTCTTCTACACTATTACTCTCTAGAATGCTCTATTCTTTCTCTTTTTTTCTATTTTGTAGCTACACACTCTATCTATCTATCGCTCAATGCTCACTCTGCCTTCGACAACAAAACACAACACTTCAACACTACTTACCTCAACTACCTCATTGACTCATGGAGATATATTTATTTCAACCTTATTCATTGTCTCATTGGACACACCTACCACTGTCGAATCACATTTACAACGTTTATTCAATTAGATTGACTCTATACACATCAGTATTTCTTCTACCATAATCTTGAATATTTTATTCAAGTTAGTTGTCTTGGAGATCTACAACTATAGAGATTTTATTCTCTGTCCTGAGTAAGATCTCAGATCAACTACCTGAATTAAATGCATTCTTTCTGTCTTCAGATCATACTCTGTACTTGGATTACTAAGTTTAGCAATCTTCCTTTGCCCAAAATAACTCACAATCCTTCTTCGAGCCACACAACCTTCCTACAACTTGGATGGGATTAATGAGTCTTTCATCTTCTCTAAAATTTTTGACAACTACCACACTGATATCCATCATCACCAACTTCTACATATCATATATCTTCTTCAATCAGCCAGGGTGCCATATGTTTCCATTTACTTTTTCCTAATCATTCAATCAAAGTTGGTTTCCCACCATGTAGATCAGTTTGTCTATCGACATGCAGACATTTTCTTATTCAGAGTCCAAGTCACTTGGTCAATCATGGTCAATCGTCCATGTAAACCTCTGAGTCTATCAACTTGCAGACATGGCAATAAAGTCGATCACAATCTTCGACTTTATTGTCAAAATAACCATCCATCTTTTCGACGAGTGTCACTCTGTACATGCCATGTCATCTGGACAATGTTGGTCACTACCCATGTGGACTATCAAGCTACTCCGATCCATTCAACTTCATGCAAGTTCTACCTATGTGAGATAAACTTATATTTTTCGTAAGAAGTCTTCCTCTTCCTTTGTTAGACCGTACCTCATTTGCATGGTCTCTAAACACATGCGGGATATGAATTATCCCTTTTGTCTTTTCTTGTTCTTGTCCCACACTATATTCCTTGACATTGTTTCTCCTTGCAGGATAAGCTTTGTCTTTCACCTTAACAAGCATCAACTTGTACTTTAGCCCATTTCTTATCCTCGCAAAGATGAGCAAGATAAGGAAACCTTTCCTTTTCCTCTATACTCTTCTCCCACAACACTCTCTTTTTTTTTTGTGAACCCTCGTGGGATAAGGGTTTCCTTAGTATCCATCACTTTACCTTACTTTTCCTAGGCAACATTGTGTGTGCATCTGAGCCCATGTGGGATAAGGGAATTCACAAAATTCCCTTTGGCAACTTGTCCCACATGATGTTTGTTTGTCACTTTTGACACCATGGGATAATAGGGAACAACTCCATGCTTCGACTACTCTTGACTTTGTTATCCTAGACAACCATCGTTGATCACTTTTGACAATGCAGGATAAGATATAACATCTTTGAGTGTTATCCTGTAGGGTCTTCAACACTCGTTCAACATACAACAAGATAAATAAGAAAAATATGTGTACCTCACAAGTGTTATCCCGTATGACAAGTACATGACTTTTTCAACACCTTGGGATAAGAAGGATCACCTTTCTCATCAAACATAAGTTATCTCGCAAGATCTCTTTGCTACTCATGAACATACTATAGAACCCACAAAAAACGTGTGAGCCAAACAATTGCTTCCATGTGGAAATCAACTTGGTGATTGTTGTTGACATGACCAACATGTGAAGATGATGGAACTAGTTGAAACCACGATGAAGAGCCTCGTTGAAACCCCTATAGCATGACACAACATGCTATGCATGACTACTTGTGATTTGCTTCTCAACAACCTGCAACCTCTAGACACCCCTTGACATCTACCTATTTCTCTATAACCCTTTGACATCCTTTTGACATCAATGACAATAATTCCAACAATCTCCCCCTTTGGCATTGATGTGAACACACTTGTAGAGTCATCACAGACCATTTCTTTGACCATTTCTCCCTCTACATGAAGTTTGTGAAGGCACCATTTCTCCCCCTTTGACAATAATGGCAAAGGGTGAAACAATGAATGAAACTTCCAATTTTGATTATGACACATCTCCAATACATTAGAAATTTCCCTTACAAGTTCTTGACCTCTGTTGCTCATAAGCTAGATGAACCATTTTTACAATATAAAGAGCAATACCATTACTGCTTACAAAAATTCAGAACTCCCCCTAAGAGAGTACATGAGGTTCAAGACAGTAAGAGTAGAAACAATATGCTCCCCCTGAACCATGGATCTCAAAGGAATGATTTAAGTGCAGAAGGAGGGTGAGACAACACCCAGTTTTTGTCACAAGTACTCAAAATTGTCCTTGGTTAGTGGTTTAGTAAAGATGTCAACTATTTGCTCACCAGTACAAACATATTCAACTTGCACTTCTTTCTCCAACCTTTTCCCTAAGAAAATGATATTTGATTGCAATGTGCTTTGTCCTAGAATGTATTATAGGGTTATTTGATATATTGATTGCACTTGAGTTTTCACACATGATGGGAATAGGAGCCAAAAAATCTACCTGAATTTCCTTGAGAGTTTGTTTCATCCACGAAATTTGTGAGTAGCACGTGGCAGCTGCAATATACTCAGCTTCAGTAGTTGACAGTGAAATAGACTCTTTCTTCTTACTGTGCCATGAGACCAATTTGTCTCCAATGAAGAAAGATCCACCACTGGTGCTTTTCTAGTCATCTACACATCTTGCCCAATCAACATCAGTATAGGTTTGTAGAGTAAAATCTCCTTTCTTTGGATACCATAGGCCATAAGTAAGTGTTCCCTGCAAATACTTGAAGATTATTCTAACAACATTTACATGTGATTACTTTGGAGCAGCTTGAAATGTAGCTACCATGCACACTACTTGCACAATATTAGGCCTTGATTCTGTAAGATACAACAGGCTTCCAATTATGGATCTATACAAGGTTTGATCCACACTAGATGACTCATCATCTTTTCTCAACTTGCATCCTATCACCATGGGAGTACTGACTGGTTTGCTATCCTCCATTTGAAATTTCTTCAACATGTCTTTAGCATACTTGGTCTGAGATATGAATATGCCTTTGTTCTGTTGTGATATTTGCAAACCAAGAAAATATGACAACTATTCAAGCATGGACATCTCAAATTTTGACTGCATCTGATCAACAATTTTTTTGCATAAAACATCTACATATACTACAACTATGATCATGTGGTCTCCATCTACCTTGATATATATGTTGGAATCCAAGAACACTAAATGGGGGGGGCAAGGGGTGTGAATCAGTGTTCTACCAGTAATGTCAGCTTTGAACTTAGAGATTATTAACCGGTTAACAATAAATAAAATTAAAGTGCATACACCAAATAAAACATAAAGAGGCAACACCATAACTCTAGACATTATATGTGGAAAACCCTGTAAAGGGAAAAACCATGGTGGGCCTGATACCCATAATATCTATATACTTGATCAAGGCATACAAATATTACATAAGGGGGTCTACACATGCAAAAAGGCCAACTGCCTAGAGCTCACTGCTCAAACACAAAATAAGAAGTCTCACTAACTTACAAAATATTACAAAGTGTTTACAACTGAAAATGAACTTATAAATTGCATCTGACCATGCTAGATAAGTTTTGGTGAATGCTCTGATATCCATCTTTGTATACCAGTTGTCTGATGCTCTATTTTGCTACTGGTTATGTTGTGCACGTGAAATTTCACACAAATGCTTCTAATCGCTAACCAAAATGTATACTGATACTCACTAAAATATTTAAAAAACCAATAATTCTCATTTGATCCCATCACATATATGATCTATTGCTAAAATGATCTTCTTAAATATCCTTCCAACTTTACCATGTCGGCTTCAATGATAAATATAAACATGTCAGTTGTTGGTACATAATGAGTTTAAAACATAATCCTAATGACCATGTCGGCCATCACACATTACCACAAAATCCATAAAAGAAATAATCAAGACTAAAATATTTCCTATCTTGGTCCTATCCATTAGCAAGTCCCATATACACGTTACCGAGATCGAGACTTATCCAGGTATGAAGTGACTGTCGATGTCGGTGCTGGTGTAAAGCAATGCAAATACTAGTTAAGTGCAATGAATGTCGGTTAACCAAGTAATGAAACCAATTACCCTAAGATGATGAGTTTCCATCAATGACAACCCAAAATTCCATTAACTCTTATCGAATGAGTGTCAATTTCCAACAATCTCCCACTTTGGCATTGAATGCAACACTCATGTGAAAACTGGTGTCAACCCTAAATCTTCCTCTGAATCCGTATAACCTCCTGACCATGTACATGAACCTTATATATACATCTAATGCTCCCCTTGAGAAATATATACATTTTTCACTTATTCATCCCCCTTTGGCATCAATGACAAAGCGGGGTGCCCACAAAGAGTTCAGTATAGTTATAAACATGACCCGGTTCTATACAAACTTCAAAATATCTACATACATATTTTTCAAAAATGAAAAGTATGTGTCCCAACCCTGCTTAAGAGACTCAAGAATGGAGATGAATCCATTCAAGATATTGGCATAATACTCTATTTCTTCTGAGGTAGTGGGATCCTCCTTTTGCATATTAGAAATACACTTTGTTTTATGAAACAACAAATTATCAAGGCAGGGACAAATCATATTTTGAAGCTCATTTTCTATCCTTATTATTATGTCCCTATCCTTCTCCAATTTCAAAATTTGATCCATAACCACCAAAATTGGACCATCCAAAGAGTTTGTTAGATTGGTTGTTGGGTTGTAAGAGTTAGAAATTTGAATTAAGTTTTTCTTATAGTCTAACAATTGCTTGTCTATGGAGCTAGTAAGCTTATCAAAATCTAGACAAGTCTTATATATACTACCTCCTTCAGCCAAAGCTGCATCAATGGATTACAAACATGTCTGGAGTTTCCCCTTATCAATCTCAATCATTTGCAAAAATGTTAACTTTTGGGCTAGCACAAATTTTATTTAGCCTCTGTTAGTGAAATTTTAAATAAAGAATCATAGTGTTTAGGGATAAAATCAATAATTTCTTCTAGTTTAACCGAAGAGCTTGCACCTTCCCAAGCTTGAAATTCAAGGACTAACTGGTTCAAAACCTCAAAACTGTGCTCAATCAATTTTTTGTCCTTTGACTCTTCCTGAGCCAATTCTTGAGTCGCCTATTCCTAAAGAGCTATTGCTACCAAAATCTTCTCTATCGATGAAATTTTGTGGTAGGTTTTGTCAAAACTAATGGAAAGTTGTGGTAAATTTCCTTTAGCTATGACAAAAGTGTCATTTTCCAAGCTGGACGAGAGATCCACCATAGTCTCCTTACCCTTATCAGCTAGTGAGATAACTTTAGAATCTTTCATCTCTTGTGCACTGGTGGCTTCCCCACTTGGTGCCTTATTCAAACCCTATACATCCTCTATAATCTATACATTCTCTACCGATATATCCTCTATTACAAAATGTGACTCAGTAACTGGTATAGTGGTATCCGATGGAGTGCTAGCCAGTTTCTCAATATCTACACCTTGTTGATCTGTCAGTTGCTTATCCTTATGTAATTGTATATTCTAGGAATCCACAAAATTGGAACTCAACTCATAGCCTAAACCCAAAACAATCCTTACCCAGATATAAATTTTTTCCTTCCTAATCTCCTCAATTTTTTCCAACATAAGACTGTTAATTCTATGCTTAGGGTTGAATCCTGATGATCCTATTTTATTGATCAAGTCAGTCATCTCCAAAGGGGTTGTTGTGGGACAAAGATTGACCACTTCAGTCTCCTTAATCTATCGATCCAAAGACTAAGTGTGTAGTTTCCTGACCTCTAACTTATCATATAACTCCATAGGCCAAATTTTCTCCAATTGAATCAATGTCTTACTAAAAGAATCAAGATACAAAAGAATAGCCTCTTCAATCTACTTCTTGTCCACCTCATTAAAATTATCAAAGAATGAACACATATTATCTAGATTACCATTATTTATTATCTGATCAATTAAATCTTAAGAATTCATTGTCTTCTTACTGGTTCCTTTTTGGTTTTGGTTTGGACTACTCATCTGATTTAGATTTTCTCTTATGTAAAATTGTAATCTTTGGCTTTCGGGGATTCTCCTTGACTAGTTCTTTATTTTGTTCCTCTTTCTTTTCCCTCTCTACACCTTTCTTCTTCGGAATTTCCTTTACACCCTCATCTAATTATGTTTTCTTAGAAGAAATAGTCATGTATTATCAGGTGGCTTCTGCTTAGCCAATTTAGAAGTAGTAGGATCATCTTTGGATACTTCTAGTTGTTTGGAAGTTTTTGTTATAAATGGGACCATATTGGGAGTAGCTTGAGTTGCTTCTCGAGCTTCCCTTTCCTCTTTTCTCTTCTTCTTCATTTCTTCCTTTCTCTTTCCTTCCAAAATTTTGACTTTTTGCTCTATCTTGGCCCTATCATGACCTTCACTAATCAGTGTTTCCATTGCTACCTTAGTCATTTTCTTTCTAATTGTTGGGGCACCCTATTCTTGATGAACTTTTAGACCTTTTTGTTCAGTAGTACCAAATTTTTCTTCATTTTCATCTATTGGTTCTTTCAATAGGTGATGTACATAGGCATCTAGTGTGGCCTCATCTACCTCATATCCCATTGGTATTATCTAGATTATTCTATTTTATATAGCCTCCATCATACATTCATCATTATTGACCATAAAACAAATTATATCCTTATACTTCTCTATTATAGACTTGGGGATCTGGGACCAATTCTTCATTTCCTCTTGAAATGTCTTAAAAAAGGCCCATAAGTTCACTTTTCTAAGATTGTCCCCTTACCTATCCAAAATTTGTGCTATTTGAGTTTCTATCGAGCGGTCAAAACCCCATTGAATCTTTGCCAAAATCGGGAACTGTGCCCAAAAAGTAAAATACCAAACAAATAACTAGAGATCCATACCAAAAATTGCTCTTCTTGTCTTGCCTTATTTTTTGTAGGTTAGTCATGAGTTATTTCAACATTACACTGCATAGATCATAATGTGAATCCTCCTTAACCATCTGATGTGCCATCAAAATTGTGTTACCAAAGATTGAGTTTAACTAGTTTGACAGATAAACCTTGTATCTGATAATCATCGCTATGAACTTCACATCTAAATCCCTGACATCATCTAATCTTAAAGAACATCCATCAAAATTTGTGTCAGTAAGTTTATTGAGCTTAGTGTTAGATAACTTACACCTTGTGTCGAGAATGCCTCAAATTTTGGGCAAATAGGTAATATTTTTTATGAATTCCTCTGTAATCTTGTATGGCCGGTCCAACCAGATGAAATCTCCATGAATGCAGCTCAAAACATATTGCAACCATTCTACCTCATCAAAAGTTGGAAAATCCATGAGCTGTGTAAAACCCTTCCTCTGTAGGTGTGCAAATTCTGATTTGAGTTGGTTGTCAGTAATTAGGTTTTGGGTAAAAATTCAAGACAACTCATATGCTCCAATTTCCTCAATATCGCAATGAATATAGGCCCTAATATCCTTAGTATGAAGAACTCCATGGTGAACCTTCAAAAATGCACCCAATGGTTCATCCAAAAGTGACTTAAAGGGATGCTTCTTGAAAACTTGGCGAGGGCAGTTCTTGATCTCAACCACCAAAGGAGTGTCGATGATAGATGATGAAGAAGCCATAATAACCAAATATCAAAACTAGGATTTTTGCAAATAAAAAATACCTCAAGACACTATCAAGAGATGAAATTTCTTTACAAAAAAAATGCTCACTCAAATCTCCTTGAACTTTGAATCGCTTGGGGAATTCACTCGTCTGAATGCTCAATCACTGTGTGAATAAAATAACTTAGCCTTTACCATTTATTGCCATTAACCCTAATTTTTTATTGTCATAAATGCTGCTAGGAAGCATTACTGGTCCACATAGTCTACAAGTAGGTTCTGGTAAACTCCTAAAATCTCCTGAGTACTTATCTGCAATCAGAATTTTTTGAGTACAGACCTAATCTAGGGTAATCACATGATCTTCAATGATTTTCTTTCCCCTAAGGCCTTAGTTACCCATTGTATCTACTACTGGTGTAGGATCCAATGACTCTACCGGTTGTTCTGCTTGTGGTGTATCAGATCTTCTTACCCATCTCATCTCATGTTGTTTCCTAATGTCTTCCACTTTTGCTTTTCCCTTCTCATCAGCATTTCCATTAGTTGCTGATGAGTTCTTACTTCTGCAATACTTAGCAATATGTGCAACCTTGTTGCATTCATAACAGATAATATTGTTCTTCTAAACTACCTTGTTAACCCCTTGATTTCCTTGATTTCCATTTGATCTGAATTAGTTAGCCATGTGTCCAAATTTGATACATGCATGACATCTTACATTTCCAAGAGCAGTGAATGATGCATTGTTATAATTATTCTTATTTCTACATTGACTAGCCATATGACCATATTTATTGCAAACAAATCATGTACCATTGAATTTGTGAGCATTAGGTTATCTTACTGATTATTTATGTTTTCGGTTGATGGTATGGTTCTACTTCTATTGTGCAATGTCAAAGCTTTCAGCTTCTTCATAACTAAGACCTCTCTTGTCATTAGCATCTCTCTGATTCTTTAGCAGTTCACCAAGTTTAGCAGATCTATCCTTGAACTTGTCCTTGTACTCATTTGCAATAACTAGGTCATCCCTCATGCTTATAATCTGTCTCTCAAGTTCTTGTTCATTGTTCTAGGACTGAACCAATTCAAGTTTCAGCATATCATTCTCATGTATCAGTTTTTTACATTCCTAAGATCTATCCTTCAATGCATGAGCCAGGTTTTCTTGATTTTTGTTTCTATCCTCAATCTCCTTGCACATTCTCATGGTTAGGGATTGCATCTCATTTTTAAAGATAGTCTTCTCTTGGGTGAGTTTATGGCATTGATCCTTCCTAGCATCTTTTTCATCACTATTCTGATTTTGCAGTTGATCAGATAGTTCCCTTCTCTTAGCCTTAACAACTGAGATCTTTCCTTGCAATGAAATGATGTGTTCTTTGGCTTTCTTCAATTCATTCTTCAATTTATTGTTTTCCATCTGCTCATTATCAAGATCCTCAAGAGCAAGTCAAAGTTGCTGCTATAGATTGGTTTCCATTGATTCCAAATTCTGGATCTTCCTCAAGTGGTTAAAATTATTTCAAGGAACCAAGTTCTAATACCAATTGTTGGAATCCAAGAACACTGGGAGGGGGGGGATTGAATCAACGTTCTATCAATAATGATAGTTTTGAACATTGATTATTAACTGGTTATTATTAAATAAAAATTAAAGTGCATACACCAAATAACACATAAAGAGGCAACACCATAACATCAAAATTTATATGTGGAAAACCCTGTAAAGGGAAAAACCATGGTGGGGTTGATACCCACAATATCTATATACTTGATCAAGGCATACAAATATTACATAAGGGGATCTACACATGCAAAAAGGCCAACTTCCTAGAGCTCACTGCTCAAACACAAATAAAGAAGTCTCACTGACTTACAAAATATTACAAAGTGTTTACAAATAAAAATGAACTTATAAATTGCATCTAACCATACTGAATAAGTTCCAGTGAATGTGTTGATATCCTTCTTTGTATATCGGTTGTCTGATGCTTTGTTTTGCTACTGGTTATTCCGTGCATGTGAAATTGCACACAGACGCTTCTAATCACTAACCAAAATGTACACCGATACTCACTAAAATATTTGCAACCAATAATTTACATTTGATCCCATCACATATATGATCTATCACTAAAATAATCTTCGTAAGTATCATTCCAACTTTACCATATTGGCTTCAATGAGAAATATAAACATGTCGGTTGCTGGTACATAATGAGTTGCAAACATAATCCTAATGACCATGTCAACCATCACACGTTACCACAAAATTCATAAAAGAAATAATTGGGACCAAAAGATTTCCTATCTGGGTCCTATCCATTATTGGGTTCCATATACACATTATCGGGATCAGGACTTAGCTGGGTATGAAGTGAATGTCAGTGTCGGTGCTGGTGTAAAGCAATGTGAATACTGGTTAAGTACAATGAATGTCAGTTAACCAAGTGATGAAACCAATTACCCTGAGATGATGAGTTGCCATCAATGACAACCCAAAATGCCATTAACTCTTACCAGATGAGTGTCAATTGCCAACAATATAAATTGTTGTTAGCATTTCCTTTTCCAAAACCTTGTTGATGGAGATACTTATCCAACCTAGAATACCATGTTCTAGGTGCCTTCTTTAGACCATATAATGCTTTCTTCAATCTGCAAACAAAGTTGTAATCTTCATGCAGTTGAAAACCTTTAGGTTTCTCCATGTACACTTATTCTTCTAGATTGGCACTCAAGAATGCATATTTGACATCCATTTGATATACTTTGTATCCTTTATAGGCCGAGAATGCCAAAAACATTATGATTGCTTCAAGTCTTGCAACTCGTGCAAAGGTTTCTTCAAAATCTATGCCCTCTGCCTGAGCATACCCCTTGCATACTAGCCTTGCCTTGTTCCTTATTACCTTGCCTTCTTCATTCATCTTATTCCTATAGAGCCATTTAGTTCCAATGACATTTTTATTAGCTGGTCTGGGAACCAATTCCCATGTTTTTTTCTTTTCAATCTACTACAAATCTTCTTCCATTGCCTTGATCCGCTCTTTACTCTTGTTGGCTTCATCATATGTTCTAGGTTCCATCTTAGTCATGAGGCAGAAATTTACTTGCTCAGTGTACCTATCTATCCTTCTAGTTTGCACACCATCATTTTTGTTTCCAATAATCTGATCCATAGGGTGATTCTCTTATACATGTCTATTTGGGGATTTTTTAGGTGATTCTTCTTCATGCTTACTCTCAAATTGATCTTCATCTTCAATATATGGTTCTTTAGTCTGAGTAACTAAGGTTTTCCTTCCTTTAAGTATGTCTTCATCTAATTTAATATGTACACTCTCAATTACCTTCTTTAGTCTTTTTTTGTAACACTTTTAG
Organism: Cryptomeria japonica; assembly: GCF_030272615.1. Lineage (NCBI taxonomy): Eukaryota > Viridiplantae > Streptophyta > Pinopsida > Cupressales > Cupressaceae > Cryptomeria > Cryptomeria japonica. The sequence continues at coordinate 273,000,636 of NC_081406.1, forward strand.
GCCTTATTATGAGTAGAGTACCCCAAGAAGATACCTTTGTCACTTCTTGAATCAAAACTTCCTAGTCCATCTTCATCTCTTTTGATGAAGCACTTTCTACCAAACACCTTGAAATACTTGACTAATAGTTTCCTATCATACCATAGCTTATAAGTTGTCATTCTTCTATTCACTCTTAATAGCACTCTATTTAGTGTATATACAACAGTGTGAACTACCTCTTTCCAATAACCATCAAACATATTAGCTTCATTCAATATTTTCCTTTCCATCTCCTTGATTGTTCTGTTCTTCTTTTCCATAGCACCATTTTGTTGTGGTGTCCTGGGAGTAGAATATTTCCTTCTAAGTCCATTTCTCTCACAAGAATTTTCAAACTTGTTTGATGTAAAATCACCACCATGGTCTTATCATAGACATTTCAGCTTGTAATGACTCTCCTTTTCAACCATTTTCTTGAAGATATTGAATCTTTCAAATGCTTGTGATTTTTCTTGCAAGAAGGTGACCAATGACATCCTTGAAAAATCATCTATGAGTAGCATGGAGTATCTTTCTCTATTTGGGGCTCTTGTTCTTGAAGAGGGTGAAAAGGACAATGACGTGGATTAGTTAATAACATCTAAATCAAACATGGAAACATATAAAATTAAAGACATAACTCAAAAACATGAAAACATGAATGACATGCATATACCTCACAATCTATTTACCTCTCCCTCAGATTGAGTTTGACAAAGTGAAGGTACCCCTTGATGATGCTCCACTTGATGTGCTCCTTTCATTGCTTGATGTGGATGGCTCTCCAAATATTGTGCATAAATTGATTAAGATGGATTTTGAGGAATGATATGGATGAGAGATTATTTTGGCATGGTGAGGATGCTATGATGGATTTTCTAGGCTCCAACTAGTAGCATAAGATTACTAAACTTGGAGATGATGAATGAAGGGATGGAGTCCTCAATTTATAGGAAGAGGAGAGGAAGAATGGATGGCTTGGATGGATCAAAGATGAAGGGCTAGGATTTCTTGTGAGCTCACACAAGGCCCAAGAGAGGGTGTGGAGACCAAGAGATATGCCTTAAAGGCATTTATTGTCTCCACACTCCTCAAGGTGCATTGGGAAGACTTACCAATGTGCCTTGAGAAGAGCAAGGGAAGTGACATTCCTTGAAGAATGGGGAGGAGGAATTTAAAATTCTCCAAAAATGGATGATCACTGGGACTGGAGGAATAAGAAAGAATTAAAAATTCCTTCGGAGAGGAGATGCCTAGACGAATGTGATATTTTGAAAATCTCACATTCACCTAGGAAAAGAGCATTTAAAGATAGTGGTTGGATGGAAGGGACAAGGAGTTGACTTTGTGGCTAATCATGATGATTAGCCACTAGAAACTCATTAGGAGGGGGATTAGAGGAAAGATTAGGTGGGATAGGATTTGTAGGAGGATTTGACTAGGAGAGAGAATGAGTGGAGGGAATTAAAAATTAGAAGAATAAGGTTAAGTGAGTTTAGGGAATTTCTAGAAGAATTTATTAGATTAATGATGGATTAGGAAGATGATTTGTAGGAATCATGTAGGTTAACTAATTAATTGAAATTAATTAGTTAAGGGGAGGATTTGAGAAGATTTAATTTTTTAGAAGAATAAAAAAAGGAGTTGATTTATTAAATAAACCAATCACATACTATAGTGACAATATTAATTATAATTAATTAATATTGAGGAGAATTAGAATTTGCATAATTAAGTAATAAATTAATTATGTGAGAAATTAAAAATAATTAAAATAATTATTTTTAAGTGTCTACATTTTGCCCCTCTTTTACGCAGCAGAAAATTCGGTGATGTGTAGAAGATAGAAGAAGAAAAAGATGCCCCAGCGTAAAGCATGGGAGGTGTATGCCCCCTCAAGAATTTTTTCGGAAGAAAGGCAAAAAAGTCTCGAAAATAAAGGAAGAAGAATTTTGGTGGAAGAGGTAAGAGAGGAAGAAATATGAAGCAGCTATGGAAAAATTTGCAAGGAAGAAATGAAGATGTGAGACCACGGAGGAAATGAGCCCTTACAGGGGCCCATATAAGCCACAATGGGCCTAATGAGGATTCATTGTTACACACAAGCCTTGGAGCCACTCAGAGTGAAGAAGAAAATAAGGAGAGATGGACTGCATTCTAGTTCATGATCATCACGCCAAGAGGATCCAACGATTTGACCGACCAACTAGCTATGGACCACCGGTGAGTAGGACTATCTATCTTTTGAAATTTTTAATTTTGGCTAAAGATTAGGGCTAGAAATGGGGGTATAATTTAGGCAAGGCACATGTGCTAATCATTGTTTCAACGTACGTGCCCCTAGATCAGCGCGAGCACTAGCGACTAGCGTGAGTGCTCGCAAAGGAGTCGGTTAAAATAGGGAATTTAGGGGAATGGGGTGGGTTTCAGTGTGGGTACTCGTGCATTAGCGTGAGCATTCACACTTTGACATGGGTGCTCGTGTTTCAATGCAAGCACCTAATGGATTACACAGGCAGTCACATTGAAGCAGTGGGTGCTCACGTTTCAGTGAGAGCCCCCAAGGGATTATGCAGGTGGTAGCGCTGAAGTGTGGGTGCTTGCGTTGACGGGCTTGGGAGAGGGTGAAAGCAAGGTAGAGTTCTTCTATTGGCACGAGTGTCTACCAAATGGGGCAAGTGCCTACCAAATGGCATGAGCATCATGGTTTTAGCATGAGCACTGGGTAAATTAGTCTATGTGCTTGGGAAGGAGGGAAATGCAATTTTGGCTTAGAATTTTGGGATAGGGGAAGAGTATGGTTGTTTTGAGGAGGGAGGAGAGAATTTTCGGGCATGAAAGTAATGATTGGTCTAATGGATGTAGGTGAAGAGGGGACCGTTGTCTTTGAGGGAGCATTGGCCTACTACGATGAGCCTATATCATGAGTTAGGTCGTGATGAGCTGGAGGTACTAGCTATGCTAGGACTACATTATGTAGGCAGGTGGCCAAGGATACGAGCACATACTACCATGATGACAGCGTTGGTGGAGAGGTGGGATAGTTGGTATAACACCTTCCATTTGCCGACTAGAGAGGCCATAATGACTCTGTTAGATGTTTGGAGGATCTTGAAGATCCCCATTCATGGTGTTATCCCTAAGTATCAGTTAGATGTAGCTAATTTTTATATGTGGGAGGTGTGCGAGTATGAGATGCCACCTATGTTAGATAGGAGTAGGATGCACTTGGGTCGGGCAATGGGTGTTCAGTGGATTCCTCAATTGGTTTTGGTGATTTATGGATTTTTGAGTTGGCAGATCATTCCAAATTTGGGTGGACATGCATTCCCTCTTGGATGGAGCAGATGTTTATACTTCATACTGCATGATGGCCAGCAGTATGCATGAGGCACAATGATGCTAGCCCAATTATATCATGATATGTATCTGGTGGTGTACAAAGAGTATGCCAGTTTATCTACAGGGGTCACACTCTTACGCATCTGAGCGTGGGAGCACATTACAGTGACTCGACCACTGGGGGTATAGGACAGGCGACCATGATAGTCATTTGTGGATAGATATAGGGGACTGTTGCACTATACATAGATAGCATCAGTTTGGTTTTGGAAGAGGATTTTGGATGAGCTGGCATAGTTCACATGGAGACCATTTTTGGGATGTGAGAGGTGGGGGGATGACTAGCAGCTGCACTAGGAAAGAGTGGAGATGTGGATGTTTGGGAGATTTTTATATATCATGGAGTACTATGCTCCATTCAGGGTGGCTCGATAGCTTGGGTAGGTATAGGATGTAGTGGGGGATATTCTAGTGTATCCCCGGATTACCCGAGAGGTGAGGTATTGGAGCCCTACAATGAGTCCCTTAGAGGGTCAGACTAGCTTCCAGACAACATTTCACTTGGTTTGGGATGAGTGGATGGGGGCAGGGGAGGATCCGAGCATGACAAGTGGATACAGGAGCTTGTGGGAGGGACACTTGCCACTACAGCTTACCATTCCTAGGGTTTTGGATGATGAGGAGCTATAGCCACGGGTTGATCAGGTGGTGGGTGGGGAGGATGATGGCCCAGGAGAGAGAGTTGTGATTGGCTTAGGGCATGGTGTAGGTGGACAATAGAGGAGAGTCTAGGTTGTGTGGAGGAGGGATCCAAAGGAGGGAGAGGGAGAGGGAGAGGATGCCCCAGTGGGAGAGGCTGCAGAGGCCACAGTTGGTGAGAGAGAGAAGGCTATAATTGGAGAGGGAGGGGAGGTTGTTCCTATGGATATCCCTAAGGCACAGGCAGAGGAGAGGGGAGGATTGACATAGGCTGATTTTAACCATTTACAACAGGACCGAGATAGTTATCGGGCAAGGCTTCATTCCATGGAGGATGAGTTGTAGGTAGAGAGGGCTTAGAGGGAGATCATGGAGGCAGAGGTGGAGCAACTGACATAGAAGATAGTTGATTTGATAGAGAGTCTCCATACTACCAGGACAGAGGTGGATGCCTTAAGGGGGGAGAGGGAGGAGTCAGAGAGGATGTTGGAGGAGGCCTAGATAGGGACAACCATAGCAAGACTGTAGGATGTCATCCATTAACAAGATGTTGTGTTGGAGGGGTTATAGGCTAGAGTGAAAAGGGTAGAGGTGGATGTGACATGACTACGGGGGGAGAGAGATGTAGCTCGCCAGGCATTGGTTCCTACAAGATTGGTGCAGATATTTTCTGATAGTATGCAGCAGCGGGAGAGGGCAGCTTGAGAGGCACAGTATTATAGGGGTCTATATCATGGAGCAGTGCATATAGCACAGTGAGCAGCCTCTTACACTAAGAGTGTGCTATTGACTTAGAGTCAGCAGATAGGGGGATCAGTGGGTTTTCGGCCACCAGTAGGGGTGGCAAGAGGATCAGGTGGGGGAGATACAACAGAGGGCGGTGGAGAGACATGAGGGGAGAGCTAGCTCCTTGTTTTGCTTGTGTATCATATTTTGACCCTTCGTGGCAATCATTGTATTATGACAGACACATTTACCTCTTTATATATATATACATGATTTGATGATGATAGATGATGTGTAATTTTTTATTATGATGGACTCTTTAGTTTTCTTGTGATGCAATATATGGATGCAATTATGGATATGTTGTGCTAACCTATTTGTGATGTAGAGTGGATGCTTATACATGTATGTTTATTATCTATTGCTGATACATTTTTTGGATGTAGGATGAGTGACTTATGCTTTTTGATGTGTGTATATGCAAATGTGTGATGGATTTTATGATGCAATCTAAATGTAATGTTATAAGTATCTTTTATTTATGTGATGCAACCTAAGTGTAACCTTAAAATTTTTTGTGGAAAATGACTATCTAAATGAAATAAGTAATGCAATCTATATGATGTGAATAAATAATAAAGAGGGAATATGCTAATAGTAACACAATGATCTTAGATAGAAGAATATGGAATAAATGAGCAATGGAGGAAATTGAGGACTCCATGGGATTATTGAGTTTAGGATTTTATGGAATGATGGAGAAATTTTGTGCACAAAAAATGTGGAGAGCCAACCTAGTTTGATATTGCCTTGGATGACTTGCACCACTGATTGTAAATATTAGGATGCCATGAGAAACCCAAGGCATGGACTAACTTTCAGACAAATGGGAATTCCTTACACACAACTATGCAAGTGTTGAGAAACACTAATACAAGGTTGTGGGTACGTGCAAGGAAACCCTCAAACACACCATTACCTCTTGTACACAGGGAGGTAAGTGTTGATAAACACTAGTACCTAGTCGCTGGTTTATACAAGAGAGATCTAAAATATGCATTGCTATGAAAATATGCCCCAGTATGCAGCTATTGTAACATACCTGGATATGGTAAATCCAGGTAGTCATAGGGCAAAAGATGCAAGTCTAAATGAAAAATCCAATAAGTCAAACAAGTCACTCACTCATAACCAACTTGATACATCTTGCCAAGAGTAGGATTAGGATGGATGATTAGGTTTCCAGGTGAGGGAAGGATTCATCCCTAGGGAAAAGTGGACTTTTGGATTAGGCAAGTGATCCTATGGTTTTGAAGATTGACTTATGGACTTAGGATTGTTATCAAGACTTCTTGAAGCTCACACAGAGGCACAAAAGCTTGGTTTTGATGGGACATTCCTTATTCATGACTCAGGTGAAGACTCATCATCATACGCAAGTTTTATTGGGAGGTGGAAGGGAAGGAATGTTGCGAATGGGTGGACTAGATGGAGGGTGCTTGCAGTATCAACCTGGTAGATAATGGATCCGGTTATTTACCTTGGCGCTTGCATAGAGGTTTTCACCAAGGTACTTTTCCATAGTGCAATAAAGTGGTTTTCACTAATGGATGAATTATTTTTTCTTTCTTTTTCTTTCTTTTTTAATTTTTTTGTGCCACAAGGCACCTGTTTGCCAGGTTTTCACCAAAGTGATGATTTTTTTTTCAGGATCTTTTTCTCTTTTTTTTTTTTTGTATTTTTCTTGATTTTTGATTTTTTGACAATTTAAGACTTTCTAAGGACTAGGCATAAAATCTTTTGAGGTGCATGATATTCATTGGATCATCCAAAGGATTGCCTTTAGGAGTAGCCAACTAATAAGCTCCTGATCCATATTTTTCTATGATTACATATGGTCCAAGCTAATTAGGCTTGAACTTGCCTTTCTTTTCTCTTTCTTGTATATTTTTCTAATTCTCCATGAGGACATAATCACCAATTTGGAATTCCTGGGTTCTGACTTTTTTGTGATAATTCATGCACAGATGGTTTTGATATACCCGGAGATGATTTAAGGCCTTGAGGCACCTTTCATATAACAATTCTAGCTCTTGTAAGTGGGCAATTTTGTATTCCTCGTCTGGTGGGATATTTTGCAGTGATACCCTTAGAGAGGGGATCTTGATCTCTAGGGGAAGGATGGCTTTGGAGCCAAAGAACAAGGAATAAGGGGTGGTCCCTGTGGGGGTGCGAATGGAGGTGCGGTAGGCCCAAAAAGTGGGATGGAGTTGGAGGTGCCAATCACGGCGAGCTTCATTGATTGTCTTTTTGAGGATTTTGATTAGGGTTTTATTAGAAGCCTCAGCTTGGCCATTGTCTTGGGGGTAATATGGGGTGGAAACGTGATGTTGGATGTTGAACTTTTGCTAGAGTTCTTTGATATCCTAGTTTTTAAATTGTCTGCCATTATTTTTAATGATAACTTTTGGGATGCCATATCAGTAGATTAGGTAGTTCAGGATGAATTTGGATATTTGCTTGCCAATGGTAAAAGTAAGAGGGATAACCTCTACCCACTTGGTGAAATACTTGGTGGTGGTGATAATGAATTTATGTCCATTGGAAGATGGAGGGTGAATTTTCCCAATGAGATCGAGCCCCCACTATGAGAAGGGCCATGGCATAATGAATGGCTACAATTCTTGTGATGGTGCATGAATCTTGTCGCCATGTTGTTGGCAAGGGATGCATTTCTTCACATAGTTATATGCATCGACTTCCATTTTAGGCCAATAGTATCATGTTCTCAAAAGTTTTTTAGCCAATGTGAGTCCACTTGAGTGTACCCCATAGATGCCCTCATGTACTTCGCATAATGCCCATTCCACCTCTTGTTTATCTAAACACCTTAGGAGGGAACCATCAAAATGCCTTCTAAATAGGGTGTCTCCAAGGATGATGTAACAAGGACATCAGCGAATGAATGTTTGTTGTTGGGTTTTGGTGAGATGTGGGGGAATGGTGTTGTCTTTGAGGAAAGTGAAGGTTTCTTGGTACCAAGGGGACTCGGGATCAATGAGAACACACACCATTTCAGACTCTGGTAGGTCATATACCGGTATAAATAATTACTCAACCAATAACTCACACTTTTGACTGTGTGTTGACATCTGAAGGAGGGAGCCAATGGTGGCCATTGCATCTGCAGCCTTGTTGTTTGTTTGTGGGACTTGGTCAAACATGATTATCGTGAAATGTTGCTTAAGATCCTCAACCATGGTATGGTAGGGGATGAGTTTGTCATCTTTTGTTTGGTATTCATCATTAACTTATTTGATGACAAGTTGGGAATCACCATAGACTTGTAATTATTTTATTTTCCTGTGGATAGCCAAGCGCAAACTTGTGATGAGTGCCTCATATTCTGTGATGTTGTTGATACATGCAAAGGCTATCTTGTATGATTTTGGGATGCCATCTCCTTGAGGTGTGATCAATAATATTCCTACCCCCAATCCATTTTGGGTACAAGAGCCATCAAAGTACAATCACAATGTGGAGGATGTGGTAATAGTCATAATGAACTCATCTGGTAATTCTGTGAGAAGAGGATGGTCACCTGGAAGGGGAGCTTCAGCCAACTGATCTACAATGACTTATCTCTTGATTGCCTTTCTGTCCACATATTCAATGTCAAACTCACTTAAGACCATGATCCATTTAGTAGTTCTACCAGTGAGAGCAGCTTTTGACAAGAGATATTTAAGTGGATCAATCTTAGCAATTGGTTCTATTTTGTTGTTTAGCATATAGTGTCAGAGCTTCTGTGTGCTAAACACCAATGCCAAGTATGCTCTTTAGATGGGGGTATAATTGATTTCATACCCTACTAATGTCTGACTGATGTAGTAAATGGCATGTTCCTTCCCTTGATCATCTATTTTTGCTAGCAATGCCCCCAATGCCACTGCGGTAGCACATATGTACAAAATAAAGGGTTTTCTAGGAGTAGGAGGCATCAACACTAGAGGTGATGCTAGATATTCTTTTAGTTTCTCAAAGGCCTTTTGGCATAAGTAGTCCCATTTGAATTTTGTGTCCTTGTGCAAGAGGTGTGCAAATGGATGGTACTTATCTACTAGTTGTGAAATAAAGCGTCTAACAGATTGGAGTTTCCCCTAGAGACTGCGTAGTTGTTTGAGAGTTTTTGGTGGAGGCATTTCCATGATAGCTTTTATCTTTGCAGGATCAACCTCGATGCCTCTGTGGGAAACAATGAATCCTAATAGTTTTCCTGATGTGACTCCAAACACACACTTTTTGGGATTCAGGTGTGGTTTGTATTTTTCTAATCTTTCAAAGATCTGCTTTAGAATAGGGATGTGCTCTTGCCTTGTCGTAGAATTGCCTAGCAGATCATCCATGAAATCCTCCATAATTTTGTGTAAGAGGTCGTGAAAAATTGTTGTCATGGCACATTGATATGTATCTCTAGCATTTTTAAGGTCAAAAGGCATGACCTGGTAGTAGAAAGTACCCCATGGTGTTGTGAATGCAGTTTTATGTTGATCCTCATCTACAATCCTGATTTGGTTGTATCCAAAAAATCCATCCATAAGCGACAGCATCTCATGTCCTATTGTAAGGTCCAATATCATATCTATATTGGGGAGCGGGAAATCATCTTTAGGACAAGCTCTATTCAGATCTCAAAAATCTATGTAGATGTGAATGCCCCCAATGGGTTTTTTGACAGGTACAATGTTGGAGACCCATTCAGTGTAGTCTATTGGTTTGATGAATTCTACATCTAACATCTTTTGGAGTTATGCTTTCACCAGGAGAGCAATATACGGGTGCATTTTGCATAATTTTTGTTTTATAGGTTTTGCATCTGGGTGGACATCAAGATTGTGAACCACCAAGTTAGGATCCAACCCTGGTATATCAGCATAGGACCATGCAAAATTGATTTTTACCTCTGTAAGGAAGTTGATGAAATCTTGTTTCCCTTTTTCCATGAGGGACTTGGTAATGAGCACATTTTGTGGGATGGCTTCGGTGCTCATGTTGATGCTATCTGTTTCTTCTATCAGCAAATTTGATTTGTCCTATGGAAGGTAACCAATGGTAGGGAGGTCAAGTCCCTCATCATCAAGTGTGTTTTCCAAGTTTCTACTTTCGGATAAGCCCTTTTAAAAAAAATTTTGCTCATCCAAAGGTGCCTCGGAGAGGTTTTCACCTAGGAAATCATGTTTTTTGCTTTGATTATCTTTTTTGCGGCTAAGGGCATTGACTTGACTACAAAAATATCCCTTTTCATGAAGTTGAATACCCTCTATTCTGTTACAATCTTCTAGATTTCACACCGTTAATAGAATAATGAGAGCATTATCATTGGCGCAGATGTCTAAAGTGGGTTTGTCTCATTGGCCCCAGTCTATGAGTTTAGGATGGATGAGATGTAGATCATGTGAAGTGGAAGGGGGGATGGGGGTAATGGTATTGATGTGAGTGTCAAAGAAGATATCATTTTCATATTCATAAGGCATTTCATGGAACTCCTCTTCATCAGCACTTTCGATATCCAAAGAAGGACTAGAAGGGGCACTAGCGATAGTAATCTTAGGCACCGGGGTGTACCCAAGGCTCTATTGTATTTGTAGGAGATAGGATTTATGGGTGCTTTTCTTCCTTTCTCTTCTAGTCCGAGGCCATGTCCTTTGTAACCCATTTTTTCAACTATGGCTGATGCTTTTGGGTACATCTTTTTGGATATTTTTGTTGGATCTTCATCTTCTTCCTAGTTCAACCATGAAGAGACACTTGTTTTGAGGCTCTACTCATCAAGTGGGCCCCATTGCTGGAAGGTAGTGTTTTGGCATTGCATGACTGGTTCCGAGTCTTTCTTGAGCTCTTTTGGTTTGCCAAATGACTTAGGAGATAGGGGGAGGTTGCCTATTAATAAGACATCTTCCAATTTGTATTCTCCACAGCCATTGTTTAGGATCTTGATTTGAGTATCTGGTTGGGATGAAGTGGAGACAACATTTGATGTGTCAGATGGAAGTGTTGGCGAAGGTCTATTTAGTGGGAAATAATATGGATGCTTACCCTCTAAGAGTTTGCCTGATGCAGAGGAAAGAAAAAACTTCTTCCATATCTGCATATTCAAATATCAATATCCATTTAAACTCATTCTTTAGAGGCAAAATAACAACTTCCTTCAATCATCTCTTCATTAATATCAACTTAATGCAATAACCCATATTCATGGTTCACACTTCAATCTTTAAAGTTCCTAGTCATAGACCTGTATTCTGTCATTCATAACTTTTTACCCAGATATTATTTCAAAGATACCTTTGGTGAAAATGTAGATAACTATACTTCTTAAAACATATCCAAAACTTAGGATAATCCAATGGTTATATTAAAAGTTATGGCCTCTATACCGAGACCCAATACTGCTGTTCCCAAACAAAGCATGTGCATGCCCAGTCCGCCTAGGGCATCAAATATCTTTCACAAAACATAACAAAATGACACCAAACCAATTTCATATGAAATATTTATGAATATAGATTCATAATATGTAAACAATTAAATTTTCCAATTCTTAAATCATGAGATAGTGTCAAACCATTGCCTGCAACTCCATTGAAGACCTTTTAAAACTAGTTTTCACCAAAATATTCATAAATTCCTCAAATCTAAATAAAAATGACTCAGATAAAATGGAAATGAAAGATAATTCACGTATCTATCCAATGAATCTATTTATAGGTCATAATAATTTCATATGAATCCGTACCATATTCTACAACATGACTGTTCTCAGGAAACCTCAAATCTGCAAACAACAACTTTCACCAAAAATTCCATAATTTCTTCATTTAGAAACATAATCACTCCAAACCAAATGGAAAAGAAATTTATTTCACATATCTAACCATTAATTATACATTTACAAAGGTTTTCAGGTCATACATGGTCATGCAAGACCTGGAACCAACATAAAAACTGGAAAGCCAATCAAAATAGCAATAGTAGAATACACCAAAATGTATCAAAATGTTCTCCTTTCTTTCCTTCCTTTCCTTTATGATTTGGAACGACCATAAAATGAATTTTTATAGACTCTTGGTCAGTTTTGACCTTACAACTACCTCTCATAACCAACTTTTAACCCCTTTTCAACTTTTGTTGCATTTTTGCAACTTTGCTTGACAACATTTTATTGTCAAGTTGACAACTTTTACACTTTTGAATAAATGACTTCATGGCTTTACAAAACACATCACATGACTCTTAAAATGACAACTAAATGACAAATTTACAATTTTTTTTGCCCTTAGGCATTACATTTTATTTTATTACATTGAATATCATATCCAAACATATGGATTAAAATATCTCTCAGGATCTCCTCCAATGTCTTGATGTCTAGGTGCTTCTGCACCATTGCCATATTGAAAAGGTTGGGGATCACCTTTGATAGTGATCTCTCTTCCATTAAATGGGAATTTGATGCATTGGTCATAGGTGGAGGGGATGACCTGCAAGGAGTGAATCCATGGCTGACCTAGGAGAATGTTGTAGGGGAGATCAAGATCTAGCCCTTGGCAAGGGGTTTCAATTGTAATAGGGCCCACTTGAAGAGGTAAGGTGATCATGCCCTTCGAAACTCTTTCTGCATCATCATATGCTTTTATTGTGATCCTTCCTGATGTGTCTACCAGGTCCTCAAAAAGTCCCAATTGTTTTATTAACTTGTACATACATAGATTAAGTCCAGATCCACCATCTATCAAAATACGTTTGACTTTGTGCTTTTGGATAAGGGCTTTAATGTGCAAAGGTTTGTTGTGATCTTCATCTACATGAGCATCTTTGGAGGTAAATACAAGGTGTTGTTGGGCAGCAAGGTTTCCAATGAGAGCTTGGAATTGAGTAGCATTGATGTTATCAAGAATGCAAGACTCAAGGAGGGCTTGCTCCAAAATTTCCTTATGTACAGGGGAAGTCTTAAGAAGTTCTAGGATGGAAATTTGTGTGGGGATCTTCCCAAGTTGCTGAAGGAGGTCAAATCAGTGGGTGGAAGACATGGGTGGGGGGTTTGGTGAGGGAGGAACTCCTTTGATAGTGACTTTACCTCAGTGCATGGTTACATTGTAGTCATTTTAGGGATGGGAGGTGGAAGACATGGTTCCTTGAATGACTATCTTAGCCGGATTTGATCTACTTTGGGGAGGGGGAGGATTAACTCCTTGGATAGCTATGACATTAACATGGTTGTCTGCAAGCTCGATGCGACCTACTAGAGAGTCAAAGTTGGCTATGTGATTGGTGTAGTCATAACCCATTGCGTTAGATGATGAGCCTTTTCCTTTATCATGCTTCGGGAAGGGTTCCTAGTACATTTTAATTTTTTCATTGTTATTACCAGGTTTTGCATTTGCTACTTCAATCTCACCCCTATCAATGAGATCTTGTATGTAGATTTTGAGCTTCATGCACTTTCATGTATCATGTCCCTTGATATGATGATACATGCAATACTCATTCTCATTATACCATCTAGGTTTGGGTTGATTGGGGTCAGACGAGCGAGTGATCGGAAAAACCATTGCACCTGCTTAGATAAGTTTTTGAAACACCATTTCAATAGGCTCCGCAAGAGGAATGAAATCTCTTGGAGTCCTATTATTTGATCAGGGTGGTCATCCCTAGACTGAGACATTGTTGTGAGGTTTTTGGGATTGATTTTGATTGCTCTGATTGTTGAATTGATGATTATTTTGGTGGATTTTGGGGGAGCATCCACGGTTTGGACCCGCTTTGCATCAGTTACACCATCGTTGACTACATTTTTGTTTTTAGACTAGAACTTTGGCTTGTCATTATGGTAAGAGGAAGATCTTTGTGTCGATTTCTGGTAATGTTTCAAGGTTCCTTCCTCCAATAAGATACATTCGAGGGTGAGGCACTTATAGGTCAATTTTTGGAAGGATTTGATACATTGGGATGTAAAAGGTCTTGAAAGTTTGGGTACCAAGTTCTTTTAAAATAATTCAATTTGATGTTGCTCTGGCATGTCTCACTAGAACTTCTTGATAAGATGTCACCATCTTTGTAAGAAGTTGGCGAAAGTCTCTTCGGGCCTTTGTTTTGTGTTACATAGGTCCATCATGGAAACGTCATTAGCCATGTTGTAGGCATAGTGAGCTACAAATTTCTCTACTAGATTTTGGAAAGGAGACAATGGAGCCTTGTGGTAGAGATGAGAACCATGTGAGGGCATCTCCTGTGAGACTCTTGGGAAAGAGCCTGCGAAGATATAGGTCACTATAGGAGACTTCTTGATATAAGATATGAAATTCCCAGACATGGTCGCGGGGGTCTCCTTTGCCTTCATACTTGGTGAATTGAGGTATCTCAAATCCTAGAGGGTAAGGTGCAACTGATATAGATGGGTCGTAAGGACAAGGATAAAATTCCTCAAACAAGTAAGGTTTTCTCTTGTTAGTCCCTTCTTTCATGTCCTTGATGATATTTTTCATGTCTTGAATTTCTTTGATGAGGTCTTGTTGTGGATTTTGATAATGATGAATTGTATTTTCCCCAAGAATTGGATGAGTCAAGGAAGGTGTACCATCACCAATGTATTGATATGATGAGGAGGCGAGAATATGAGATGTGATGATCGATGTCATGGGGATTTGAGTGATAGTTGGTTGTGGTCCACAAACTGTTGTGATAGGATTGAGTGCAGCCTGGATAAAGTTTGTGACATTTTTGATAGGAAGAGAATTTTTTGGAGTGGAGATATGTGGTTGAATGGAAGGAGGTCGTATAGAAGTGTGTTGGAGAATAGATGAGATCAGATTTGATAGTGGTATAGATGGTAAAGAGGAAGAAGGTGGGATGGAGACCATAGTGGAAAGTTCCATGGGTGGCATTGATTGAGTTTGGATGATTGATGGGGCTGCAATTGATTGAGTTTGACTAACAGGTGCAACATTCTATGTGGGAGCAAGGTCTCCTTGTGGTGGTTGGCCAAGAGTGGATCTATCAAATTCAAGCGGAAGTTGAGCTCCATTTTCAAAGAGATTTTTGAGAAGTGCAATAGGATTATGCTGGATAAACTTTTCAATCATCTCTTGGTTATAAGAGTCCGCCAGGAAATTTTGGACTTCCAGAGAGAGTTCATCTTGGCTAACCATGTTAGGATTTTGGCTTTCATTTTGATTGCTAGGCTATCCACTTTGTGTAGGATCTTGCATGGGATCTTCATATAGGACACTAATGTCTGGAATGCCATATTGTTGTTCAACCATCTTTTTCTTTTGGGATCAAGTTGTGACCATACATGAATAACCTTAGAAAAGCTTGGAGGAAGAAATCTTTGGTGAAAGGACTTAGCAAGATTTTTGTGTAATTTTTAGATTTTGTCTTTGATGACAAGGGATTTTGCTAATTGGTGGGGTTCTTGGATTAGAACCCAGATTTGATTAGGATTGACACCTTAATCCTTGGATGAGGATTTTAGGTGGTGGATGAAACCACAATCAAGGTAATGACCAAGTTAGGTAGAATTAAACCTCGGAATGATGATTAAAATGCCTCTTTTCCACCAAGGGTTGACTAATGACCCTAAGCAAAGTAAAGGCACAAGTTAAGAGTCTTGATTGACTCAAAAAGGATGAGGCAAAAGGTACTTGGAGAGGATTGTTCTTCAAGCACAAGAGCCAATTGATTAATGACAAGGTCTAAATGGAACTTCACAAGGCATGCAACCTTAATGTGAGGTTTAAATTGGATTAAAGGATGATTGGATTTGGATTTTGATAATTGATTTGATAGTGGAGGGAGATTGATTAAATGTGCTAAGTCCTTAGGAATTTGAGGATGATTGATTGAGGAGGTATGATAGTGATGAATAAAAGGAACTTGATGAATAGGTTATTCTTGGCATGAACATGACTCAATAGATGATTGGTTTGGATGGCAAGTTGTATGAAGGGATACAACCACCCTGATTTTGATGATAGTTGGTGTTACAACCCGGGGCTTATGAAACATGAGACGGATGAAGTTTTGACGCAATTTTGGACTTTGTGTGGGTAATGAATTGGATAATTATTTGTGTTTGAACAAGTGTTTTTGCAAAGTGTTTGAGATAATGATGTGTTCTCTAGTTTACTCTTGGCAAGTATGTATCAAACAAAGCAAACAATATGATCAAATGTTTTTTAACTCAAAGACACTCATGCTCATATACATCACTCTTAAGGCTAGCAAGGACAATAGTCATCGGATCCCAATTGGTTTTCCAACTACGCTTACCCAGAGCAGACACTTAGATTCTTGACCCCACTAGCTCCCCTCCATGACACTCACTTCTTCAGGGTAGCCAAGCATCAATTCCCATGAAAACTCCTCATGGTGAACTTTGTGTCTCTACTAAGGGCAGTAAAAATATGGGTGGCTTCGGAGGTCTAACCTCCTGCACCAATGACTAGAAGGTTCTTGGCCACTATGAAGAAGGTGTTTAGTAAGTCTTCCCGTTAGGAGCTACCCTTTGTAGTTGCGCAAGTGCAATTGAGGACTATATCCCAACGAAGCATCAAGAACTTAGTAGTCATGCAAGCGTGATTGAGATCTCTAGGATCCTACTAAGCACCCAATGTGAGAGTGAACTCTCATATAGCCCCAACCATTGACCCTTTCATATTCAATGGCCTATTTATTATAGTGAGTTGGGAACCCCAGGTCCAAGTGTACTCACTTGGGTTGTTCCCCTCTTACCTTCTCAAAGAGGAAGTTGGGAAGGCAGGCCCGCTAAGAGTAAATATGCAATCAAACAAGAAAAGGTTGGAGGGTCTAGATTTCAAATCATCTAGCTAGACAAGAGCATACTCTCCTACCTTTACTCTTTTCTTAAAACACATAAAACAATGATTCATTCACCCTTTAATTATCATCTAGGTGCCTAGTTAAAAAAAAAGCACAATGTTTGGTTGGGTCTCCTAGGCAACTTGCAAAAAAGTGGATTAGTAGTTTTATTTTTATTTTTAAGGTCTTGGATAGTCAATTCAAACTACAAAACTAAAAAAAAGGCAATTAGTACCTACTGTACTGCACATACAGTGCACATGCTGGAGTGTAGTCAGTCGCGCTGAAGTGCCTGCGTAGGTGCCAAAACACCTGCGTACGCACTGAAGCAAATAAAAGAAGTAAAAAAAAAATGATAGTCAATCACAGAACAGAGAAGGGTTTTATGCCTATCTGTCATGCTAATCTAAATCATTCACACTGAAATGCCTCCGCCCATGCTGAAACACCTACGCTCATGCTGAAACATTGAAAACAAACACCTGGTAGGTCAGCAGGTAAGATTTTTTAAAATTCAAATTCAAATAATAGAGCGGGAATTTTATTAAAGTAGCCATGCTGATTTGAATCTCTCACACCGAAATGCCTACGCATGGGGTAAACAGATAGACAGAGTAAATTTTTTTTGAAAATTTGAAAGAGATTGGGAAAAATTAAAATTTTATGAGGCGCTCACGCTAATGTGCCTGTGCACGCACCAATATAGGATTTCTATCGCATTGAACTTGAGTCACTCACGCTGATTTGTAGTCTCTCATGCTATTCCGGAACCTACATCTCACAACTCACAAAAACTCACAAAAATATTAGTTTTTTGGGATGTGGGTCCCACCAGGCATGCCAAAATGAAGAGGGTGAAAAGGAGAATGAGGTGGATTAGTTAATAACATGTAGATCAAACATGGAAACATATAAAATTAAAGACATAACTCAAAAACATGAAAACATGAATGACATGCATATATACCTCACAATCTTTTTACCTCTCCCTTGGATTGAGCTTGACAAAGTGAAGACACCCCTTGATGATGCTCCACTTGATGTGCTCCTTTGGTTGCTTGATGTGGATGACTCTCCAAATATTATGCACAAATGGATTAAGATGGATTTTGAGGAATGATATGGATGAGATTATTTAAGTGTGGATGAGAGATGATTTTGTTATGGTAAGGATGCTATGATGGCTTTTCTAGGCTCAAACTAGAACATAAGATTACTAAACTTGGAGATGATGAATGAAGGGATGGAGTCCTCAATTTATAAGAAGAGGAGAGGAAGAATGGATGTATAGGATGGATCCAAGATTAAGGGCTAGGATTTCTTGTGAGCTCACACAAGGCCCAAGAGAGGGTGTGGAGACCAAGAGATATACCTTAAAGACATTTCTTGTCTCCACACTCGTCAAGGTGCATTGGGAAGACTTCCCAATGTGCCTTGAGAAGAGAAAGGGAAGTGACATTCCTTGAAGAATGGGGAGGAGGAATTTAAAATTCTCCAAAAAGGGATGATCATGGGGATTGGAGGAATAAGAAGGAATTAAAAATTCCTTGGGAGAGGAGATGCCTAGAGAAATGTGAGATTTTGAAAATCTCACATTCACCTAGGAAAAGAGAATTTTAAAGATAGTGGTTGGATGGAAGGGACAAGGAGTTGACTTTGTGGCTAATCATGATGATTAGCCACTAGCAACTCATTAGGAGGGGGATTAGAGGAAAGATTAGGTGGGATAGGATTTGTAGGAGGATTTTATTAGGAGAGAGAATGAGTGGAGGGAATTAAAAATTAGAATAATAAGGTTAAGTGAGTTTAGGGAATTTCTAGAAGAATTGATTAGGTTAATGATGGATTAGGAAGATGATTTGTAGGAATCATATAGGTTAACTAATTAATTGAAATTAATTAGTTAAGGGGATGATTTGAGAAGATATAAATTTGTAGAAGAATAAAAAGAGAAGTTGGTTTATTAAATAAACCAATCACATACTATAGTGACAATATTAATTATAATTAATTAATATTGAGGAGAATTAGAGTTTGCAACTATAGTGACAATATTAATTATAATTAATTAGTATTGAGGAGAATTAGGATTTACATAATTAATTAATAAATTAATTATGTGAGAAATTAAAAATAATTAAAATAATTATTTTTAAATGTCTACAGTTCTTGTAGGCCCACATAAGTCTATATGCATAAGTTCTAGTGGCCTTGTAGTTGAGTACTCTTTATTTTTGAAGCTTACTTCAGTTTTCTTCCCTCTTTGGTTTAATAATTTGAGGTGTCTTACATATCCTTTCTTGCTCACTTTGACCAAATTGTCAAAATTAATGTGTTCTAACCTTCTATGCCACAACCAACTCCCGTCAACTTGTCCCATCATACATTGAAACTCAAAGCATTCCTTAAGATTATATACATTCCCATCTTTTCTGTTTCCCTCGGCAACAGGTTTTCCATTGCTTTCTTTTATCATTTCACATCCTTTTGAATTAAATATAAAATTATATCCTTTGTCACACATTTGACTCACACTGAGTAGATTGTGTTTCAGACCTTCCACATCGTATACATCATGTGGCTTCAACTTGCCATCAATATTTAGTGTACCTTTTTCTTTGATCTTGATTGATGATTTGTCTCAAAAAATCATAGAACCACCATTCCAATCTTCCAATTTGATGAATTTCTTCTTATCACCAGTCATGTGGTTGGAGCAGCCATGGTTAACTACACACAATTTTTTCCTTTCAGCATGTAAGACAGTTTGAACCATCAAACTTGACTCAGCCTTATCTTTATCCTTTTCTATCCAAACTTGTTTGGTTTCTTTCTTCTTTTATGTTGTCCCATTCTTCTTTCTTCTTAGTTTTCCTAAGCTTACAATGTTTTGCAATATGGCCCAAATTTTGACAATGATAACATTTTACATTTACATTGAATGATGAATTTGAAAATCTATTATAGGACTGAGATACATTTCTCCTACATTCATAACTCCTATGACCATACCCATTACATTGATAAGAAACACCATTCATATCCCTAAGAGAAGAATAATGATTTCTACTTTCAAAACTAGGAGGAGACTTATGCATAAGCCTTCATTCTACAATTCTATGACCATACATATTACATTTATATCAATAGGCATGGAATGAAGGTACATACCAATCATTATTGAAGTTGTTTATCACTTGTCTCCTTAGAGAAGCATAGTTCGGTCTTCTTGAGCTCACCCTTCGTTTATCCTTGACCTTTTTGAAGCCTCCATTATCAACATTAGTTTTTCTTTTAGGATAAACATGTTGGTTCCTTGATTGATTCTTTGTATCAACAACATATGTATTCTTCTCATTGGGCTTGTTGACTATGAAGGTTTTTTTGAATTCGCTTTCACTTGAAGAGGTGAACAGTATCTCCTTGTCTGATGAACCTTTATTGTTGGAACATTTTCTATTTTCAAATCCAACTCCATTGATGTCCTTGTTATGCTTTTGCTTAACATTTTGTGTAATGCTTCAGTGCTGCCATCATAATTAATCCTCATGTTTAGTTCATCTTTCTTCTTTTCAAGTTCTTTTTTGACTCACAATCTCTTCCTCCAACTTTTGATACTCTTTATCCCTTATTTCTAGATCTAGCTTAGTCACTTCATACATCCTCTTTGCTTCTTCCAACTAAATCTTTAAATCAGAAATTATTTTCTTTGATTCCTCAAGTGATTTGTTTAATAGCTCTTGTTCTTCAGCAGCAACATTCTTGTATTTTTTATATTCTCTTCTTACTTTTCTAAGTTCTTCTAGTGCACTCACAAGTTTATCTTCAAGGTCTACTTCAACTTCTATTTCCTCTTTTTCATCATCAACAATTTGTTCATCAGATAACTCTCCTTGTGCCATTAAGAGATTAACTTCTCTTTCACCTTCACTGCAACAATCTTTAGAGACACTTTCTTTATCTGAGGCATCATCTTCAAAAGTGTAAAGACTACTATTATTCTTAATACTTCTTCTCCTTGGCTTACAAGAATTCTTCATCTTTTCCCTACCAAAAGACTTGATGGTTTTCTTTCCATCTTCATCCTTTTCTTCATAAGGACATTTAGATGCAAAGTGCCCAATCTTGCCACACTTGAAACATTTGAAAGGAAGCTTACCTTTGTACTTTCTTGAGCCTCTTTTGAGTTTCCTAACAAAATTTTCTACAAAAACATCAAAATTATTTTGATCCTCATTTGTGGCTTGCTCTTTTCCTTTCTGTGTGGTGTTGAAGGTAGCTTCTCTCTTTGAAGGTTTATCACTTATTGTTCTCATCTCATAGGTAGACAAAGAGCCAAAAAAATTCATCCATAGAGAAAGTATTTAAGTCTTTAGCTTCCTCAATAGCTGAGAATTTTGTATCATACTTTGATTTTAATGATCTTATAACCTTTTTGATAATAACTTCACCTTTGACTTTTTCTCTGAGTCCTCTTATATCACTTACTATCTCGTCCACTCTTTGCACGTAACCAACTATCATCTCTTCTTCTTTCATTTTTAGGCTTTCAAACTAAGTTCTTAGATTTTGTAGCTTAGCTTCCTTCACTTTGGCATCTGCTTCATATATTTTTTGCAACTTGTCCCAAGTTTATTTTGCTGATGTGCAATGCATGACTTTGACAAACATTGTATCTGACAAACCACTTAAGATTACATTCTTACCTTTGACAATGTTCTCATATTCCCTTTTAGCATCAGGGTCAATAGGTGGAACTTGAGGAATAGTATGTCCATTTTTTACTGACATTCAGACATCAAATCCTAAAGAGGACAGGTAGGTTTCCATTCTTCTACTCCATAAGGTATAGTTAGTTCCATCAAAGATAGGTTCTTTATAGAAGGATTCATTTCTAGCCATTGTATTCAGAAAGAAGGATCTACCCAAGCTAGACAAATATTTTACTACAAGGGAACCTATGCTCTGATACCAATTGAAGAACACAAATGGACACTAAGAGAGGGGTGAATTAGTGTATTTTAAGAACTTTTAACTATGTGTGCTAATACTACTATTGCAAATTAATTGAGAACACACACACACAAGAGAACATCACATAATACTAGATACACAAGGAAAACCCAATGTGAGAAAAACCTCGGTGAGAATAGCTATTAGAGTCTATTGCTCCAATTCATCCTCACAATGGATAATAGATTACAATATTTAGGGCACCAACCTAAGGAGCACCAAGCCTAGGAGCACCAACCCCTAATTTTATGAGTACCTACTCAAAGGAGCACCTACCCCTACTCTGCACATCCACTCAGAGAAATAAAATGATTATTCAAGTTTACAATGCAATGATAAAGACCTCCTACAAATGAGTTTTGTACCACTTACAAATTTATCATAACATGAGATTGACTTTCTCTACTTGTAGGTATTCTTCCTTTTCTCTTTGTCTGATTTTCTTCTTCTTTCTGCTACAAAATTACTCTCCAGACTACTTTGTTCTTGCTTTATTTTTCTCTTTTCCAGCTATGCACTTTGTCTCTCTCTATCGCTCAATGCTCACTCTACCTTCAGTAGTAACACACAACACTTCAACACTGCTTACCTCAACTACCTCATTGACTCATGGAGATATCTTTGTTTCCACTTTAGTCACTATCTTATTGACAATACCTACTAGTGTCGAACCACATTTACAACTTCTTCTCGATTATATTGACTTTGTACACGTCAGTATTTCTTCTATTGCAATCTTGAATATTTTATTCAAGTTGGTTGTCTTGGAGATCTGCAACTCTAGAGATTTTATTCTCTATCCTGAGTAAGATCTTAGATCAGCTACCTGAATTAAATGCATTCTATCTATCTTCATATCATACTCTATACTTGGATTACTAAGTTTAGTAATCTTCCTTTGCCGAAAATGATTTGCAATTTTTCCTCGATCCGCACAGCCTTCCTGCAACTTAGATGCCATTAATGCATCTTTCATCTTCTCTGAAAAGTTTGATAACTACCACATTGAGATCCACCATCACCGACTTTTGCATATTAGATATCTTATTTGATCAGCCAGGGTGCCATATCTTTCCATTTCCTTTGTTGAGGTCATTCGATCAAAGTCAGTTTCCCACCATGTAGATCAATTTGTCTATCGACATGCAAACATTTTCTTATTTAGCACCCAAGTCACTTGGTCAATCCTGATCAATCTTCCATGTGGACCTCTGAGTCTATCATCTTGCAGACATGACAGAAAATTTGATCACAATCTTTAACTTTGTTGGCAAAATAACCATCCATCTTTTTGATAGGTGTCACTCTATACATGCCATGTCATCTGGTCAACCTTGGTCACTGCCCATGTGGACTATCAGGTTGCTTAGATCCATTGGACTTCATGCAAGTTCTACCTACGTAGGATAAGATTTTGTTATTCTTAAGAAGTTTTCCTCTTCCTTTGTTAGCCCATACCTTATTTGCATGGTCTCTCAACATACATAGGATAAGACTTCTCCCTTTTGTCTTTGCTTGTCCTTAACCTGCACAATATTCCTTGACATTATTTATCCTCACAAGATAAGCTTTATCTTTTGGCTTAACAAGCATCAAATTGTTGTTGGCCATTTGGTGGAATTGATTATGTGTTGGATTGATGTTTTGTCATTGATTCCAACACTAGCTATTTGGATGCTTTACTGGCACCCTTCTAGTCCTTGTAGGTTGAGTGGATTCTGGTTGATTTGGATCCGACATGATCTAGTAGGCTTCGGTATAGTTTAGTGATGGAATTGGCTTGTTCATAATACTCATGCTCATATTCAGTATGTTATTTTTGTTCTGGTGATCGGATGCTATCCTGCTTGCTTAGAAGCTTAGTTTTTGGTTCCGATGAGGGTTTCACTGGTAGAGCTTTTGATGAAGATCTTTGATGAATTGCATAAGTAGTGTTGGTGCAACTCTTCTGGTGGATTTTTAGGATGTTGTTGGTGATCATGTTCGAGACTTGGTAGATGGAGATCAATGTTGTAGTGTGTGGACCTATACTGGGTCTTGGTTGATCTAGGTTATGGACCAACTTTAATATAACATGTGGATTGGACCTCTCAATGTATTTTCAGGATGTCTTATGTGTTGGATATTATTTGTTTGGTCTAAGGCTGACATCATTTGTAAATATGTAATTGGTTTATTATTTGGTGTCCGACCTAATTGTTTATGGTTGATATTTTGCATATATAGATGTAAGATCTCATTGTAGATCATCATGGTTATGTTAGAGGTCATGGTCAAGGAATGTAATGTGCAAAAAATGTAATATCATTCAGGTAGAGGATTTGGTCGATCATTGAAGATTGAATTGGGTGTATGTAAGAGGACTTAGTCCTCCAGTGTTGAGCTTAACTGGAACTATACTCAAACATAGGAGATGCTATCTTTTGCAATTCAACACTTCTCCAGATTGTAGTTTGGATTTCTATGTAGTCAATGAGGCTCCTTTTGTCATGAGTAGTGTGCTCTAGGTTGTTGGCCTTCCTACAAGTGTAGGCCCCTCAATTGTAATTCACATACTATAGAAGTATTATCTAACTGTGGGTGGGCTTCCCACCGTGGTTTTTCCCTTTACCAAGTTTTCCACGTATAAATCTTGGTGTCATGTAGATTGTTTTTTATTTTGTGATTATTTATTCTTAATTGGTTTAACTGATATTCTAGTATTAATGTTTTGGGTTTCTCTATTAATGTGTTTTAAATTGCTAATAGTTTCGGTAATCTATGATAACTGATTCACTCCCCCCCCCCCCCTCTCAATTGTTTTCCGGTTATTTGAACTATCTAACAATTGGTATTAGAGATTTGGTCCTCTCTGGAAAATGCTTAACTGCTTGGGGAAGATCCTATGGTGACTAATAGTTCAAGTTCATCTAGTTCTTCTGGAGCTATCTTTTGGAGGGATATTCCAAGGCTTGATGGAACAAATTACACAGTATGGAAGATTCAGATGGAGACCATATGAGATGTCTTGGCAAGGAGATTTGGGAGATCACACAATATGGTGTCACACCTTATAATTTGGGGTCTAGAAATCCTCCTCTGGAAAACCTAGACAAGGAGCTTGAGAATGATTGTAGACCAAGATAAGCCCTCTTGTGTGCACTTTATAATCGGCAAATAATGGGATTAACTAACAAATCATCTAGAAAGGATATATTGGATAAGTTGGAGACTCTTAATGAAGGTGACCCTATGATGAAGATTACTAAACTTGATGGTTACCATTTGAGATATGAAAACCTAAAGATGGAAGAAGATGAAAGGATTACTGCATTCATGGAAAGGGTAAATGAGATTGTTATGGGAATTCAATGTTGTGGTGGAACTTTGAGTGAATTCTGACAATGTTTATTATGTTAAAGGTTTAAGGCATAATCTTTTGAGTGTAGGACAATTGGTAGATAAGAGATTTCAATTATAGTTCAAGGATAGAAAATGCAAAATCATTACCAGATTTGGTTTGGAGATTGCAACTGGTACACACAAAAAAGGTAATATATTTCATTTGAACTCCAATGAGAAGACATGTTTGATTACAGAGATTGATTAGAGTTGGCTATGACATAAAAGGTTGTGTCATGTAAATTTTGATTGCATTGTGAAGATTAGTTCAACTAAGGCAGTTAGGGATATACCTAAGATTATGAAGCCCTATAATCTGGTATGTAAAGAATGTCAAATGGGTAAACACATTAGAACCTCTTTTAGGAGTAACAAGATAAATAAAATGATGTTCTTGATCTTATTCATACTGATTTGTGTGGCCCTGCTAGAGTTAAATGTTTTCAAGGTGATAGATATTTCATGCTAATCATTGTTGATTATTCTAGAATGATGTGGGTTACTCATCTAAAAGAGAAATCTAAAGCATTTGAAAATTTTAAAATCTTTAAGGCTAAAGTGGAAACTGAGACAAGATTGAAGATTAAATGTTTGAGGTCAGATCATGGTGGAGAATTCACATATAGTGAGTTTAATAACTTTTGTGAGAAGCATGGTATAAGAAGACAATTTTCTCCTCCCCGGACACCTCAGCAAAATGGAGTTGTGGAAAGGAAGAACATAACTATCTTGGATGTTGCTAGAACAATGATGATGGAAGCTATTCTACCTCATATCTAATGGAGAGAAGCAGTGAGAACAACAGTTTATACATTCAATAGAGTACATATCAAAGGAGAAACTGGTAAGACACCTTATGAATTATGGTTTGGCAATACACCTATAGTTAAGTATTTCAAAATTTTGGGTAGTAAATGTTATATCAGGAGAGATGATATCATTGGAAAATTTGATCCTAGATATGATGAAGGCATATTTCTTAATTATTCTAATGAAAGAAAAGCATATAGATGTTATAACAAGAGATTGTAGAGAATTATGGAGACCGCTAATGTCAAAGTAGATGAGTTGAACAAAAGTCAAATCAGAGTTTATGAGAAGGAACTAGCAGTAGAAATGATTATATCTGAACCAGTAGCACCTTTACCGGAACAAAGTGTTGAACCAGTTACTGTAGCAGTATTAGAGAATTATATAATAATTGAAGAAAAGGGAAGAGGAAAAGAAAGTCATAAGACTCCTAGGTATGTGAGATAGAATCATTCAAAAGATCAAATCATGAGGTATGTTTAATTTCACAAGTTTAACCAGTATCAGTAATTGATGCATGTAAAGATAAATACTAGTTGAAAGATATGGAAGAAGAATTAGATCAGATTGAGAAAAATAACACATGGAACTTAGTTCCCCAGCCTAAAAATAAATTTTTTATTGGAACTAAATGGGTTTCTAAGAATAAATTGAATGAGGATGGTCAAGTTATAAGGAATAAGGCTACAGATATTGATGGCTAGAAAAGCACTTTCGGTGGAGCTTTCTTTCTTAGAAAGAAGTTGGTTTCGTGGATCGACAAGAAATAGTCATTTACTTCTTTATCTACTACTTAAGATGAGTATGTTGTTGCTGCTACTAACTGTACACAAGTTTTATGGATGAAGCAAATGTTGAAGGATATAAAGGTGGATTGTGATGTATTGGTAGTTATTCACTGTGATAACTCTGTTGCTATTCATATATCAAAGAATCCTGTATTTCATTATAAAATAAAGCACATATCTATCAAGTATAACTTTTTGAAGGAAAAGGTGGAAGCAAATGAAGTTAGACTGGTTTATGTGAACACTAAAGAGCAGATTGTAGATATTTTCACTAAACCTTTCCTCAAGGAATCATTTGAGTACCTGAGAGACAGATTTGGAGTTTTTGCCCCTCTGGTAGAGACTTGATTGATGCAGTTTGGCATTAGTCTGACATGCATTATTAGAGATACTATTCAGTCTGGCACTGATGTGGGATGCTGCTACTCAAGGGGAGTAGTCATCTTTGTGATTCATTGGTTTATGTTTTTTCTTTGATATTCTTGTCAGATTTCTCACTTTGATGTCAAAGGGGGAGAGATATTGATGTGAAAAAGACAAAGAAAGAAAAAGAAAAAGAAAAAGTCAAAGGGGGAGAGATATGAATAAGATAAGTAAAGGGAAGAGATATTGACTTTCAGAGCTCTATGTGGGAGATTATTGGTTGTCTTCCATTGGGGAGACTTGTTTGGCATTTCTTGGTACTTAGATGTTTTTCAGATCTAGTGTTTCCATCAATGCCAAAGGGGGAGATTATTGGCCATTTGGTGGAAATGATTATGTGTTGGATTGATGTTTTGTCATTGATGGCAACACTAGCTATTTGGATGCTTTATCAACACCCTTCTGGTCCCAGTAGGTTGAGTGGATTCTGGTTGATTTGGATCCCGCATGACCAGATAAGCTCTAGTATAGTTTGGTGATGGAATTGGCTAGTTCATAATACTCATTCTCATATTTGGTCTATTGGTTTTAGTCTGGTGATTAGATTTTATCCTTCTTTCTTAGAAGCTTAGTTTTTGGTATCGACAAGGGTTTCACTGCTAGAGTTTTGATGAAGATGTTTGATGAATTGCATGTGTTGTTGGTGTAGCTTTTGGTGGATTTTCAGGATGTTGTTGGTGATCATGTTCAAGAATTGGCAAATGGAGATCATTATTGTAGTGTGTGGACCTATACTGGGTCCCGGTTGATCTAGGTTATGCATCGACTTTAATGTAACATGTGGATTGGACCTCTCGATGTATTTCCAAGATGTCTTATGTGTTGGATATTATTAGTTTGGTCTAAGGCCGACATGGTTTGTAAATATGTAATTGGTTTATTATTTGGTGGCTGACCTAATTGTTTATGGTCGAGGGTTTGTATATATAGATGTAAGATCTCATTGTAGATCATCATGGTTATGTTAGAGGTCATGGTCAAGGAATGTAATGTGAATAATGTAATATCATTCAAGAAAAGGATTTGGTCGATCATTGGAGGTTGAATTGGGTGTATGTAAGAGGATTTAGTCCTCTGGTATTGAGTTTAACCAGAACTATACTCAAGCATAGGAGATGCTATCTTTTGTAGTTCAACACTTCTCTAGATTGTAGTCTTGATTTCTATGTAGTCAGTGAGGCTCCTTTTGTGATGAGTAGTGCACTCTAGGTTGTTCGCCTTCCTGCAAGTGCAGGCTCCTCAATTGTAACTCACATACTTACAATAGAATTATTATCTGACTATGGGTAGGCTTCCCACCATGGTTTTTCCCTTTACTAGGATTTCCACATATAAATCTTGGTGTCATGTGGATGGTTTTTATTTTGTGATTATTTATGCTTAATTGATTTAACTGTTATTTTGGTATTAATGTTTTGGGTTCTGGTATTAATATTTTTAAAATTACTAATAGTTCTGGTAATCTATGATAAAAAATTCACCCCCACCTCTCAGTTGTCTTCTAGTTATTTGAACTATCTAACACTTGTCACGCGACCCTTTCCTTATCCTTGCTGAGACACACAAGATAAGGAAACCTTTCCTTTTCCTCTATCTTCTCCCACATCACTTTTATTTCTATTGTGAACCCTCATGGGATAAGGGTTTCCTTAGTATCCTTCACTTTACCTTGGTTGTCCTGCACAACATTGTGTGTGCATCTTAGCCTGTGTGGGATAAGGGAATTTGCAAACTTCACTTTAGCAACTTGTCTCACGTGATGTTTGTTTGTCACTTTTGACATCGTGGGATAGGAGGGAACAACTCCCCGCTTTGACTACTCTTGACTTTCTTATCCTGGAAAACCATCGTTGATCACTTTTGACAACGTGGGATAAGATATAACATTGTTTTCTCCTCTTTGAGTGTTACCCTGCAGGGTCTTCAGCACTCGTTAAACATACAATGAGATAAATAAGAAACATCATGTGCACCTCATAAGTGTTATCCTAGACGACAAGCACATGACTAATTCAACATTGTAGGATAAGAGGGATCACCTTTCTAATCAAACATAAGTTATCCTACATGGTCTCTTCCTGCTCATGAACATAACATAGAACCCACAAAAAACATGTGAGCCAAATGACTGCTACCATGTGTAAATCGATGCAGTGACTATTGCCGACATGACCAACATGTGAAGATGATGGAACTGGTCGAAACCATGATGAAGAGTCTGGTTGAAACCCCTGCAGCATGACATGATGTGTTATACATGACTTCTTGCAATCTATTTCTTAGTGACTTGCAACCTCTGAACACCCCTTGATAGCTACCTATTTCTATCTAACCATTTGACATCCTTTTAACATCAATGATAATAATGCCAACAAGAACTAGTTTAGTGGAAGTACTACTACATATTAGTAATTTAGGATCCTTGACCCATCCTACTTAAGATAGAAAATGGACAATGGTTAATAGCAATAGTTTAAGGAAAGTGGGGAATAAAAAAATAGACATAGGATTAGAAACAAAACAAGAAAAAACTTTCCATATAGAGGCTAGATAGAGAGAACTAGATAGGGATATTGCTATGGGAAAATAAGAAACATTCTATGATGTTTTAGGGGTTTAGAAAACCAAAAAATGAATATTCTACCCTTAAATATTAGAGGGTTACATAGGCCTCACAAGAAAAAAATTATGTAATGTATTTTTTTAACAAAAATTTAATATATTGATGCTTCAAGAAACATAGATGTCACATTAATTTCTTTCACAAATTGCTATAAAACTTTGGACCAATGCTAAATATAGTTCTAGATCTACCAAAAGAGCTTATGGAGGATTTTTTGTGATGTGGAATCCTTCAAGTATCAATACAAACATGATTGATCAATGTAGGAATAGCCTTACTATAACCTTCAACCTAATATTTACCCAAGTGTAATGGAACCTCTCTAATGTATATGCACCAAATTATTAGGATCCTAGGAAGGTACTTTGGGGTAAATTAAAATCATTGGTGAATTCTAGAACTTATAGTCATTGAATTGTAGGTGGTGTTTTTACCACTCAAGTTTTTCCTTTAGAAAAAATGGATGGGTTGGAGGATTATTTAGATAGTATGCTAGATTTAGGATAACTTTTAAATAACACCAACCTAATGGATATTGACCTCAAAGGTGCTCTTTTCACATTGTCGAATACAAGAATTGCAATTGATCTCATTCAAGTGAATCTAGACAAATGCATCATATCTAATGGATAGAACATTCTCCCATGCCTTACTCTACAAGCCCTCCCCAAAAATATTTTAGACCATAATCAACTCCTTTTGCAATTGGACTTTACTTCTA
This sequence comes from Cryptomeria japonica, assembly GCF_030272615.1. Taxonomy (NCBI): domain Eukaryota; kingdom Viridiplantae; phylum Streptophyta; class Pinopsida; order Cupressales; family Cupressaceae; genus Cryptomeria; species Cryptomeria japonica. The sequence goes on from NC_081406.1 coordinate 273,031,063, forward strand.
AGAGAGGCCCCTTCCAATTTTGGTTCGAAATCATGTAGAATCTTGATCCTAAAAATAGGGATCTAGTTAAGGCCTCATGAAATACTCCTACCTCAAGAACACCCATGTTTAGAGTTTTCTCCAAAGTCAAGATTATTAGGTCTAGAGTTAAAGGTTGGATTCAATGCACTTTTGGTAATTTCTTCCAAAAAAAGTATCAGTTATTGATAGAGATAAAATAAATATAGGAGATTATAGCTTTAGGGCATGGTAAGCTAGAAATCACTTTAAAAGAGCAACTAAGAGAGGATTAGTATGGTGTTATAAAAAAGGAGGAAATTTACTAGAATAAAAATTTAGTGGCTCCTAGAAGGCGATTGGAATACTCATTTCTTTCACCAATCCAATTTAAAACATGGAAAAAGGAACACAATAAGAAAAATTATAGATGCTAATGACCTAGAAAGATGAAGAATAGATTAGTCTTAGGGCTCTCTTCTATTTCCAGGAAATGTGGAAGGATTTGATGGGAGTTATACATTAGGAGGATGATCTATTTGAGTTAATTTCTAAAAGTCTTTCTAACGATGATAACAACAATGAGAATCAGACTACCTCTAAAGATGAGGTCATAAGTGTTGTCTTCTCTTTTACTACCTATAAGGCTCATGGGTAGAATGGGCTCTCTTAAGCCTCCTTCTAAGAGTATTAGAATATTATCAAGGATGATGTAGTGGTGGTTGCTATAGATTTATTTTAAAAAGGTAAGATCCTAAAGCATATTAATACTAGGGTATGTGCAGGATCATGGTGTGCCAAAATAGGCCCTTATGTGGCAATGAAATTTTAGAAAATTAGAGTTATGCAACTTGACATGAAAATTTGGATAAGATGTGAAAATTATTTTTAAAATATGTAAGAAGATAATATATAAAAAATTGAATTTATTTTCTAAGCTACTAGTTTTTTTTTGGAAAAAAAAATCCTATTTGATGAAAATTTCAAATTTCAATGTAGTGGTACTAAAATTTCAGCAAAAAGATAAGAAGTAGGCGTATGCTTGACCACCACAATCACAATCAAATTATAATATTTTTTTATAATATTTATAATATAAGTATTATACTGATGTCCGGATGTGACACATATTTTTTTATTATTTTTTATAAATTAAATAATTATTTACATCTTTTCAGAAATTGAAAAACTCCTACGTTTGACCATCTTAACTTGGTTAAAACCTTATTAAATTTAATTTTTAAAAAAAATTTCCCTATAGTATATGAAGCATATGATGTGATGCATGTTTCAGATTTAAAAAATGTTATACTGTTTGAAAGTTATGAGTGTTTTTCAATCAGTCTATCAATCAAGACTTTTGTCAGAATTCAATTAAAAAATAAATAATAATTATTTATTAAATTTGAAATAAGACAAGCCTTATATTGTTGGAAAAATGAGAATGTCCTTAAAAAATACATTTTGTTTTATCATTTTTGGCTATTAAAAAAGTCATCAGCCACCCGTGTAAAGTTTGGAAAATCAAGGAATAATGGAAAACACGTTTTTTCAGTTGACTTTCTAGGCTTGTCACTTCCAAGCCAAATCCCAAAGAAAACCCGAGCCAAGATTTCAAATTTGAAATTTGTACAACAAAAAATGGATATCCAATAGAATCGGATATTTGGTACAATCGGATATCTGGTTTCAATAAGTAAATTCACTAACTAAGTTTTCACATAATTAATCTATTGTTTATTAATATATTAATATACAATATATTAATTTATAAATAAATTAGTATATGATATTAGGGAGAGGGAGAGGGGGGAGTGGGGGATAGAGAGAGAGAGATTAGGGGAGAGAGAGAAAGAGATTAGGGGAGAGGGAGGGAGAGGGTGTTGGTATTTTGGTATGGTTTTGTCATTGATGTCAACACCTACTAAACTCTTATCAACTTTGGCACTTTGGAGAATTGACAACATTCACTGGCAAGCAAGTGACTCATGCACAGTCACCGGTATCAGGTACACCAACAAGATATAATGATCATAGACACTTGGAATGATATGGAAGACACATGGTTATGTCGAAGACATCATTTGGACATCTTGTCTTGGAGTTTTGTTCATTGGTATATTCATAGTTGCATATTTGCTATTACCGGCAAATAGGTCTAGGGTTACACTGGCAGGTTTATCTTTTCCAGATCAATATGGCACACAATGAAGATGAATAATTATTGTTGTAAATGCATTAAGCTGACATGTTCAATCGGTTATTGCATCGGACATTATATTGTTTGTAATTTTTTTTTATTGTAATATCTTGTAGAGCGGACCTACTAAAATTGGTCTTAGGTTATGGTATAAATGTAAGATCTTATTTGTAAGATCAAATGTGGAATGCAAAGAAAGATTATGTGAAGGTACATGCGAGATTAAGAAGAGCTATACATGCAAACATCATTTGAAGGTGAAGCTAGGTTTTTTGTGAAAGCATATCAACATTACACCGGTACAGAATCTAGCATATGAAGATGCTATTTTGTGCAGTACATTCTTATTGGATTTAACCATCCAACTTTAGTCAGTGTGACTCCCGTTTTGTGATTAAGCAGTGAGCTCTAGGTGGTTGGCCTTTCTGCATGTGCAGACCCCATTTATGTACACTTACTATCTGCAGTAGTATCATCTGATTGTGGGTAAGGTTTCCCATCATGTTTTCTCCCCTTACAGGGTTTCCACATACAAATATTCGTGTTATGTGTTGTGGATGACTTTGTGTTTATGTTTCATGCACTAATCCTTATCGGTATAGCAATTAACTATTAAAACTGTCTATCGGCATATTGAACTGGTTTACTGGTACTAAGCATTAAGTTGGTTAAGTTGTTTTTGGTTTAAATTTATTTGACAAATGATTCACCTGCCCCCCCTTCTTAGTTGTCTCTAGGACCTAACAATTGGTATCAGAGCCTAGTCCTCTTTTGCAGAAGTTTAACAACTTGAGGAGATCCAATGTCTACCAATTATTTTAGGAAGGACAGTCCTAAACTTGATGGAACCAACTATGGCATATGGAAGATCAGAATGGAGACACATCTAAATTGCATTGGAAAAGACATCTAGGAAGTTACAAAGAATGGTTATACTACTGTTGTACAAGGTCAGCCTAGTCCAAATAACTTGACAAAAGATGAGGAAAATGATTGCAAAGCAAGAGAAGCACTTTTGAGCGCATTATCAGATCAACAAATCATGGGACTATTAGATAGGTCTACTGCTAAAGCTATTTGGGATCATTTGGAAACAATGAATGAAGGAGATTCCATAGTCAAAATTGCAAAACTTGAAAGCTTTCGAGTCAGGTATGAACATCTAAAAATGGAAGAAGATGAAAGGATTTATGCTTTTATGGAAAGAGTAAATGAAATTGTTTTGGGTATTAAATGTTGTGGAGGAACCTTAAGTGAGGATGAAATTGTTTCAAAATTTTTAAGAGGATTGCCATCAACATATAAAATGAAAGTCACTACTATAAATGAGTTAAGAACAATGCCTAATACATTAGTTACTAGAGATACATTGATTGGGAAACTTTCAGCATTTGAAATTGAAGAATTTGGTCCTATTGCTACTATAAAGACAAATTTGGCCTTTAAAGCATCAACATCATCTGCTCTATCATTTGACAAATCTAATTGGAAAGCCTTTTATGCAAGAGAACTTGAAGAAAGTAGGAAATAAAATGAAGAACTTGAAGAACTTGAAGCACTATTTGCAAGGAAAATGCCTAAAGGTACAGTTGGAAGTAAGTATGAAGGTAAAGCACCCTTTAAATGTTTTAACTGCAATAAGATTGGTCATGTGGTTTCAAGATGCCCTAATAGACATGCTAGACTAAGAGAAGAAGCTAGAAGAATATACAAGCCTAACCCTGAATATCAGAGATATAGATTTAAGAAGAATAAAGACAAATCTTGTTACATTGCTGATGAAGGTGTGACTGATGATTCTGATGAGGATCTAGTGGACAATGGAGGGGTTTTTGTTGCTATAACAGAAGATCAACCAGCACCTACTGCTCAACCGGTAGTACAAGCCCTGGCAGCTAAAGTTGAAGTAAAGGATGAATGGATCATTGATTCAGGATGCTCACATCATATGACAGGAGACAAAGGTAAATTCTTGAACTTTCAAGAATAAAATGGAGGCTTAGTGAGATTTGGAGATGACAAATCTTGTTCAATCAAAGGTAAGGGTACAATATCTCTTGATGGTAAGCATAACACTGACAATATTTACTATGTTGAAGGATTAAAGAATAATCTTTTGAGTGTTGGTCAATTAGTTGAGAAAGGATTTCAGTTACAATTCAAAAATAGAAAATGCCAAATCATGAATAGATCTTGTTTGGAAATTGCAACTGGTAATCAGACTAGAGGTAATATCTTTCATTTGAATAACAATGAAGAGACATGCTTAATTACACATATAGATGAAAGTTAGTTATGGCATAAGAGACTCTGTCATGTAAACTTTGATTGCATGGTAAAGATCAGTATTACTAAGGTAGTTAGATATTTACCTAAAATTGTCAAACCTCAGAATACAATATGTAAGGAATGTCATTTTGGAAAACAAGTTAGAGCTAGTTTCAAAAGTATTCTAGAAAAATCAAAAAATGCTCTTGATTTGATTCACATTGATTTATGTGGTCCAGCTAGAACTAAAAGCTTACCAATGTGTTGGGCTACTTTTCTCAGAGAAAAATCAGAAGCACTTGGAAAGTTCAAACTATTCAAAGCAATGGTAGAAAATGAAACCGGTAAGAAAATCAAATGTTTAAGATCAAATCAAGGAGGTGAATTTACATCTAAGGAATTTAATACATTCTGTGAAGTTAATGGAATTAGAAGACAACTATTAGCACCTCAGACACTATAGCAGAATGGAGGTGTTGAAAGGAAAAACAAAACTATCTTGGATGTAGCAAGAAGTATGTTATCAGAAGCAAACCTACCATGTGTATATTGGAGAGAAGCAGTTAGTATAGCGGTCTATACATTTAACAAAGTTCACATCAAAGGTGAAACCGGTAAGACCCCTCATGAACTATGGTTTGGTAATACTCCTACTCTTAAGTATTTCAAAATTTTTGGAAGTAAATGTTATATCAGAAGAGATAAGTATATTGGCAAATTTGATCCTAGAAGTTGTGAAGGAATATTTCTTGGTTATTCATCTAAGAGCAAGGCATATAGATGTTTCAACAAAAGATTGTAGAAAATTGTTGAAAGTACAAATGTAAAGATTGATGAACAATTTAGCGAAACTTCAAGGTATATAGACTCTGAACTGGCAATAGAAATTTTGACAAATGAACCTACTCTAAATCCACTGGTACAGAATGAAGATCTAGTTACCTCGGTATCATCTGAGGATTCCACAGTAATTGAGGAACAATAGCAAACCAAGACACCCCGGTATGTAAGACTAAATCATTCTGAAGATTAGATAATTGGAAACAAGTTTAAAGGAGTTAAGACAAGAGGAAGATTGACAAATGAAGAGGTATGTCTTATTTCTCAAATTGAACCATCATCTGTGAATGAGGCATGTGAAGATAAATTTTGGAATAAAGCTATGGAAGAAGAATTAGAATAAATTTAGAAAAACAACACTTAGACATTAGTTCCCCAGACTAAAGATAAAAATGTAATTGGAACCAAATGGGTATTTAGAAACAAACTTAATGAAGATGGTAAGGTTGTCAGAAATAAAGCAAGACTAGTGTGTAAGGGATATTCTTAGAAGGAAGGAGTTGATTACAATGAAACCTTTGCACCGGTAGCTATAAGTGAGGCAGTCCAATTATTTTTGGCTTTTACAGCACACAAGAACTACAGAGTTTATCAAATGGATATTAAATGTGCATTTTTGAATGGAGATCTTGAAGAGGAAGTATACATTGAACAACCTAATGGATTTTCTTTGACAAGTGACAATGATATGGTTTGCAGGTTAAGAAAATATATGTATGGACTAAAACAAGCTCCAAGAGCTTGGTATACAAGATTGGATAAGTATCTTTTAACGATTGGTTTTACTAAAGGAAATGTAGACAACAATTTATATTATAAAGTAACTAATGATGACATCTTGATTATAGAAGTATTTGTTGATGATATAATCTTTGGAGGAGAAGATGGATTATGTAAGAAATTTTCTATTACAATGCAGCAAGAATTTGAAATGTCTATGATTGGAGAAATAAAATTCTATTTAGGATTGTAGATTTCACAGACTGATAAAGGTATATTCTTGAGTCAATCCAAATACTTAAAAGAGTTACTAAAGAAATTTGGGATGGAGAACTCTAAACTGGTAAGCACACCTATGACAACAAATGACAAAGTATCACAAAGGGATGAATCTACACCTACTAATCCAACTAGATACAAATCTATGATAGGAGGTTTACTATATTTAACACAAACCAGTCTTGATATTATGAATGCAGTATGTATTGTTTCAAAATTCTAAAGTAATCCTAGAGAAAATCATGAATTAGCAGTAAAAAGGATTTTTGGGTACTTACAAGGCACTATAAATCTTGAATTATGTTATCCTAGAGATGAAAACTTTGAATTATGTGTATACATAGATGCAAATTGGGCAGGAGATGTCGATGATAGAAAAAGCACCACCGGTGGAGCATTCTTTCTTGGTTGAGTAAGAAACAAAGTTGTACATCTTTATCAACAACAGAATCATATTATGTTGCAGCAACAACTAACTGTACATAGGTACCATGCTTAAGAAAATGTTGAAAGACATAAAGGTAAAATGCAAGGAAACTATTACTATCTATTGTGATAACACTGTAGCAATTGATATATCTAAGAATCCGGTATTACATTGTAAAACCAAACATGTTTCTATCAAACTAAATTTTCTAAGGGAAAATGTTGAAGCAAAGGAGATAAACCGGTTTATGTGAATACTAAAGAGCAGATTGTAGATATTTTCACTAAACCTTTACCTGAGGAGACATTTGAATATCTCAAAGATCAGCTTGGAGTCATACCAACACTAGCAGAGACTTAGACAGTTGATGATTGTCATCAATTGACAAAGTTAATAGAGAAATCTTCTATTCTGGTCTTTGATGGGAAGCTACTTCTCAAGGGGAGTAGTTGGTATATTGAATTGATTGGTATTTTGTATATGAACTTGGTTTAATTGTAACTTTGGCATTTGATGTCAAAGGGGGAGAGATTGGTATGGAAAACCTTTGAAAAACACAAGGAAAACACATATTGCTCCTAGGGGGAGAGATTGTTGTTTAGGAGAGATTATTACTCTCTGTATCTGTATTCTGATTTTTGTTTATGATCTTTTTGGAGATTATTGGTTTTTGGTACTTGGCATTTCTATTTTCACACTTTGATGGTTTTTCCATCTTGTGTTGCCATCAATGCCAAAGGGGGAGATTGTTGGTATTTTGGTATCGTTTTGTCATTAATGTCAACACCTACTAAACTCTTATCAACTCTGGCACTTTGGAGAATCAACAACATTCACTGGCAAGCAAGTGACTCATGCACAGTCACCAGTATTTGGTACACCGACAAGATATAATGATCACCAACACTTGGAATGATATGGAAAACACATGGTTATGTCGAAGACATCATTTGGACATCTTGTCTTGGAGTTTTGTTCATTGGTATATTCATAGTTGCATATTTGTTGTTACCGGCAAATAGGTCTAGGGTTACATCGACAGGTTTATCTTTTCTAGATCAACATGGCACGCTATGAAGATGAATAATTATTGTTGTAAATGCATTAAGACAACATGTTCGATCAGTTATTGCATCGGATATTATATTGTTTGTAAAATGTTTTTATTGTAATATCTTGTAGAGAAAACCTACTAAAATTGGTCTTAGGTTATGGTATAAATGTAAGATCTTATTTGTAAGATCAAATGTGGAATGCGAAGAAGGATTGTGTGAAGGTACATGCGAGATTAAGCAGATCTATACACACAGACATCATTTGAAGGTGAAGCTAGGTTTTTGTGAAAGCATATTAGCATTACACTAGTACTGAATCCAGCATATGAAGATGCTATTTTGTGCAGTACATTCTTATTAGATTTAACCATCCAATTGTAGTCAGTGTGACTCCCATTTTGTGATTGAGCAGTGAGCTCTAGACGGTTGGCCTTTTTGCATGTGCAAACCCCATTTATGTACACTTACTATCTGTAGTAGTATCACCTGATTGTGGGTAAGGTTTCCCACCATGGTTTTTCCCCTTATAGGGTTTCCACATACAAATATTGGTGTTATGTGTTGTGGATGACTTTGTGTTTATGTTTCATGCACTAATCCTTACCGATATAGCAAGTAACTATTAAAATTGTCTACCGACATATTGAACTACTTTACCAGTATTAAGCATTAAGTTGGTTAAGTTGTTTTTGGTTTAAATTTATTTGAAAACTTATTCAGCCCCCCCTCTCAGTTGTCTCTAGGACCTAATAGAGGGAGGAGAGAGGGGGAGGGGGAGAGAAGAGGGGAGAGAGAAGGCGGAGGGAGGGAGGGAGGGAGGGAGAGAGAGAGAGAGAGAGAGAGAGAGAGAGAGAGAGAGAGAGAGAGAGAGACATTAGGGGAGAGGGGGTAGGGGGGAGAGAGAGAGAGGGAGGGGGAAGGGGTTATATTGTGTCCTAAGGCATCATATTGTGTCCTATGACCCTTTAGGACACCATATGACCCCTTAGGTGTCACATTTCTGCAAGAAATATTGGTACTTCTTTTTATATTAAAATAATGGTTCATCTTGCCACATTATGACACACTATAACCCCTTATGATGCCATATGGTGGCATTAGGGGTCATATGGTGTCCTAAGGGGTCATGGGATACCATATGACCCCTAAGGACAACATTTGACCCCTTATGACACCATATTGGGTTGTTATGGGTCCAATGGTGTCCTAAGGGATCATATTGTGTCCTATGACCCCTTTTGACACCATATGACCCCTTACAACACAAAATTGTGTTGTTATGGGTCATATTATGTCTTAAGGGGTCATATTGTGATATATGACCCCTTTAAGACACCATATGACCCCTTAGGATAGAATATGACCCTTTACAACTCTATACGGTGTTGTTATCGGTCATATGACCCATTATGACACCATATATCATTGTTAGGGGTCATATGGTGTTCTAGGGGTCATGGGATCCCATGATCCCTAGGAACAACATATGGCCCCTTATGACACCATATTGGGTCATTATGGGTCCTATGGTGTCCTAAGGGGTCATATTGTGTCCTATGACCCCATAAAACACCATATGACCCCTTACAATACCAAATTGTGTTGTTATGGGTCATATTGTGTCATATGACCCTTTTAAGAAACCATATGACCCCTTAGGACATAATATGACCCTTTAAGACTCTATAAGATGTTGTTATGGGTTATATGACCCCTTAGGACCCCTTATGATACCATATGGTGTCTTTATGGGTCATATGGTGTCCTAAGGGGTCATGGAATACCATATGACCCCTAAAGACAACATATGACCCCTTATGACACCTTATTAGGTTGTTATGGGTCCTATGGTGTCCTAAGGAGTCATATTGTTTTCTATGACCCCTTAGGACACCATATGACCCCTTATGACACTAAATTATGTCGTTATGGGTCATATTATGTCTTAAGGGGTCATATTGTGTCATATGACCCCTTTAAGACACCATATGACCCCTTAGGACACAACATGACCCTTTATGACTCTATATGGTGTCGTTATGGGTCATATGACCCCTTATGACCCCTTATAAAACCATATAGTGTCGTATGGGGTCATATGGTGTCTTAAGGGGTCATGGGATACCATATGACCCCTAAGGACAACATATGACTCCTTATGACATCATATTGGGTCATTATGGGTTCTAGTGTGTCCTAGGGGGTCATATTGTGTCCTACAACCCCTTAGGACACCATATGACCCCTTACAACACCACATTGTGTTGTTATGGGTCATATTGTGTCGTGAGGGTCATATTGTATCATATAACCCCTTAGGACACCATATGACACTTTACAACTCTATACAGTGTCGTTATGGGTCATATAACCCCTTATGACCCCTTATGAGACCATATGGTGTCGTTAGGGGTCATATGGTGTCTTAAGGGGTCATGGGATACCATATGGCCCCTAAGGACAACATATGACCCCTTATGACACCATATTGGGTCTTTATGGGTCCTATGGTGTCCTAAGCGGTCATTCTATGTCCTACGATCCCTTAGGACACCATATGACCCCTTATGACACCAAATTGTGTCACTATGGGTCATATTGTGTCATAAGGGGTCATATTGTATCATATTACCCCTTTAAGACACCATAAGACCCTTTATGACTCTATATGATGTTGTTATGGCTCATATGACCCCTTATGACACCATATAGTGTCGATAGGGGTCATGAAATACCATATGACCCATAAGGACAATATATGACCCCTTATGATACTATATTGGGTTGTTATGGGTCATATGGTGTCCTAAGGGGTCATATTGTGTTCTACAACCCCTTATGACACAAAATTGTGTTGTTATGAATCATATTATGTCATATGACCCCTTTAAGACACCATATCACCCCTTAGCACACAATATGACCCTTTACAACTCTATACGGTGTCGTTATGGGTCATATGACCCCTTATGAAACCATATGGTGTCATTAGGGGTCATATGGTGTCCTAAGGGGACATGGGATACCATATGACCCCTAAGGACAACATATGACCCCTTATGACACCATATTGGGTCCTTATGGGTCCTATTATGTCCTCAGGGGTCATATTATGTCCTATGACCCTTTAGGACACCATATGACCCCTTACGACACCAAATTGTGTTGTTTTGGGTCATATTGTATCATATGACCCCTTTAAGACACCATATGATCCCTTGGGACACAATATGACCCTTTACGACTTTATACGGTGTTGTTATGGGTCGTATGACTCCTTATGACCCCTTATGACACCATATGGTGTCTTTAGAGGTCATATAGTGTCCAAAGTGGTCATGTGATACCATATGACCCCTAAGGACAACATATGACCCCTTATGAAATCATATTGGGTCTTTAGGAGTCCTATGGTGTCCTAAGGGGTCATATTGTGTCCTACGATGCCTTACGACACCCAATTGTGTATTTATGGGTCATATTATGTGTTAAGGGCTCATATTGTGTCATATGACCCCTTTAAGACACCATATGACCCCTTAGGACACAAAATGACCTTTTATGACTCTATATGGTGTCGTTATGGGTCATATGGCCCCTTATGATACCATATGGTGTTGTTAGGGGTCATATGGTGTCTTAAGGGGTCATGGGATACCATATGACCCCTAAGGACAATATATGATCTCTTATGACACCATATTATGTCATTATGGGTCCTATGGTGTTCTAGAGGGTCATATTATGTCCTACGACCCCTTAGGACACCATATGACCCCTTACGACACTAAATTGTGTTGTTATGGGTTATATTGTGTCATATGACCCCTTTAAGACACCATATGACCCCTTAGGACACAATATGACCCTTTATGACTATATACGATGTTGTTATGGGTCATATGACCCTTTATGACCCCTTATGACACCATATGGTGTCGTTAGGGGTCATATGGTGTCATTAGAGGTCATATGGTGTCCTAAGGGGTCATGTGATACCATATGACCCCTACGGACAACATATGACCACTTATGACATCATATTGTGTCGTTATGGGTCCTATGGTATCCTAAGGGGTCATATTGTGTCCTATGACCCCTTAGGACAACATATGACCCCTTACAACACCAAACTGTGTCATTTATGGGTCATATTATGTCCTAAGGGGTCATATTATGTCAATGACTACTTTAAGACACCATATGACCCCTTAGGACATAATATGACTGCTTATGACACCATGTTGGGTCGTTATGGGTCCTAAGGAGTCATATGACTCCTCTTCCCTAATCTCTCTCTACCTCTCCCCTAGTCTCTCTCTCCCTCTCCCCTAATCTCTCTCTCTCTCCCTCTCTCCCCTAATATTTCTCACTCTCCCCTTTCTAGTAATCTCTCTCTCTCCCTATCCCCTAATCTCTCTCCCCCTCCCCCCTCTACCCTCTCTCCCCTAATCTCTTCCCCTCTCCCCTCCGCCCTCTCTCCCCTAATATGTCTCTCTCTCCCCCTCTCCCCTAATCTTTCTCTCTCTCCCACTTTCCCCTAATCTCTGTCTCCCTCTCCCCTAATATATCTCTCTCTATCCCCTAATCTCTCTCTCCCCCTACCCCCTCCCCCCTCTCTCCCCTCCCCTAATCCCTCTCTCTCTCCCCCTCTCCCCTAATATCTCTCTCCCTCTCCCCTACTCTCTCTCTCTCTCTCTCTCTCTCTCTCTCCCCTAATCTCTCTCTCTCTAAAATATGAGTACTGAAATTGGATATCTGATATAATTGGATATCCGATTTTTGCTACTGCCATTCATGTGGCAACAGTAAAAAAAGGTGGCAATAGGAATTATTTTTGGGACCCCAAATTTATGCATTAAAATCAGATATCTAATTATATCAGATATCCAATTTTTGTAAATAAAAAAGAGCCTTGTGGGCCATTTTGTGGTTTCTAACGGCCCACATTCTTCACATTCTGGTTTTTGTTCTCAAGGGATGATGTCAATAGGGTATGACCTCGAGCATTTGATAGAGTTGGGGGGGGGGGGAATAGGAGAATGCATAGGGTAATAATGCCTAACTGGACATGGGGAAACTGATGGTTTGTGATCACGACAAGCAGAATGAGAAATTGGCCATGTGACAACATTTGATTGAATGAGACTGACGATTTTTTCACCAACTGAAAAAAATGTTGCCCTAATAAAACCATAGGGAATCTTGAAAAAATGAGATATTATTTTTTAGGGACCCCTCTTGTAGCCCCATAGGTTCAAATGGACTATTTGTAGGTGCCACGGATTCCAAGTTAGGGCCCATCAAAGTTTGACAATATTTAGCACTTAGGATGCTCAAGGCATGACACTGGTAGGGAATGATGCCGAGCGTTCAACTGAGTGGGGGGGGGGGGGACAAGAGAATGCATAGGGTAATAATTCCTAACTAGACATGTTGGAATTGACGGTTCCTGATCATGAGGAGCAAAATGAGAAATTGGCCATGCGACAACATTTGATTGAATGAGACTGATGATTTTTTTGCCAACTGAAAAAATTACTGCCCTAATAAAACCATAGGGAATCTTGAAAAAATGAAATAGGATTTTTTAGGGACCTCTCTCATGGCCCTGTAGGTTCAAATAGATCAATCATAGGTGCCACAGATTTTGAGTAAGGGCTCATCAAAGTTTGACAATTTTTAACACTCAAGGTGCTCAAGGGATGACGACGGTAGGGTTGACATTCGACTGAGGGGGGGGGGGGGAATAGGAGCATGCATAGGGTAATAATGACTAACTAGACATGTTGAAACCGATGGTTCATGATCATGATGAAAAGAACAAGATCACAATGAGCAGAACAAAATCACGATGAGGAGAACAATCTTGAGCAATTTTGCTAATATGAGTAACCTATGACTAGACATAACAAATATTGGTCTAGATGACCTTATTACATAAAAAATGATTATATTTCACCTAATTTACATTGAGAATCCATCAAAACACTTTTCTTTTAAATTTGATGTCATGGAGGCCTGATGAGCAAGGAGGTCATTAAATTTGGTGAAGCTACCAAAGGCAGCCAAATTTAACACTTACAATTTAGATGAAATGAATTATATATAATCTGAAGATTATACAAACAACACTTACGATGAAATGAAATGAATTGTATTATTAATTAAATAACCATTATTAACCATTATTAATTATTCGATTGAAGATTAAATTTTAAAATGATAACACCATGCACACATGAGCAATAATTTATATGATCAAATATCAACTTCTGTATATATGAAAAAGTCAAATGATTACAAGTGTATGTCCATACACAAATATGGCATAAACACCAACTCAAATAAAATGTATGTCAATATACAAAATATACATGCCAAATAGACATGTAAGCATCCCAAAACTATCTATAACATCCTAAGCTATTGATGGATCATCAAAATCAATCCTCTTCACCGCACTGCTCGACTTTGAAGGATCTTGCACAAAAAAAAACAAACCACAATTAAGATTAGTTATATTATGTAACTCACATTCGAAAAGTTAACATAAAAATGAATTATAATTGAACTATCTTGTTTACCTCATCTCCACATTTTATCTTCGACTTTGGAGAACTCTTGATGTATATCTTCGGTGGAGGAGGTATGTTTTCAATATTTTCATACACAACCTACATATGTTCACAAACATGACATTGATACAATTTAGCATATAATTGTCATTGATAATAATGAATTACATCTACTAAACACAAAATAAAACTATTGGTGTAATTAATTATTCATGTTGGATATTATTACACCTTACTTAAGTTTACTTAGGATAATGCATTTCATAGTAGTTTGGGTATGAGACACTTGGGTGTTTGTGTCACATTGGGATAGTGTGTGTAGGAGAATTTCCACCTTTTATGGTGTGATCTTGTTACTACTTTATCATATCCACTTATTGTAGAGTAATAATTCCACCTTAGGTGGCTGATCCACCTCATGTGGAATATTTTATTATTTTTGATTAATGAAAAAGCAGGTTTTGAAGGGGCCCCAAAACCCTATACAAGCATGATTAAAAAAGAAAAGCCATGAGAAACAGAGAGAAACAGAACAAAAGGAAAAAACTAGCGAAAAATTGAGAAGAACCCACTAAAGCCCCTAAAAGCCAGCAGGCCGTCCAGAAATTAGATTTTATCTAGGGCTTTAGCCAGGGTGCTACTAATTTCTTACAGCTCTTTGATGTTGTCTTTGAGGTTGGGACGGTCCTTGGCAACAGTAGCCACAACTTTCTTGATACTGGCCCTGGTTCTCTTAGCAAATCTGCCTGCTAGGGTAGCATCACCAATACTTCCAGTCTGGATGGTCTCCTCCTCTAGGTCAAGGTCCATGATCAGTTTAGGAGTATGGTCAAAGACCTTGGCAATGTCTTCTAGGTTTTCGGTGACAGCAGAGAGGATACTTGGGATAATTCCCATCAGATTTTTCATTGCTTCTTTTCCCTTTTCCAACGATTTTACCTTATTCTCCATTTCCTGTTTCCAGTTAGTATGCTCTCTATTTTCATCCTCCCTCTTTTTATCTGAATTTATCCCCTGCTTCTCTAGGTTTTTCAGGGTTTCGTAAGTCGGTCTATCAAAATTCATTTTGGCCTCTGAGAGCTTCTTGACATTATCTAGGATAAGCCCCTCTCAAGCACTATCCTTGGCCTTACTATCCCCTTCCTTAGCCAGGTTCTTCTCGGAGCATTTGTTTATTTCCTTCTCAAAATTAGCTTCAGTTTCCTCATTATCTTTGGGAGCCATCTCCTCCATCAGATGGCTATTGTCCTTACCAGGGTGATCACTTGGAATAGGGCTATCTTGACCAGGCTCGAAATCTCCACTTTCTTCCTCGTTGCCTAGTTCCTCTTCCTTCCTGCTGTCTTCTCCGTTAGAGTCATCTATCTCCATACCACTGCTTTCCTTGACAATGTCCTCAGTTTCCAACCTAGGGGAGCTTTTCCTTTTCTTGCTGGATGACGCCTTCTCCTACATACCACACCTATTTCCTACCTACCCTTGCTTCTTATTGAGCCACATGTCATGTTTGTGTGCTCACATATCCATATAGCCTTGCCTATATTTGTAGACTCATATTCATTGTATTGAACAACTATTTATCATTTATCTATTGATGAGAATATAGTTTATTCTTGTCCTATATTTTGTCTCTCTATTTTGTACTTTTCATTGAGCTCTTGATCTTGGAAAAATCTCACATGGTATTAGAGCCATTAGAGTGTCATTGATTCATCTTTGAGAGGCATTATTGAGACATCAAGAGGCAGATTTAAGGAGAAACATTTTTAGGATATGTCCTAGACCAGATCCAACCCTGCCATTGTGTTCAAGTGGTCGTTTCCATGAATTTTGAGTATAAATTCAGCCTATTTTGGTGAAAATCAAATTTTGGGCTTCGAGGAAAATTTTTGCCCAATTTGGATGGTACAGTATGGATTTTTGAAATTTTAAAATAAAGAAAAAAAAATAATTTGAAAAAAAATTTATTTTATTATTTGCAAATTTTTTATTTATTGAAAAGTTTAAAAAACAAACCAAAAAAAAATTCAATTTTTTTTTTTTAAATATATTATTGTGGGGGGTTGACTTACCCTGCCCCACTGTACCATCCCTACGTATTTGGTAGGCTTTGCAAACTTTGTCAGCTCCTACACGTATTCCACCAATGACCTTGGTCTTGTCGACGCTAATTGTACGCTGCATGAATGCTGCCACCGTCTATCGACACTCGCGCTCCCTACTGGTGCCCGTCCAACAACCGCCGCCACCTTCAGTGTCGCTTTCACTATCTGCTCACCTCTAGTGCCACTTCCCATCCTTCTCTGATGCTGCTTCCATGTGGCCCTGTGCCCCTTGCACCATGCGGCCCCATCGCCATGCGGACAACACTCAATGCCACATCAGTGCACAACAGGTCGCCATGTGGCAGCCCAATCACCGAGCCAACTCATCCAATCAGTGCCACCTCAGTAGCCACATCTGTTACACATCACCGAACTATACATGCCACATTAGTGATCATATTGTATGCAGTCTACCGCATCATCTTTTTCAATGAATCAAATCTTGCCACATGTTAGTACATACAGTATGAATGCACAGTCAACAGGGGAGGCGAAGTTCTAGCAATGGCCATATGGCCATCAAATTTAATTGCACAATTTGCTGACATCATAATTTAAAAAAAAAAATTATCAGCCCCCTCCCGTTGAGCTTTTTAGTTTTGCAGTTCAAATTTGGAAGGCCAGATCTTGCTCATTTTTGCTCCTTTTTTGGTGCAATGTTTTTTGAAATGGGCTAATTTTTCATTTACTTTCTTGTGGTGGCATTATTTTTTGAGTTTGGTGGACAAATTTTTCAGAAATCTTAGTTTTTGGTGATTGTACCTATCCAATCCCCATTTCTGCAACTTTTGGGACTCCGTTTGGGCTCATACGAACTCCTTTTTAGGTGCTATTTTTTTTTAAAGTGCATAATTTTTCATCTATTTCATAATATGCTATCAGTTTGCAGTGATTTTGGGTAGAAATTGTACTTTCAACATATGGTCTTTTTTGGCCAATTTGGCACTTGTATTGCATAGATCTATCTTTCTGGGCTTTTGCATTGTAGTTCTCAGCCTATTGGGGCAGTTGTAAAACAAAATCAGATGTCAACCTTTCCATTGTTTTCAAGTGGTCTATTGTACATGTACTACATATAAAGTGCCAAAATCATCATTTTTTTTGGGGGGGGGGGGGTACTTTGATTGATTGAATTTGGGGTGGTGTCTCTTGTGCTTTTGCACTCTTGTGTTCTTTCCTTTTTGTTGCTATGGGTTGTCCTAAGTTTCCTTTCTTAACTCCTCATAATTATGGTACTTGGAAAATTGATGCATGGAGTAAACTTATGGAAAAAGGACTAACTCGTTGCATTGATGGAACTATTATTGCTCCCACTGATCCTAAGGTTGATCTTGTTGCTCACTTTCATTGGCTCACTAAAAATATCATGGCAATTGGTACCTTAAGAAAGTATGTATCAAAGGATCTCATCTTTCATATTGGTAAATGTACCCTAATTAATGATGCTTGGAAAAAGTTTCAAGACTTGTATGGTCAAGTTGATGAGATTAGGGGATATCAGATTGATAGTGATCTCACCATGTTAGATCCCAAGAACTTTGATACTATATAGGATTATGTCACTAAGGCAAAAGAGCTGAGGGTACAACTCAAGGATTGTGGCATTGATAAGAAGGATACTCAATTGATCTTCAATTTGATGGGAAAGCTTCCACAAGAATATGCAACATTTGTTTCTAGTTTCCAAACCCATAGGATTACAATGGGTTCAAGCTACACAATGCCTACATTTGATGCTTTTGCTGAAATGTTGATGATGGAACAAACTAAGTTGATAAGCATGGGCATTCTTAAGACTTCTAAGTCTCAAGCATTAGGGGAAAAGTAAATCAAGGAAAGGACAACTCAAACAAGAAGAAATGGCAATCAAAGCCTAAGGACAAAGCACCACCTTCTCCACAACAAGGAGATTCATCCTCTTCCAAGAGGGACAATTCACCAAAGAAGGAGAGACCTACTTGTTCCTATTGTAAAAAGTTTGGTCATGAGGAGCGTCCTTGCCATTCTAAGAAGATCGATGAGCTCCAACATATCCTCAAAAAGCACAACATTGATTTGCCTAAAGCCTACAAGAAGGACGATTCATCAATTTATACTTCCTCACAATCAAAAGGGAAAGGGATAGCATTCTTGGCTTCTACAAGTGGGAAGACTCACTCCTTATCAAAAAGAAAAGGACAAGCTCTTTGTGCTACTACAAGTCATGATTCAGGGAGATGTCATCTAGATTCAGGGGCTTCTCATCATATGGCATCTTCGCAGTTTATGTTCTCTACATTTGAGCCTTGCACCATGGAGCTAATTTTGATGGGAAATCATACATACATGGATGTGATTGGGAAATGATCTATTGCCATTGGGGATAACTCCTTCAATAATGTGTTGTGTGTACCCCATTTGACAAACAATCTTCTTTCCATCTATCAAATCACACATGGCACAACTAAGAGAATTGTGGAGTTCACACCTGAGTTAGTTTTCATTAGAGACTTGGAGACTAGAGCTATCATTGCAACTAGAGTGGTTGATCATTCATCTTAGTTATACTCCTTTTCAAATTTTGTTGATGAGGATGATTTTACATATGATGATTCTACATATGATGATCACACTTCTTGTGAGGATTTATATTTTGAGGAGAACTTTGGGGTCTTGAACTTGGGGTTTATCACATGTGACCCCGTTATTGAGCCTTCCATTTCATCTCCTCCTATTGATATCATATCACCTATTGTACCTGATGATGTAGACAATGCGATAGTTTTGCCTTCTCATGATTCAGTGTAGTAGGATATTTCATGTCTTCCAGCTTTAGTTTCATGGGATGATTACTTGACAGACATTATAGATTTGGGAGACATCATTTATGATATTCATCTTCTCTTTGATGAAGATGATCCTTCTTTGATTGTTGCAAGGGAACACTCTGACACTCTTGTTCATTCTCTACATGATCATTCTTTTGAGGTTGACATGATTGTGGATTCTTATGTACAATAGTTAGGGGAGGTCTCTTTAAGCTTAGAGGACACATGTGAGTCTTTGGGACTTGTTCTATATTCATCTCCACTAGATCTTGGAGTACCTTTTTCAGTAGTGTGGAGCAGTTCACCACCTTTGGAGGGGGTATCTTTCATCATCGACATGGGGAAACTTGAGCAGTTTTCAGAGACTTCATTCATCATGAGTTTTTTCCCTACATCTTCCCTTCATGATTGGGGAGACTTCATGGATACACCTTTGGTTTTGTTTTTTCCTAAGGGGAGTAATGTTGTTCGCCATTCATGGAGAAGTTTCTTCATTCATTCTCGAGCTTCTATCATTGGTGCAGATTCTACATTGAGGGGGGGCTACCTAGCTTCTCTTCTTCTCTCATATGGGGAGGACTTTTTTATCACATGGGGTTTTGTTCCTCACATTCTTCTATGAGAGTTCTCTTGTATAGTTTTCATCTCTCTTTTAGGGGAGGGTTTTTTCCCATTGGGTTTTTCTCTCTTTCCTTGCTTTATGAGATATTTCATTGCATTGGTTTGCATGCATTTACATTTGTGCATTGGTACCTAACATGGCCTCATAGTCGGGACCCATCTTGCATTGCTTAGTTGCATTGTAGACTTAAGTGTATTTTCCTAAGTTGCACTTAAGGGGGGGTGTTGGTGTAATTAATTATTCATGTTGGATATTATTACACCTTACTTAAGTTTACTTAGGATAATTCATTTCATAGTAGTTTGGGTATGAGACACTTGGGTGTTTGTGCCACATTGGGATAGTGTGTGTAGGAGAATTTCCACCTTTTATGGTGTGATCTTGTTACTACTTTATCATATCCACTTATTGTGGAGTGATAATTCCACCTTCAGTGGGTGATCCACCTCATGTGGAATATTTTATTGTTTCTCCTATGTACCACATCTATATCTTACCTACCCTTGTTTCTTATTGGGTGACATGTCATGTTTGTGTGCTCACATATCCATATAGCCTTGCCTATATATGCAGGCTCAGATTCATTGTATTGAACAACTATTGATCATTTATCTATTGATGAGAATATAGTTTATTCTTGTCCTATATTTTGTCTCTCTATTTTGTACTTTTCATTGAGCTCTTGATCTTGGAAAAATCTCACAAAAATAAGCACACATGTACTCGAGGCATCTCTTCTTCTTCTTCTTCTTCTTCATATTTAGTTGTAGTGGGTGTAGTCAACAAGCATGTGAAGCTAATAATTTTTAGTACATATGCACAACAAGTATGTGAAACTATCAATCTATGTCTAGACATCTAGAATCATTATAAGTTATTTAAATTATTCATTCAATCATATTTGCATTCAATTACCTTTCCCTTGTCTAAAGCTGCACTACCAGATCATGAATCACATAGCCCCGCACTCGCGATACTTGTGCCCTACAAGAGTAAAATAGGATATACATGCAAGTTACTACATAATCTAATTAATACCAATATAAATGATGATCATGCATGTACAATAAAGCTATCAAGGCCAAATGAAATGGTCGTCAAGGTGCCCTCCTAGATCTGTGTCAACTCCTCCTTTGTCATCAATTATTAAATAGACCATGTAAATAGAAATTAGTACTTAATATTATATAATATAAATATTCATTTAAAATATAGAATGAACTATGAAAATACAAATCTTACTACATCATCAATGTATGATGAAGGTGCCTCCTTGCATCTAGCATGCGAGGACTCTCCAGGGTATCCTCCACTCCCTGTCATAACATCTGGTGTATCATGCATCTCATGCACCTCATAATCTATAGTGTGCATAGGAGGATCAATATGTTGTCCAACTGGACCCAAGCATAGGTGCCCAGACATGACACAACTATGGGGCACACAAATGTGTGGAGCCAAGGAGGACATGTTAGCACCATTGGATGCACCGCTACCATCAAAAGAAGGCTGACCTACATCTAATAGAAAGTTTTTTATGGGGGGTCTATGGGTTGACTAGTGTAGGGATTCATAAACAATATAGTGATAGAAACTTTGGATATCTCAAGATCCTTGATCTCCTTATAGGACAAGCCATCCACATATTATTCCCTCATAGAATTTCACCACAAAAGAGTGACATTGTGCTCCTCAGTGATAG
Source organism: Cryptomeria japonica (assembly GCF_030272615.1). Lineage (NCBI taxonomy): Eukaryota > Viridiplantae > Streptophyta > Pinopsida > Cupressales > Cupressaceae > Cryptomeria > Cryptomeria japonica. The sequence continues at coordinate 273,052,663 of NC_081406.1, forward strand.
TTTCTATATTCTTTATGATGGACGTGAGGGGATCAAACATTGGGTTCAGGTGAGGGATCCTATGATAGACATCTGCAATCCCCCTCAATTGGTTCAAATTTTGTGCAATTAAATCCTAAATTGAGGTGGGGTTTGGCAAATGAGGGTTTTCTACAGGAGGGTTTGGTTGTTGTGGTTGTGGTTGATTAATGTTTCATTATTATCCCCCATTTTTAACCTAATTGAATGTAAACAATTGAATTTAGTTAACAATTTTGTATTTGATTTAAAAAAGCCTAGTTTTCATGAAAAAAATATATTTTGAATGAAAAAACAAATAAACATTAAAAAAATGCAAAAAATTGAATGAAAATGATGAAAAACAATAAAAATCCTACCTTATATTGATTTTTTTTGCAAATTTGGGTCACAAAATTAGATATCAGGTCCAACCAGATATCGGATTTGATAGAATTCGTGCAGCCCATGGGTGAAAAATAACCCACGACCTGTCACATTCCACTTTTATTGTCTCAAAGAAATCGGATATCCGATTTTTATAGTTAAATTATTTTAAAATAACATTATATTATATAATATAATATTATTATATTATATAATATATTATTACATAATATATTATATAATATAATAATTTATTATATAATATAATATTATATTATATATTATGTATTATATAATATATAATATAATATAATATAATATTATATTATATATTATTTATTATATAATATATAATATATAATATAATATAATAATAAATTTTATATTATATATTATATAATTTATTTTTAATTTAAAATTACCTATTTAAATCAGATATCTGATTTGCCTAGGTGTTTACCATGCCAAGGTGTACTGACACCCAGGGCAAGCAAAAAGTGAACATGAATTTTCACTTTTTTAGAAGAGTGGAAAATGCTTATTTTTTCACATCACCACTTTTTGGTCCCCCTTAATCGTGCAGTAACCCAGTACCTTTATGGCACTAATCCCTAGAAAGGAACAAGTGTAAAAATTTATTTAGACCTATTAGGTTGTGTAATTATTTTCATAAGATTATATCTAAAATTGTTATTAGCCATCTCAATCCTATTCTACTAACAAACATCTCCATAAATTAGAAAGGATTTGTTGAAGGGAGAAAAATTCTTGATTCCATAAAATTTTACATTTGATGGAGAATAACAAGAAAATTGAGATGGTTCTCAAAATTGTCTTCTCTAAAGCCTATGACCAAATATACTTGACCTTTTTATTCACAACTCTCTAGAAGTTTTAATTTAAAGATAACATCATCCAACTATTCAAAGAATGTGTCATTACTCTTAGATTCTCAATTTTTATTAATTGAGTTGCTGATGGATTTTTTAATAGTGAAGAGTGTTTACACTAGGAGGCCTTTTGTCTCCATACTTATTCATCTTGGTATTTGAGGTGTTATGGAGAAATATTAGTAGACTCATTATCAAAAGTAACCTTAAAGGGGTACATCCTGCTTCTTCTTATTCCCATGCTTCTCACCAACAATTTTTGGGTGATACTACTTTGTTTGGTATCTCCTCTATCCTTGAAGATAGACAATGGAAGATGATCTTTAACAATCATGTGTGTATCTCAACATAACATATCAATTATAAAAAAATAATTCTATATTTATTCAATACTAAAGTGAAACTAATTGAGCAAGTTAGTAGATACTGCTATGTCAAAAGGATTTTCTCTCAATTACCTACCTCAAACTACATCTGGGCACTAAAAAGATACCACACAACTATTGGTTTTGTATCATAAAAAGGAACCAAAAGAATCTTGTGGGATAGAAAGAAAAGATTCATGGCCTAGCTAGAAATTTTTAATAATTGAAATTATGTCTCTAAACCACCCTAGTGTTTTTCTTGTTCCTTCTCAAAATTCAAGCTTTTATTACTCACAAGATTGAAAAAAAAAAAATTCCTTTGGCCCATGGTTGGAGAAAAAAAGAGACTGGATCTGGTCAAATGGGAGGTTGTTTGTAATCCTAGACCTATGGAATGTTAGATGCAATGACAATCACAAAGACACTGAGAGGGGGGGGGGAGTGAATCAATGTCTAATCGGTTAAAGGAATATTTGAACTTATTTATAACTTTGCAACCCAAATTAATGTACAGCTAAAGAAGTAATAATGCAGCAAAGAGAAATAATAGATACAACATAAATACACACCATAACATGATATTTTGGTGAGGAAACCTAGTAAGGGAAAAACCTCGATGGGATTTGTGACCCATAATATTTATTTATTGGCCAATATGAATAAATATTACCTACAATAGGGGCCTACACATGCAGGAAGGCCAACAACCTATAGCTCACTGCTCAATGAAAGAGTCTCACTGACTACAAAATGGATAATTAAATCCAAGACAATGTACTTCTCAAAATAGATTTGCAATTTTTGATTCAGTATCAGTTTAAGCTATGCTAGAAACCATAACCAAAAACCTATCGACGAATGATATTCACTCACATAACCTATCTGCCTTATTACAAAATATTTTCACTATCTTCTACATAATACTATATCAAAATTGTCTCTCTATTCTATATCAAAAATGACCTATAAGATCTCATACATATATGAGTCTTTACAATACATCATGTCAACTTACAAATAATTAATTACATTACAATACAACTCATATAAACAAAACTTGTTTTATGTCAGCCTAGATTGTGATATGCTTCATTGCCAGTGTAAACATAAATGTCGATGAATGAACTTGTTGTGTCTGCCGATGCCGGTAAATGATGTTTGCGTTGCCAATGAACCTATAGAATCTTGTTTACCTATTGGTTGTCATCAATGAAAACATCAACCATTCTCATGTGAGTGTAGAATACCAACAATCTCCCCCTTTAGCATTGATGGCAACACTCATGAGAGAAAAAACAAAAACAAAAAAAACTATTGTCCAAAAATGAAGTCCAAAACTGATCCCCAAAAAGAGTGTGCTCCCTCTGAGCAAGTGATTTCTTCAGTGCATTTTCTTCCATAATTTTTTCTCCATACTACTCCCCCTTTTACATCAATGACAAAGGATATCAAAAAGAATCAAAGAATACAAAAATTCTACCTCATATCTTGTAACTGGTTGTGTACAATTTGAAAGATATCTGCCAAAATTAGATTCAGGTTCTACACGAATTTATTACTATCAAAGATAATGGTTTCTATCTATTGGATCATGCCGGTCAAATAATGTATCTGTTGCTCCGGTGATCATTCTCCTTGATTTAATGCTTTAGTTAGTTCAACCCACTGAGTTATAAGACTGTCCAATCTTGGACCAAGTTTGTTTTCGGTTCCCAAGCCTTCAACCTTATCCATGCTTTTTCTTGCTCCAATTTCTCTATCTTTTCTTCAAAAACTACCATCTCTTGATCAAGAAGTGAGGTAAGTTTTGAAGAACCTATCATATTATCTGATATGCCATCTATCTCCTTTTGTGTTTTCTTAATCTCCTCATCAATGTCTTCATTCAGGTGGTGAGACTTGCATTCTTCTTTATACAAATCCTTATATTCCAAAATTGTTGAATTAAGTACTGGTAATAAGGAATTAATATACTCAGTACAATCCTTGACAGTCTTCTCAAATAATTTACCTTTCTCTTTATTTACCCTTTCCTTAATAGTTTCTTTGTTGATCTTATATATAGTTAGAACATTTGAAGCAATAAATTTGGACAATGTGTCCAATTTACTCAAAGAACCATCAATATGATCTACAGTAAATGTCGGTGCAATCATTTTCAAAATAGGCATTGTATCATAAATGGCCTTGTATGCTAAGGTGTTGCACTCTATTATCCCCTCTTAATTGAATCCAAAAGAACATCTATTAAATTTGTCAGTCTGAAATTTGTAGTGGATGTGCTCGGTTCTACAATAACTTTCTTTTCCACAGATATTTGACCAATTACCTTAACAATTTCTTCCTTGTTACCATCATTTATTTCCTCTTTATTTATAGTTGCTATTGGTTTCTCACTCTATGTTATTACCTCTGCTTCTACTAGTTTCTCACTCTCGGTATGTACCTTTGCATCTACCAATATTTCAATGTTCTGAGAGTCAGCAGTGTTAGCCGGTGACTCAGAGATCTCAATGTTTGTAGCATCAGCTGTCTTAACCTCTGCAGTCTCTTTACCCATAACAATATTAACATCCTGTGTATCTACATTCATAGTAAAGAGAATTTCCAATTCTAGATTAGTATCATCATGAGTTGTTTCTTCAGCCTCCTTATCAGGTTGACTGTCTGTATGTACCGGCATCTCTAAAGTTATTGGTGGGGTGTCATGTGCTGGTGGAGAAAGGTTATCTACGACCTTTATAATAGGTACACTACCAATTTTTCTTTTACCTTCGTCCTTTTGATATACCTTTGTAAAACACATCCATTTTTTGTCTCTCCCTTTCTTCTTTGTTTTTTTTTCAACAAAAAATATATCCCATTTGTTTGCAGTTTCATCTACTATCTCTTTCACTCTTCCTGCCAATAGGCCAACCTGCCAGTGACCACTCATAAAAACTGACCAGTTGGCTTCAACAATCAGTTCATCAATCTCTTCTCTTGAATTAATAGGGTGAAAAACCAACAATTCTTCAACCTTTAACTTTTTATCCAATTCCATCACTGAAATTCTTTTAGCCTCTAATCTTATGTATAAGTCATTAGGCAGATCATCTACAACCTCAATCAAAACTTTCTTGTAGATGTCAAGATGCAAAATGATGATTTCCTCTATTGTGTCCTTATCAAAATCCTTCAATGAATGATAAATTTTATTCACATTACTAAGATTACCATCTTGAGTAATTTCATTTACCAGTTCCTCTTGTGTAAGGGTATCTGGTGTCTTAGGTGGTTGTTTCTTCTTTGGAGTTAACTTCTTCTTAGGCTCCCTTACAACCTGCTACTTCTTCCTTAATGTTCTTGTCCTTTTAAGAGAAGGAGAAGGTACCAGTGAAGGTTTCCTCTTCTTCCTATCAACTCTTTTGAACTCTTCTTCCTTACCACTATCTGTATCTGAAAAAGTGACAATCGGTGAAACATGAGCTACTAGTTCCAGTCCTTCCAGTTCACTAGTAGAAATACCACTTAAGTTCATCACATTTTCCTTAACTTCTTTAGCTATTTTGGATGCATCTCTGATGATTTTTTCTCTTCTTTTTCTCTGCTTCTACATCAAAACAACACTCTCAATAGTCTCAGCACTGCCAAAAATTTCTTCAGAAGGTTCCCTTGGTGCATCAAGAAGTGTCTTAGCATAAGCCTCAAGAATATTTAGATCAACTTCATATCCCATCTCTGTTATCCAAATAGTTCTAGGAGTAACAACTTCCATCCATGTTTCATCTCTTTTGATTACAAAACATATTTGTTTATCATACTGTTGGTATTTTGGCACTAATTTGTCATTGATGTCAATCAGTGGATATTGAGCATGGAGGATGGTTGCTTGTTTATGATGAAGAGGCAAAATGTTAAGATGTGCAACTGGTAGAGGATGTTATACTCGTCAACAGAAGAAGAACACTCTACTGGCAAAGGGTTTTACTGGTATGTGTTTGTCGGACCAATTGCGTATTGGTAGGCCATGTCTTGATTGGTGTGATGCCATGTGAAGCTGAGGTGGCAAGTAGATGTGGTTGGTGAAGCTTCATCCATAGGGTTGATGAAACAAATATTCACCATTAATGAAGGAACTGCAAATCAAGGGATTGCATCTGATTGATTGCAGCTCAAGGAAGAAGGAATGACAAAGGAAGATCAGGGTGTTATCACTGATTAAAAATGGATTTTTCTTTTCCCATGATTGGCTATGGTTTGTTAAATTTTGAGTAGGGCGCATTTTCATATGCTTCAACTTTGTTTTAGGCCTCAAGGGTTCAAGGGTTTTTGATTTTAGATCCTCTAGTGTTTGCTTTAAAACCCTCTGGTTTCTATTCTGTCGTTACTTTATTCACTTAAGTAATGGGTCATGGGATTATAGGAAGTGTCCCCCCTTGTTGTTTGCCTAGGTGGTCATGTTAATTAATCGCAAAAATTTATACCTTGTATGTATTTCTCCTAAAGTTGTCGGGCTTATTAACTAGTGTGCATCTTGCAGATGGATCTACGGCTTTCGCTATTTCGCTAGGCGAAGTTGCAAAAATGACATGGCATGCCACCTATGTAGTCTAGTTGGATGATGAAAGCAAGTGAAATGACGACACGCAACATAAGTCACAACAGTCAGTAGGTCGGGATTAAAGGTTAAAAGGTGGGCCCTAGAGGTGAGTCAGATCACCCGTTAGGAGATGACTTGGTGGATACAGCTGTTAAAGATTGGTTGGAGCCCAGTGATTTCTCTCAACAAATGAAAAAGCGATGAGTTAGCTCAGAAGGTGACTGGATGCTAGGTGTTTGAAATGAATCAGTGGGCCCACCCCTCCCAAAAGCCATTTCAAATGGTTAAATGTCGATCAACTAAAAGATGATTGGATGGCCCGTGCTATTTCGCAAGGGTAAGATGCTCATCCTTTATACCCTGTGAAATAGTGAGAGTGAACGAGAGCTGTCCATGTGTTCGGTGATAGATGGTCCTGCCAACTCAGAAGATGATTAGATGCTAGGTGTTCGAAATGAATCAGCGGGCCCACCCCTCTCGAAAGCCATTTCAGATGGTTAAATGCCGATCAAGTTTCTTTTGATCGGATGGCCCATGCTATTTCGCAGGGGTAAGATGCTCATCCTTTATATCCCACAAAATAGCGAGAGTGAATGAGAGCCGTCCACGTGTCTGGCGACACGTGGTCTTAGAAGAAAGTTGTGGGCCCGCCAAGGTGGAACCGGTGGTATAAGAAAAGAATACGTAACTAGCGTTAAGTCGAAAAGCGAAAGACATTTCAAGGCCAGTGGTTGGGCGCCACATGGTAACAAGTAGCCAATAGATAAGCGGGACCCAGTGTGGAGCCAAAGTTGTTAGTTAGTATAACGCTCAATCAAGTTTCTTTTGAACAGACTGTCGGTGCTATTTCATAGGACCAAGCTGCCCGATAGTTATGCTTCGCGAAGTTGCGAAAGAGGAAAATGAAAGACTTGTAGGAACGTTGTGACCTGTTAGAGCAAAAAATATGAATTCTCTTATGAATTCAATTTTGAAGGGACGACCGAAGCATGCAGAATCAATGTTGTAGTTAAGACTCTAAGTACAATATATGATTTCCTATCAACCGGTGAAGATATCTTTTAAAGAATTTCTTGCAAAAGAGTGGATGCGGAGCTATTTTCTTCAGGTACAAAGCAAGTCAGTTTAGGTGCAGAGCAAATTCCTTCAAGCTAAGAACATGTTTTCTTGTATTCTTGTGTAGCAATTCCTGTGTGGTGTGTTTCAGATAGGATATTGATTCACAGAAGTATCTAAGAGTGGTATTCATTTCTTATGTTTTTTTAAAAATGGCTCCTAAAAGAGAATTTTCTGGCAGAGTCAATTATTCAGAAAGAAGTGTTTGTGATGATTTTCTGGAGTAGTTGACATTGTCAACTAATCAGGCATCGAAGGCAAAAGAATTAGTGCCTAGAGCTCCCCGTTTAAAGATAGGAGAAGGACTGTATGACAAGGGTAACTGGTTGAGAGACCCACAGGTTGGATTGTCTGGGTTGGGGTTATTTAAGATTGGATTTGGAATGAGAAATTCTCCGGCCTTGCAAAACAGTATTTGGGAATTAGATGTTGGGAAATTGGTAGCCCTAGGGGTATTTATGGATGTAGATTTGTTGACCCAAATTGTGCTCAACTATGATCCAGTCACAAGAAGCATTCGGGATATAAATGGAAAAACCCTTGTTGAGATTAATGCTGAAGAATTCAGGAATGCTTTTGGGCTTAATGAGTTTACCAATTTCTTAGAACCCATAAATTTCAAATCATTAGCTCAAATCTACAGTGCATAGAGGAGTCATCTTAGGAGCGGGCCTCTCAAGGAATTTTTTTTGAAGATAGGTGGGTTGATAGTTGTAGGACCTAACACACAAGAGCCCTTTTCATTGAGTATGTTCACCCTTAGGGCTAAAGGAATGTACTGGGCACTTTGCCAAGTTTTGGGAGAAGATGCTGAAGCAAACATGCCAAATCATTACCTGTTAATGATTGCCCAGATTTTGAATCCTTCTCTAGCAATTACATTTGATTATGCCTCTTTTATTGCTGATGCTATCCATGAAGGGTTAACAGGAATAAAGAATGGAAAGGTGGATATGCCTTTTGGATGGTACTCACTCCTGATGCATCTATTTCATTTCAAAGGAAGTGACTTCTTTGCCAGTAGATTGGACCTTGTCAAGGAGAAAGAAGGAGAAAAGATGCCAGTACAATTATGGATTACTGTGTTGTCATGGGATAGAGAGGATGCCAGTTTCCTGAAGTTTGATAAATATTTTGCATCCAAGATCAGGACTCTCCTCTGTTCGGAAAACCCAAGAATCCCCAAGGTTCTTTTAGAATTCATAAGACCAAAAGAATTCGCAGAGAACATAAAAATTGTTCACAGCTGGGGTGACATCTATTTGTATCTAGTCTCAATAGTTTTTAGAGTGTTTGCTTTTAGAGGCACTCCATTCTTGTTACCTTAGCAGGTCCCTCTAAAAGTGGGAATTGCAGAAATCCTTAGACAAATTGGTGGTTTACAAGAGGCAGAGTTGACAGGCAGGGGTAAAGGGACTATTTTCCCTATAGCTACCATAGCCCACCAATTTGTAATAACAAAGGGAGGTTGGAATTGCTTTGAGGATTTCCTCAAGCCTTATCATTTATCCACTGCAGTGTCCAAGTGTGCTGATCCAGAAGACTTCTTTAATGGCATGTTTAGAAAGAAAGCAGCATGCAGAGGTAGGCCTCACCAATTTCAGTTTCCTGAAGACCTCATCAGAAATGAGTTTGATTTAGATGAGTAGGAGATAAGGAAAGAGAAATGGGTGGCTTATAAGAAAGCCTTGGATTTTGTGCATCAGTTTGATGCCAGCTATGACCCATTGTCTAGCTTCTTCCCCCTGGAGGAGAAAATAAAGTTTTTAATTGTTTTCTTTGAAGATGTGATGCAGACCCTGAAGGAGAAGAGGGAACCTGTAACCAAAAGCAACCCTGAGAAGGTGAGGATGATCCTAAGTAGGTCAGCTTCCAGCAAGGCAATCCCTCTTGGTAATTATACACTGCACAAGAAATCTAGTTATAGTGTGTTGATGCCTACAACAGGGGAGCCCTCTACCTCTAAAGGAAAGAGGAAGGTACTAGATGTCATTGATATCCAAGAGAGCCCAAAGAAGCAAAGGGTAGGGAAAGAAGTACAATCGGATGCACCTTTATATTCCCCATCCCAATCCCCTATCCATATAGGAGATGAGAAAGTAGTAGCTGAGCAACTCCTACAACTAGGCAGTCTAGGGGAAATTGCTTACACTTATGATGAAGTGGAAGAAGGAATGCTAGAAGAACCCCTTGCTATTGAAATGGACATTACCACCATTGAACTCAAAGGCCAGGAGTGGGATCCTGAGATAAAGCAGGCAAGTACTACCTTCTTGGCTGATAACAATTTTGTCACATCAGAACCATTTATGCAGTTCATATGGAAATAGAACATAGATAAATGTAATGCTAGATGTGAAAAGAGAAAGGCTGAGCAGCCTAATAAAGATCCAGCCCTGGTAGAAGAGGAAATAAAGCAAGAGATGATGGAAGAGTTCAAAACCATCACCCCTGAGAAAGGGAGAGACATGGTGGCACAAGCTGGAGTGCTTATTTTACTTGAATGGGATACAGCAGATGCCCTGGTGCTAGATACAGTGAGGAAGGAGACAAAACCCATGGAGGGAATTACTTTCAATAAGGATAATGCTGCACTTGTTATATGGTCTCTCAAGAGAAATGATAGTAGGAAGAGCAAAGACACCCCAGGGTCAAGTTACCTTGGTGGGATGATGGTGAAAAGAGTGCAGAGTACAAGGGTAGTGGAAGCTGCTAGCACTGTGCTAGAGACTGCAAAATTCAGTGTTGCAGTAGCAGAAAAGGAAGCCAAAGAGAAAGAGATCCTCCAAGTTAAGTTGGAAACAATTTTGAAGGCTTACAATAGTGCTAAGGAGGAGGTAAGAGGTAAGGATAACATCATTGCTAAGCTGCAGAGCCAGTTGACTGGACAATACCATCAAGGTGAGTCTTCAACACTGATGATTTCCTCTTCTCCTGCAAGACCTCCATCTACTAGCCCCATCATTGAGTTTCCACCATCTCTAGCACCCTCCAGCTCTCAAATGGTTGAAATTACTCCTCAAGAATTAGAAAACTTAAAACAGGCTCAAGCCTTATATGCAAAGAAGTATTAGGAGAGAGTAAAGGCTACAATTTCTAGTTTTGCAGATACAATGAACGCCTCATTGCTCTACAACAATGTAGGTAAAATTATGGATATATGGAATGAGCTTAGGGGAGACAAGGCCATTTTGACACCTATTGTTGACAAATGGAGGCCTAGGCAGCAGGATTTAGAGTTTATGTGTGTATCCTGTGATGAAGCAAGGGCCAATCCTATCATTAAATCCACTTCTGACATCACTAAAGATTTAGTACAATTGGTAGCAGGGGTGGATAATATTGATAGGAAAGTTAACTTGTGTAAAAAAGAGTATACTGATCAAGTTTTTGAGTTGCTCCCAGGAGTTTTTGCTAGCCCAGATCAGCTGAAGGACAAACAAATATGGCTTAAGGAGATAGAAGCTAAATTGTCAGCAAGAGTCAAAGGAATTATGGATCTAGATGATGCTTCTTTCTTTGTTTTGACAATACAGGAAATAGAAAAAATTAAGGCACATTATAGTTTTCTCAATTCGGAAGTCAGCAAATTGAGGAACTCTTGGGCAAGGTTGACTAAAGCTAAAACTAAAGTAATTAATTTCTCATGGCTGACCAATGATGTGTACAATGAGTGGACAACAAAGTATGCCACTCATGATACGGAGCAGTTGGAGAGTGCCCCTAAAAAGGTGGAAGAGGTTGCAACCGAACAACCTGTTGAAGAAACTACAGAGGCCGAAAAGAGCTTGTAACTGTTTTTGCGAAAAGATTGTAACCTCTCTATTTTGAAAGAAATGATTGTAACAAACTCTCCTCAAGGAGTTCGAATCTTTTTGCATCCATGTTGTTATAAATGGATACCAAGACTAGAGGAAAAAAAATCGCAAAAATTGTAAGAAAACGCTGCAGAAATTTATCTGAGCTTTTCTAAGTTTAATAGAGAAAATTCAAAAAACTTCTTGTAATATTTTCTGAACTTGATATCAATATATAGACCATCAGTTTCGAGTGAAGCTTTGTGTTGTCTTCAAGTGTGTTTGCAATTTGTTTACTATTTTCATTCTGAATAATTCAGGGTTATTTTGTTTGAATGAGATTGCAAGGCAATTTTCAGTAGGAGTGTTCGCTAGCTTTTCTCTTTAGGAGGGAAATTAAAGATGCGGGGATCACTCATACCAATAAACTCTTTGGGAGAGACTTTGAATCTTGATGATCATAGTTTAATCTGGAATGCATAAATTCTTGTATGTGTCAGGCATATAAAAGGATTAATAGAAATCAAACCAATGGGATGCGTAAAGATATTTTGTTCGAGGAGTATTATTTGAGTTTTAGATGACTCTGTGACCTTGGATAAGGCACTGGTATTTATTGAAGTTGTTTATTGCATGTTTTGTTGATCGAAATGCTGAATCTAAGTATAACTCCATTCTTTGTTTTCAGTTAATTTCAAGGTGAATAGATCCACTAGTTTTCTGGACTGGTTTGCTATGGGTTTATATTTAAAAGTGTGAATTTAATTCACAAAGGTATACCCGCCTGGGCTCTAAGTTAGTCTGAAGTGTAGAAGGTTCAATCCAAACCTTGTCATATGTTGTCTTGAGAATTTCTTTATCATTGATGTCTTTTCTGCACCAAGTTCAAATCATATTATTTTAAGGATGTTTAAAGAGAATCAGATTTTGAAGATAACACAAGGGAGTAGTTGGCACCTAGATCGAAGAAAGAAGATCAGATTGAAATAATACCTCGAGAAGGAAACATCAGAGGTATTAATAGAAGTTTGATAGATGTAGATCTATATAATGGATTGTGTTTCCCTTGTCTGGAAAATGTATCTTAAAAGACATGGAAATGACGAAGATGAATAGATGGACATCAAGGTGACTAGATCATGCAGGATCTGATTGGATTTGGTTTTCCTCAAAAATGGTGAGGAAACCCTAACCGTAAAAAATTTGAATTGCTTTTTGGTGAGAAATCATTTGATAATAAATGGGAGCTAGGGACAAAAAGTGGTGATGATGTTGTTGTGATGATTGAGCAGAGGAGAGAAGTTAGAGTGAGCAAGGAGAAAACTTGAGAAGGGGTTCTGATGAAGTTACACTGTGAGTGAGAAAGAAAACTAGTGAGAGGATTCTACTGGCAGTTTTATAGTTAGGCAGTTGAGCCTAACCGGTAAGATGTGGCAGAGCAGGCAGCATCCTAGTGTGACACAGTGTATTGATAGACTGTGTGTGAAAGGGAGAGAAAGATAACAGAGAGTTAATTGATTCAAGAGTTGCAAAATTCATTTGTAGCAAGAAGCATTAATTGTATTCAAATAGTATTTCAATATACATCGCCAAGTCAAAGCTTGGTGCAGCGGTTGGTGCTCCTTGGGTTGGTGCCCTAAAAGTGTAGGGGTTAGTGCTCCTTGGGTTGGTGCCCAAAATCTTTGTAAATCTATGTTTTACCTATGAGGCTGGATTGGAGTAGTAGTCTTCAACATCTTTTCTCACTGAGGTTTTTCCCATATTGGGGTTTCCTTGTAAATCTGGTGTTGTGAGTTACTTGTGTGTGTATGGTCACTTTGGCTTTCTTTCTTATATTAGTGGTTTGATTGTTTATGTGATTAAGTACATAATTGATATTCTCAAGTTAGATTGGAAAAGGAAAAGACTTAGGAACCACTGATTTGGCCCCCTCTCAGTGGTACTCTATGTTCAACAATTGATATCAAAGCAAAGTTTCTAGTTATCTCTAAATCTTGCATAGATTCTAGACTTTCAGCATAATGGAAAGAAGTGAGTGTGCTTCCTCAAAAGCCCCCATGTTTGATGGATCTAACTATGCCTTTTGGAGTAGAAGAATCGAGACACATATTTCTTCTCTTGGATTTGATGTATAGATGTCAGTCAAGAATGGGTATGTCATTCCTAATACTCCTCCCACTAATCTGGATGCAAAGGAGTATGAAAATAATGCAAAGGCTAAACATGCCATCTTGAGTGGACTGTCCGATAATGAATTTGTCAAAGTCATGCACTGTGTTTCAGCAAAGGAGACATGGGACAAATTGCAAAGGTTGTTTGAGGGAGATACAAAGGTCAAGGAAACCAAACTACAAACTCTAAGGAGCCAACTTGAAAGCATCAAAATGAAAGATGATGAAAAAATTACAGATTACCTTCACAGATTTGATGAAACTGTGAATACTATTAGAGGAATTGGTGAAGACATTGCAGATGAAATTCTTGTCAAAAATATACTTAGATCTCTAACTCTCAAATATGATACTAAGGTGTCAACCATAGAAGAAGCCAAGGATCTAAAGACTTTTACTATGGATGAAATATTTGGTTCCCTAATAGCCTATGAGATGAGAACAACTGGTGAGACTTCCTCAAGAAAAGAAGCTCCTTTCAACACCACCAAAAAGGTGAAAGAAGTTGTTACTCATAAAGAATCTAGTGAAGACTTTGATGCTAAAGTAGCAAACTTTGTCAGGAAGCTCAAAAGAGGATCAGGCCGGTACAAAGGAAAGCTACCGCTTAAGTGCTTCAACTATGGGAAGGTAGGACACTTCACTACAAGCTATCCTCACAAAGAAACCAGTGGAGATGAGTCAAGAGAGTTCAAAAGATCTACTGGCAAAGACTGAGAAAGGAATGATTACTGATAGGGAAGAAGAGACTACCAGAACCAAAACAACTTATATACCATTGAGGATGACACAATAGATGATGAGGATGCATCAGAAGATGATGACCATGAGAACCACAAAAAAATAAATCTTTTCATGGCATTTGATAGACCTACTATTGAAGATGCGAAAGAAGAGGATGTTGAGGTTGAAGTGGATTTGGAGAGTGAACTTATTAGTGCACTTGAAGAATTAAGTAAAACAAGAAGAGAACTCAAGAGAATTAATCTTGTTGTAGTAGATGAACAAGATCTCTTGAAGTAGTCTTTGGAAGAGTCTAGTCAAATCATATCTAACTTGAACCTGCAGTTGGAAGAAACTAGGAGGATCAGTGAAGCTATAGCCCTTGATTTGACAAAGAAAGAAAAGGAGCATCAAGAGCTGGAAGGAGAAATAATAAAGCTTAGAAAGGAGCTTGAAGAAATCAAGGAAGAAACAAAAATAAGAAGCAAGTATGAGGCTTTGGATAAGATGTTAAGCAAACAAAAACAATCCAAAGACACAAGTGGCTTAGGCTTTGAAGTTGGTCAAGGTTCTACCCACAAAGGTAAATCTGACAAAGAGATAATGTTCACTTTTTCAATTGAAGGTGAAGAAAAGAAGACATTCATTGTAGGCAAGGAAATCGGCAAAAAGACACATACAGATGTTGTTGGAAATCGACATCCAAACCGGTATACAGATATGAATTGGAGGTCACATTTCATGCACAAATTTGCAGATCCTAGGAGGAATGCTAGGATTGACTGAGAAGGATTCACCAGATTCAACAACATGAATGGAAGACCCCCAATGAGGCAGTTCCATTCAGAACCAAGACAACACAACTGGTATGTATCAAATTTTCATGGTTATTGTTACTGGTGTAATAAATTTGGGCACATAATAGCTGACTGTAGGTTAAACAATAAGCCTTCTATGAATTTTGAAAGTAGAAATTCATTTAATGCACTCTGAGATATGAATGTTGTTTTCTATCAATGCAATGGATATGGACATAAGAGTTTTGACTGTAGAAATAACCAATCGATATCCTACAATAGCTTTAAGGATTCTTCCTTTATTGAAAACATAAAATGCTATAACTGTCAAGAATTTGGACACATAGACAAATTATGCAAAAACAAGAAGATCAAGCAAGTGAAGGAAAATCCTGATCAAAGACCGGTATTTGAACCTGAGCAGAATACATCAGCTGACAAGAAGAAGGAAATCAAACCTATTTGGGTTTAGAAAGAAAAGGAAAGGGCAGAATCAAGTCTCATAGTGCAGACTGGCTTGCATGCTAAAAGGAAAAATCTATGGGTAGTAGATAGTGGTTTCTCAAACCATATGATTGGTGACAAAAGAAAATTCATTAAACTTGAAGATTGGAATGGCGGATTGTTAAGGTTTGGAGACAATTCATCCATCAAAATAAAGGGAAAAGGAAGACTAAGCATTGATGGAAAACTAAATGCACATGATGTATATTATGTGGAAGGCCTCAAACATAATCTGCTGAGTGTGAGTCAGATGTGCGACAAAGGTTACAAATTCACCTTTGACTCAACCGGTTGTCAGATAAAGAAAGACAGTACCGATAAAGTTGTGGCAGAAGGAAAGAGAACTGATGGAAATATTTATAATTTGAAGGAATGCTATGAGTCCCAATGTATGTTAGGACAAGTAGATGAAAGTTGGTTGTGGCACAGAAGATAAGGCCACATAAATTTTGATAACGTAGTTGTAGTAAGCAAAAAGGGGTGTGTGATGAATATTCCACCCATCATCAAGTCGGTAAACACATTTTGTGATGAATGTGTAAAAGGAAAGCAAACAAGAGTAAGTTTTAGGATAAAGAAGCACAACACCTCAAAGCCACTAGAAATTATGCATACAGATCTGTGTGGTCCAACTAGAACAACAACACTTGCCGGTGAAAGATACTTTATGCTCTTCATTGATGACTACTCAAGGATGACATGGGTCACCTTTCTGTAAGATAAATCACAAGCATTTGAAAGATTCAAGATCTTTCGGAAGATGGTCGAAAAGGAAAGTGGGTACAAATTAAAATGTCTAATATCAGATAAGGGTGGAGAGTTCACATCAAATGAATTTGAAGATTATTGTAAAAAACATGGAATTAGAAGGCAATACTTTGCTCCTAGATCACCACAACAAAATGGTATGGTAGAAAGGAAGAACAAGGTAATCAAGGAGATGGCCAAAACTATGTTGAATGAGGCTAGTCTACTAGATACCTATTGGAAAGAATTTGTTCATACTGTTGCATACACCTTGAACTGGGTTCAGTTAAGAAAAAACTGCAAGATGACACCTTATAAATTATGGTATGACTGGAAGCCATCAGTCAAATATTTCAAAGTTTTCGGAAGCAAGTGCTTCATTAAGAAAGATATGGATGGTTTGGGAAGCTTTGACTCTAGAAGTGATGAAGGGATCTTCCTTGGTTACTCATCTAACAAAAAAACCTAAAAATGCTACAATAAAAGACTAAGAAGAATTGTTGAAAGTGTGCATGTAAGAGTTGATGAGGATATGCACAAAGGATTTCAACCACACATTAACCGGTATGATGACTCCGATGATGAAAATAATGAAGTATAGTCTGAAACTGAACCAGAGGCAGCACCTCAGAAGGTTCCCAACTGGTATGTACAGTTGAATCATCCTGTAGGGTCCACCCTTGACTTGACTTGTTTTGACTAGAGTCGACTTTTAATTCATGCGTGATAGACATTATTGGGCATAAGCTATTTGAGATGATTTATATGATGTTGATACTAGAATTATTGATCGTGTGATTTATTAGACACTATATACTTATTATGTGATTTGATGAGTATAAGTGCTGATGGATTTTACATGCCTTACTATAATCATGAATTATACTAATCAAGCACTTGATGATGTTTTGATGTACTGACCATATTTAATGATTATCTATGATGAGTTGATCTTATGGTGTGTTTGATTGTTGTATAGATGTCTTTGAGATAGAGACAATTCCACATCACTCATTGCGAGCGGGATGTGTCATTGTGATTCTCTAACCCTTGTTTGTTATAATATATATATATATATATATATATATATATATATATATATATGTCATATCATTGCTTTTTGGATGCAGGATTTGTAGGTACCAGACATCAACTCCACCTAGCTCCACAATTCTGAGCATATCTTTAAACCCCAATGGTATGTGGTTCGAAGTTGGCACAATTTCCCCTAACATACTCTAGGTTTAAGTTGTTCACTATGAGTCGTCAGTGTCTTGGCACATGTCGCCATGTTAGTTAGTAAGCTTGATTTCTCCTATGTTGTGAGTATGTTAGTATTGGCTGGTTAATCCTATTATGTTGAGGCTGATTGGTTATTGATGCGAGATTAAATAGTTAATAATGTTTATTTTAATTATTTTGATTAATAACAATTTGATTATTTGGTTATCTAATGTTTAATTTAATTTATTGGACTCTTGCCTTTTTTAGTATTTAATTATTTGATATTTAATTGTTTACTTATTTTAACGATGATTTAATATTTATTGTTTAATTTATGTTGTGGTTTTATATTTATTTGTAACTTGACCTTTAAATGGCATTTAATTGTTTATTTATTTATTTGGTATTTAATGTTTATCTATTTCTTTAATTCATTTATGAGCATTTGGTTTATTTAATTTAATTTCCCCATTTGATTTATTTAATTGTGGATCATGTTTTATTTATTAGTTTGACTTTTATATTAAGTGGGTTGTATAAATACACTTTAAAACAAAATGATAAAATATTTCCCCCTTATTGTAAACGCATGATTTATACTTACCTTACCTACCCTCTTCTCTTATTGGTTGAATTTGAAAGGGAGGTAAAATTATATTAAATGGTGGGGTTGGTATAATATATTATAGATTGGAATATTTTGATTGGTCGAGATTGAGGCTAGGGTTTTTGGTTATTGTTTGGCTTTTTATTTTCTTTCCCGCGAAGTTTCTTTTTTTGCAAAAAATATTCTCTGCAAGAATTTTCTTTGGGTTTTGGCTTGGATTGTTGCTGGAATTTCTTGGTTTGGCTTTGGATTTGGATGGATCTCTACCTCAACTCTCATCCATCACTCAGGGTGCAGGTTGGGTTCCTTGTCTTTGTTTATTTTCAGCTTTGAAATCTCTATGTGTATCCTCCATGTCTGAAAATGTCTTCCGGGAGTTGGGAATGAAATATTTGGTTCATTGTAGTTTTCAGATTTATATATGGTGGAGAAAACTTTATATTATATGGGTGTTTGTATAGTTGTATTGGAGAAATATTTGATCTCCTATATGTTGCTATTCATGGCATTAAAAAGTCTGGATTCATGGTTGCTTGTAGTGAGATCCTATATCATTGTCTAGATCATGTGATTGGTGTTTTGTTTGATGTATCTTTGGCCTTATCTGTTATTGGTATAGTCACCTATGTATTTCAGACTCAAAAGAAGTCTTTGTGAATGAGTTCTAGGTCTCCCAGCTCTAGATGTGCTTTTGGAATCTCTCCCTCTATATTCTATTAAACTTTATTCTATTTATTTCTTCTTACTTGTTGGTTCTAGGCGACTCTGTGTGTATGTTTTTCGAAGCCTTATGTATTAATTTTGATTTTTAATTCTCTGTTGAAAGTTTTGTATTTTTTGTCCCTTTTATGCAAAAGTGCTGACTCTACATATGCGCTATCTTTTATTGCATTTGCATTGCCCTTTCATTCATTTGCATTGTCCTTTCATGCATTTGTGTTGTCCTTCGGTGTATATGTGTTGTTCTTTATGCAAAAGCGTTGTCCTTAGCTACACATACACTAAACTATTTAACACAGGTGCTAACGTGTAATGAAAAAGTGCTAAACTCCAATGCAAAAGCGTTGTTCTGCCTGTTTTTGGTGTTTTCACTGCTCTCCTAGTTAGATTTGGATTTTTTGAGTTTCGTTTCACTCTAGAGGCTTTTTGGGACTTTTGCAGTCATTTGCCATCTATTGTTATTTATTAGTTTGATGTGTTTTTATGTTTTATATGCTGCAACATTCTTGGCTTATTGTTGAAGATTTGAGTCTTTCTTATATTGAGATATTGCAATGGAAATATGTTATTGCTGTGGAGACAACAAGATGTTAATGTTCTGGAGACAACAAGGTGTATTGCTGTGAAGACAATAGACTTGATATATTTTATTGATGGAATATTCCTTATATAATATGGATTTCCACCTTGAGGCTCATTTTGCATTGTAATGGATTTCAGCCCTTTGTGCTCTTTAGCTATGGTTTTCCTTGTATGTTTTATGTGTTGTTGGGCTACATGATGAAGTTATGGATCTTTTCTTGGAATTCAAATTAGAGCCTCTTATGATTTATTTTTGGGCCATGTTAGGAGGAGTGGGCTTCCTTGTGATGATCAGGGTCATGAGAGATAGGCTTTCATGAGGTTTATTGTAAGGATGCCTAAAGTCTAGACCACAAGGGCACATTGGAGTTTTCTATGATTTGTAAACAAGTGATAACATTAATAATGAATTAATTGGAATGGGTAATTAGATCTCATTAAAACAAGATAATTAATAGTTTGAGCCTCATGGATGATTCCTAGGGAGGATGTTTTAGGATAAGCATGAGAAGGCCTTGAAGACGGTAAGTCAAATCTCCCTTAATTATCTCATGGGTGGAAATGACTCCACATGTCTATCGGGGTTATGCCATGAAGAGTTGTGTTTTAAAAATTATGGGGGAGGATAGCATGTGATGACACTCCGCTCCTACATGTGTCCTTTGCTTGAGATGTATTTATGTCTCATTGATTTGTACATCTCTGGGAGTTTTCTATTTGTTCTATCTTGTGATTGGTTCTTGTTTGAGTGCCCTTGTATTGGTTAGTCTCTTTGGTTTTAAGTGTTAGCCTAGATGTAGAGTGTGTGTTGGGACCTTGTGTCATCTCCCAGCACAGGGGGGTGGTTCCTTTGGTTCCACATGGCCGGGTGGTTGGTGCTTTTAAACCATAGGGATGTTCCTATCTTTGGATTCTTCTTGTGTGGATGAGGATGCTTCTTTAGATTGGTCATGGATAATAATTGCAGCAAGAGTGTAAATGAGGATGCGATTTATGTAATGGAATTCTTATGTAATGGTTGTAAAAGAAATCATGTTTATGAGAAATGACTATGTTTTTCTAGTTGTAGTGATAACTTTGGTTATGGTAGATGATTGTAATGATGAACCTTGAGTTGTATTGTAATGCATTTATATTAAATGAAATGGATGCATGAGATGTGGATAAGTAATATGGTTTGGAATTAAATGATGCATTTTGTATTCTTGATGAGCCATGTTAAAAGGAAATAGTATAAATGTTATGATAATGGTATTAGACTTAAATGATGTCCTTAACTAATGCTTGACTAGAAGAAATGTTATGCCTTGGTAAGATGTATGAGTATGAGTAATATTGGAAGGTATCTTAGGACATGTTTATGAGCTGCAATTAATGAATTTGATATTATAGTATCATACTTCGTGGATAGTGATCTAATGGTTGGATTGAAATCTTATAATGCTTGGGATGTAATTGAAGGTTCCTTATGGAAATATTGAATGGATGTTCTTAGTGAATGAATTACTAATCTTATTAATGGAAATTACTAGTAAGTGTATGGGTAGATGGTAAAATGAATGCTTGTTTTTAGGAAAGGATTAGAATGTATCATGTGTTAAGGTTTAAGATTGTATCTCCATTTGGTGGAGGCTATTACTTGTTATGGAACTAGAATGTTGCATCTCAGTTGTGTTGAGATGAATTCGTGTAGTTTCTTAATTTGTAATAAGATGATTGTTGGTTAATTGATATAGTGTAAGAGATTTTATGAGAGTTAAATGGGCTATGGATTAAATGTTTAAGGAGACTTTGTGAGTATTGCATTATGTGCTTTTGGAATCATGATGAAGTAATAAGTATGCTAGGAGCATAGAATTATAAATGACTATTTAGAAGTTAACTATAAATGGAAATTATGTTAATGCAATGTAAGGGTTAATCTTGGTATGTGAATGGTGATGTTTATAGTCAAAGGTTGGTTAATGATAATAGGAACATTTGGACTTGGTGTATAAAATGAACCTAAGAGAAAAAGGGAAGTAGCTATGCATTGAAAGATAAAATCTCATATTAAATGAAAGATTAAGTAGGTTGCATATCATGAGTGTTAGGTATTGCTATGTTGCACCTATGTGTGCATAAT
Organism: Cryptomeria japonica; assembly: GCF_030272615.1. NCBI lineage: Eukaryota > Viridiplantae > Streptophyta > Pinopsida > Cupressales > Cupressaceae > Cryptomeria > Cryptomeria japonica. The sequence continues at coordinate 273,073,997 of NC_081406.1, forward strand.
GATTAAGATTATGAGGTATTGATCTGGAAGAAAGTAAATGCTTATTGCTTGTGTAGGTAGACTAAGTAATGGCGTTGAGATACCCTAGGGAGTTAGTAGTAATGATTTGTTTTGATTAAGTAAAAACAAGTATTTGAAAGGTACCCAAACCTTTTACAAGCCAGGAAAATAGAAATGCTAAAAAAAGTGCTTGATCACTTCAAAAAGTCAAAATGAACCCATCGGAAGGGCATAACTTAAAACATCATTACATAAAACTCAGAATAGACAGCAAAAGGAAAGCAAAAGACAGTAGTAATGACTTTTTGTATTCCACTTGAATAATTGTTTGAATATATTGAGTGATTTATTCTATGCTCATAACTCTTAAATGTTGTTGTGTGCTCGCTGCATTGCTTAAGTGATGTTATGTGTCGTATTGTTTTAAAATAAAATAAAATAAATTAGTGTGTATTTATCTATATTTCTTTGGGGTATTTTGGTAGGCATTACACATCCGGAAGAGAAAATTCTGGGAAATAAGAGTGATGGTGTGCAGACTAGAAGAAGACTTGCTCGAAATGATGAACAAGTCAACCCATGCCTCATGACTGAAGTTGAACCCAAAACTTTTATTGAGGCTAGCAAGAGACAAGAATGGATGGATACCATGGAAAAAGAAATGCACCAGATTGAGAAGAACAAGACTTGGGAATTAGTCCCTAGACTAGAAGACAAGAACATCATTGGCAAAAAGTGGGTCTACCGGAACAAAATGAATGAAGAAGGTAAGGTTGTGAGGCATAAAGCCAGACTAGTGTGCAAAGGATACTCTCAGGTAGAAGGGATTGACTTTGAAGAAACATTTGCACTGGTGACTAGATTAGAAGCAATTGGGATGTTTCTAGCTTACTCTACCTACAAGGGCTACAAATTGTACCAAATGGATGTAAAATCTTCTTTTCTAAATGGAAATTTAGAAGAAGAAGTATACATGGAGCAACCAGAAGGATTTCTACTACATGATGATGAGACATTTGTATGTCAGTTAAAGAAAGATCTGTATGGTTTAAAGCAAGCCCCCAAAGCATGGTACTCAAGATTGGATCTATATCTGAGGAGAGGCTATTCAAAAATGGAAGTGCTAACAACAATTTGTACATAAGGAAAGATGGGAATCACATGATTATTGTGGTTGTGTATGTAGATGACATCATCTTTACTGGCAACAAGGATACTCTCTACAAAGAGTTTGTTGATCAGATGCAGTCTGAATTTGAGATGTCAATGCTTGGTGAATTGACTTTTTTCCTTAGCTTGTAGATACTACAGAAAGATAAAGGAATCTTTATCTCACAAGTCAAGTATGCAAAGGAGATGCTAAAGAAATTCCAACTGGAAGATTGCAAACTAGTAAGTACTCCCATGGTGACTGGCATCAAATTGAGTAAGAATGATGAATCATCGGTAGTGGATTAGACTTTTTATAGATCCATGATAGGTAGTCTACTATATCTAACTGCTTCAAGACTGGATATTGTTCGGGTAGTATGCATGGTGGCCAGATTTCAAGCTGCATCAAAGCAGTCACACATGAATGCTATTAGAAGAATTTTTAGGTATCTACAAGGAACGCTCAGCTATGGTTTGTGGTATCCTAAACAGGGAAATTTTATTTTGGAAGCATACACTGATGCCGATTGGGTAGGATGCATTGATGATAGAAAGAGAACAAGTGATGGTGCATTCTTTCTAGGCAACCAGTTGGTCTCATGGCATAGCAAGAAGCATGACTCAGTCTCCCTATCTACTACTGAAGCTAAGTACATTGTTGCTACTACATGTTTCTCTTAGGTGCTTTGGATGAAGAAGACTCTCAAAGATATCCAAGTGGACATCACTGATCCTATGCTCATCCGGTGTGACAATTCGAGTACAATCAACATAGCAAAGAATCTGGTCATGCATTCTAGAACAAAAAACATTGCAATCAAATACCACTTCCTCAGAGAGAAGGTTGAAGGAGAAGAGGTAAGAATGGATCATGTTCCTACTGGTGAACAATTAGCAGACATTTTCACCAAACCACTACTAGTAAGCATGTTTGAGTACCTCCGACAATAGTTGGGAGTTGTATCATCTACCTAGGAAGGTTTATGTGGCTCAGGGGGAGCATGGTTTGGTCAAAGGGGGAGTGTGCAAGTACCCTTTGTCATTATGTCAAAGGGGGAGAAATGTACTGGTATGGAGTGGATTGTGACAAGTTGGCATCAATGCCAAAGGGGGCGACTGTCAGCATTTTGACACTAAGTTATCATTGATTTCAACCGGTGGAGATTGAGCATGGAGGATGGTTGCTTGTTTATGATGAAGAGGCATAATGTTAAGATGTGCAACCAATACAAGATGCTATACCAGTCAACAAAAGAAGAACACTCTACTAGAAAATAGTTTTACCAGTATGTGTTTGTTGGACCGATTGCGTATTGGTAGGTCGTGTCTTGATCGGTGTGATGTCGTGTGAAGCTAAGGTGGCAAGTAGGGTGTGGTTGGTGAAGCTTCATCCACAGGGTTGATGAAGCTTCATCCATAGGGTTGATGAAACAAATATTCACCATTAATGAAGGAATTGCAAATCAAGGGATTGCTTCAGACTGATTGTGGCTTGAGGAAGAAGGAATGATAGAGGAAGATCAGGGGAGTAGTTGGTGCCTAGATCGAAGCAAGAAGATCAGATTGAAAGAATACCTTGAGAAGGAAACATCAAAGGTATTAATAGAAGTTTGATAGATGTAGATCTATATAATGGATTGTGTTTCCCTTGTCTAGAAAACATGTCTTAAAAGGCACAAAAATGATGGAGATGAAAAGATGGACATCAAGGTGATCAAATCATGCAAGATCTGATTGGATTTGGTTTGCCTCATAGATGGTGAGGAAATCCTAACCATCAAAACTTTGAATTTCTTTTTGGTGGGAAATCATCTGATAAGAAATGGGAGCTATGGATAGAAATTGGTGATGATGTTGTTGTGAATATTGAGTAGAGGAGAGAAGTTAGAGTGAGCAAGGAGAAAACTTGAGAAGGGGTTCTGATCAAGTTACAGTGTGAGTGAGCAAGCAAACTAGTGAGAGAATTCTATCGACAATTTCATAGTCAGGCAGTTGAGCCTAACCGATAAGGTGTGACAGAGCAGGAAGCATCCTAGTGTGACACAGTGTATTAAGAGATTGTGTGTGAAAGGGAGAGAAAGATAATAGAGATTTAATTGATTCAAGAGTTGCAGAATTCATTTTCAACAAGAAGCCTTAATTGTATTCAAATAGTATTTCAATATACATCACCAAGTTAGAGCTTGGTGCTCCTTGGGTTGGTGCCCTAAAAGTGTAGGGGTTAGTGCTCCTTGGGTTGGTGCCCAAAATCTTTGTAAATCTATGTTTTACCTATGAGGCTTGATTGGAGTAGTAGTCTTCATCATCTTTTCTCACCGAGGTTTTTACCATAGTGGGTTTTCCTCATAAATCTGGTGTTGTGAGTTACTTGTGTGTGTACGGTCACTTTGGCTTTCTTTCTTATATTACCAGTTTGACTGTTTATGTGATTAAGTACATAATTGATATTCTACAGTTAGATTAGAAAAGGAAAAGTCTTAGGAACTAGTGATTCACCCCCTCTTAGTGGTACTCTATGTTCAACACATACTTATACACAATGCTCTGCGATATCCTTTCTGTAGCCTTCATTTTGGTTTGGAAGTATTTGAAGTAGTCTTTTACCATGTCATCACTATTAGCACCTATGTTGGTAATCGTTTCCATGATCTGTCTTCCTACCATGATGTCATATGCAAAGTCCTTTTGACCAATGTTGAGTATCTCCTTTGTGAAGTAAAGTATTAAACACACAAGTAGATTCCCAAAATGGAATGTTCCCTTTTTGTCACCCTTAATCTTTTCCAAGTTATCAAGCAGTTCATCCTTAAGCCCCTCATAGATATCTATTTTAGCATTTTTGTTAACCATCTCATATGCACTATGAATACACAAACTAGAAATAGAATTTAACCTATTTGCATATGTAACTCTATATCCAAATACCATGCTCACATATTTCACATTTGCATTAGTGATATCATTAACCCTAAGAGACCTGTTGTCAAATGTAGCTCTGGTTAGGTCCATAACACCCTTGTTTGGTATCTTCTTCTTTTTGTCGGGCCTAGTACTGGTTGAGGGTAAACTAGTAACTTCCTTGATTGCCTCCTTAGTGATTTTAAAAATAGATTCTAGCCACATAAACTTCCCATGAACTCTAATTAGTACAAGATGAACTATCTTATTTGGAAATTCAGGAATGTTTAGAATTTCAACAAATCCTAAATCCGCAACAATCTTATGCTCTGACTTGACTAAACCTTGTTCATTAGTAATAGCATTTATGTAAATATTGCTCAAGTCATTTGACCCTAAGTTCTCTATGTTGCAATGAATATAAATCATTAGGTCTTTGGCAAAAGAAACTCCCTTTGAAATCTTAGAAAAGGCTCTGATGGAATCATCTTGCTTAGCAGTATCAGGAATGATTTTAAACATGGGTCTAGGGTGCTTAATGTTTTCTACCATGATAGGGTTTGCAAAAAATTCAGGTGCAGAAGATGAAGATGCTATTTAGAAAGATAAATACCTTTTGACTTGTGAAATCCTTGAATGCCTAAAAAATTGTTGTTGCTTTGCCTTTAAAATGCCTTTGCTCTCTCTTTGCGCTCTTTGGATGCTTGGATGCTTGGTGAATTAAAATGAGGGTTTTCCAGTGCTTTATAACCAAAATGTTCTCCAAAAACCGCATTAAATGCTTGCCAGTCAAGTGAAATCTTAACATATCTTCCAGTAAAGAAGAAATATAACTTCTTACCATCAAGCGAGGGTAGAATGCATGATTTTCAATTTTTTGCCATACCCTCTAAGGATTATTCCTTAGTTATATGAAGAATCTCCTACCAGTGGAGGGTTACTCTGTTCTATTGGTGCAGAGATAGATTAATCAACTCTCTGATCTCTCTTCTTAATCCATTGTTTTGAAAATTCTTGCTTTATTTCGTTTACTTTTTCTTTTCCCTTCTCATTAGATCCTTTATTGTTCTCCAGTATAGTCTTGCTTGTACAAAATTTTGCAATATGGCCAATCTTGTTACATGCATAACAACTTACATTATTCCTCTCAATAGATTTTCCATATCCTTGACCAGTTTGTGTTCTGCATTGATTTGACAAATGTCCAAATCTACCACAAACATAGCATTTCACATTCATTCTAGAATTTTCTGAGCTATGTCCAACTTTATTACATTTGGAACATTGACCGGTGGGTAAATTTGTATTCTGATTATTTCTAAATCTGCACTAATTTTCTCTATGACCAAATTTGTTGCAATTAAAACATTTCCCATTAAATTTATAAGCATTAGGTTGACTTACCGATTTGCTGTGATCTTGATTATTTGTAGTCCCAGAACTTTCTCCATGTTCAAATCCAAGTCCAATTGTATCTCCATCAGGTTTTTGTCTTTTCAGCATGTCATCAAGCCTTTCTGAACTTTTATTGAATTTGTCTTTGTTTTCATTTGTAGTGATCAACTCATTTTCCAGAATGCCAACTTGTCTCCTAAGCTCCTCTTTATCATGTTGCATGTGAATCAGGTTTGTTTTTAGCATATCATTCTCATGACAAAGTCTCAGATTTTGATTACATCCATCATTAAGTCTCCTAGTCAAGTCTTCTTCAATCTTCTTCCTATCTTCAATAACCTTACATAGCCTCATGGTTGAATCTTGCATTTCATTCCTCATGTTATTGTTCTCTTGCCTCAACTTCTCTGCAATATCTCTAAGAGTTTCCTTTTCATTATCATGTTTCTGCATTTCCTTATGAAGTTATTTCCTCTTGTTTTATGCTATAACCAAATTCTCCTTAAGTCGTTTAATGAATTCTTGGGCAGTCCTCAGATCATCTTCAAGTTTGATATTCTTCAATTTTTCTGCATCAAAATCTTCAAGAGATTATTCCAACTATTTTCTCAAACTCTACATTAGTACCGGTTTCAGAATCTTCCTCAAGGTGTTAGGCTTTTGCAAATAGAGGACCAAGCTTTAATACCAATTGTTAGATGCAATGACAGTCACAAAGACACTGAGAGGGGGGGGTGGGGGGTGAATTAGTCTCTAACTGGTTAATGGAATATTTGAACTTATTTATAACTTTGAAACCCAAATTAATATACCAGTAAACAAGTAATAATGCAGCAAAGAGAAATAACAGAGACAACATAAATGCACACCATAACACAAGATATTTTGGTGAGGAAACCCGGTAAGGGAAAAACCTCAGTGGTATTTGTGACCCACAATATTTACTCATTGGCCAATATGAATAAATATTACTTACAATAGGGGCTTGCACATGCAAGAAGGCCAACAACCTAGAGCTCACTGCTTAATGAAAGAGTCTCACTGACTACAAAATGGATAATTAAATCCAAGATAATGTGCTACTCAAAATAGCATCTGCAATGCTTGATTCTGTAATGGTTTAAGCTCTGTTAGAAACCATAACCAAAAACCTATTGGTGAATGATATTCACCCACATAACCTATCTTCCTTATTACAAAATATTTTTGCTATCTTTTACATAATACCATATCAAAATTGCCTCTCTATTCTATATCAAAAATGACCTATAAGATCTCATACATATATGAGTCCTTATAATACATCATGTCGGCTTATAGATAATTAATTACATTACAATTCATATAAACAAAAATTGTTTTATGTAGGCCTGGATGTCGGTATGCTTCATTGTTGGTGTAAACAAATGCCGATGAATGAACTTGTTATGCTTGTCAGTGCCAATAAATGATGTCTGCATTGCCTGTGAACTTGTAGAATCCTGTTTACCAATTGGTTGCCATCAATGACAACATCAACCATTCTCATGTGAGTGTATAATGCCAACATGGAAGGGTTGGGCCTATGAATAATTCAACCCTTCAATAAATCCCTTATAGCCAAAATAAGTTTAAACCTTATCTCTTTAGATAATTACTAGATCAAGATTGTGCAAGCTCAATTTCCCATAGAAGAAAACTTCTTGTATTGTTCCCCTCCTAAAGGGTTGGAGAGCTAGAATAACATCCTTAATTATGAGAATATTTTAAAACATTGGTTGAGATGGATAGTGGGTAATGGTCTTACTTTAAACTTCTAGGAGGATACTTGGGTTGGAAACTCATCTCTTCACTCCCTCCCTTCATTTAGAGATCTTATTAAACCCCTTACTCGACACTTTGGGCTCAAACTTTCTGATTATGTCGATTGGAGGGAAGAAAGACCCAAATGAAAGACCATTCCCTATCAAGTTATTCCAAAAGGTAAAATAAGAGATTTGTTTTTACAAGTTATTAAACAATGCCATTTTTTTAACCTCAAAAGAAGGGATGAGGCTATTGCATAACACAAGATGCCACTGAGAGGGGGTGAATCCGTGGTTTCCAATCTTAACCCTTTTAATCCTCAATGCAAATATCGATTAACATAACAAATACCAAGAAGGAATACCGATGAGATAAGGGAAGAGAACATTATGCAAGCACACACTCTATCACACCTGTGGCATGACAACACATACATCAATCATCAAAAGGGATCTCTATTGATATTAGCATTCAGGTAACTCTATGTCTGCAACTACTAAACCTAACCTTCATTATCATTTTCTTGGATCTCCTCTCAACCGGTTTGCCAAAGTGGCAAACACATCACAACTCACTCTTGATGATCTAGTGCACATCTTTGGTTTCACATGCTGGAGGCTTCTTCATGTTCCACTATGGTCATCCGATATAAGCCTTCAATCACCTACCTTTAACTTCTTTGTCTTATCCCAAAGCATTATTACTTATCGACGGGAGTAGATGAACCATTGCACTCAACTTTCCAATCACCCGATGAGAGTGGATCCATCTCACCCGCTGAGAAATAACTGGTGGGAATCAGTTGTCATTACATTCTGTACTCTACTTCTGATGTTGCACCAATGTGACTTCCCTATTTGAGGAGATACATCTTTAGCTGATGGGAGTCCTATTGTATGAAATACAAATGCATACCAGTTGTTGGCATTATGTGAAATGACATGAAGACATAATGATATTGTATGTTGTCATTGATGTCAATATGAGACATGGTGTGAACCGGCACATGTGATAGGTGAAGAGAGAGGAACCGGCATATGTATGAACCAGTTTATATGCCAAAGTGAAGTGACACATTTTTTCAAGGTGGACCGGCATGTAGTTATGGGAACCGACACATGGAAGCATTGTATGACTACCAGTTAGTAGGTAGCTTCCACTTTGGGGTTTCTAGTTGGAGTACCACAAGTTTGTGTGACTCAATCAGTGATCTTTGTGTGATGAGTTAGTAGTATGATGGAGGACAGATCATGTTGCCACATTAGCTCTATGCACATGAAGGATCTTGCATGAAGAAGGCTATTCCTATCTACCTCGAGAATGAGCGAAGTCTGTCAAATGGTGATAACGCGTAAAGGGTTATCAGCCACCATGAAATTGGTGGATAATGGATGATGGAGAATGTCTTGAGATAGATTCAAGATTGTTTCATTTAATGTAGTATGATTCAACGGTCAGGATCGAACCATTTGAATTGCTTAACCTAACAGGTTTAGGGTTTAGGGTTTTTTCTACCAACCTGTATGTTTCCTATAAGGTCGATGTTGTGTTTCTTTCTGAAGTTGTTGGCAAAAGTTGTGAGTGTGTATCCAAGAGAAGTGATACATGATTCTTACCAGACCAGAGGAGAGAAGAGATATCTGCAAAGTGAATGTGCAGAAGGTGAAGAGGAGCCTAAATGGATTTGCATTAGCATTTAGTGTTGTTAACAGATCATTGTAATACCTGTTGATCTCTAACCACTTCAACAGTTGTAAAATCCCCTAACAGGGTAGCCTTAACTGGCTTGATTCAAAATCCCTTAAATCAGGTGGTCTTAATTGGCTTGATTAAAATCTCTTAACTGGGTAACTCAAGGCTAATGATTTCTGAGAATCTAGAGAGCTTAAGAGCTCCTTTCAGCTATTGAGTTCTTGAAATCCTCTAACAAGGTGACCCTACTGGGTTTAACCCTTAACGGGGTGATCCCTAATAGGATCAGTTCCTACCAGAACCTATTCTAATGTCCTTAACCAGACAAGGCTCCTAATAGAGTGGACTTCTAAAGAGTTCAAAAAGTAGCTTGTGGGTATTCATCCCCAAAGTGGTTTTTCCTAGTTGGGTTTCCACGTAAAAAAATATGTGTGTCATGTGAAATGCTTTTGTCTTGTGATGCTTTGTTTTACTTGTTAAGCACATGAAGGTTCTATGTTTTATGCCTGTCTATAAAACATATTGAACTCACTATTGTGAAGATCTGATGGTTAAGTTTACTTGTTTATGCATGAGAATATAATGATACTACAGTATTGAGCTAAGAGGAAATCTTATTGAGTGATCGATTCAAGACTGATTGAGCTGTATTGAATGTTACTAGTTGCACTCTGTTTTACCGGTATCCCTATTTGTCAGTCATTTGGAATACTTGTTGTCAAACTAGTTTTGGATTGTATTTGTGTTGGTGCTGATTCACCCCCCCCTCTCAGTACCGGTTTGGTACTAGTGGTTCATCATTGAGTTATCAATTGGTATCAGAGCACTCTAGGTCCTCTATGTTGTAAGCTTAACCACTTGAGGAAAAGATCCTAGTCAAATGATGAAGAGGGAAGGTCCAAAGTTTAACAGGAAAAATTTTTGTATATGGAAAGACAGGATGAAGATATTCGTCAAAAGAATGGGTGTACAACACTGGAGTTATGTTGAAAATGTATATGTTGTTCCTACTGGTACTTTCACCGATGACCAAAAGAGAGAGATACAAGAAAATGGGCAAGTCATGGAAGCCTTCATCAGTAGTCTATCTGACATTGAGTTTATTGATGTTCAGGACAAGGCAAATCCCAAAGAGGTATGGGATGCTCTTGAAAACATCTATGGTGGTGATGTGCATGTAAAATAGGCTAAGGAAGAGAGCCTGAGAGGGAAGTTTGAAGACATGCAGATGGTTAAAGGAGAGACCATTCAGCAGTATGGAATAAGAATCAAAATAGTTGTTGGAGAAATAAAGAGTGCAGGTGGCAAAATAGAAGATTCCACTGTGGTAAGAAAAGTCTTGAGATCCCTGTTGCCGGTCTATGCAATAAGGGTTGCTACTATTTAGGAGCTAAGATCAATAGACAAGTCTAAGGCATCCTTGGACTCCATCATAGCCAAGTTGATAGCCTATGAGCTGAATAGCTTTGATGGTAGTGTTCAAAAGATAGAATCAACTTTTAGAGCCTTTGCTATACTTTCCAGAAAAGGAAAAGAGGCTAGCACTAGTGGGGAACCTAATCAAAGCAGACAAATGAAGGATGAAGAGTTTCTGATGGAATTTGAAGCACTTATCACCAGGAAATTCTCAAAAGGAACTGGTAAATACAAAGGTAAGCTACCTTTGAAATGTTTCTCTTGTAACCAGATAGGACATATTGCTATGAACTATCCTAATAGTGACAACAAGGATAAACTAGAAACGTTCAAGAAATTCAAAGGAGGAAACCAGAGAAATTGTTTTATGGCAGTTGATGAAGGTGTCATAGATGAGGAATCAGAAGATGAAGAGAATGAAGACATTGTGTTTGTTTTTGTAAAAGAAGATGTGGCAGACAAGAAGGCTCTTATCTCCTAGTTTGATGATTCCAATGAGTGGATCATTGACAGTGGCTGTTCTCACCATATGACTGGTGACTGAAGCAAGTTTCTATCCTTAGAGGAGTATGATGGTGGTGTGGTTCACTTTGGCAATGATGCACCATGCATGGTCAAAGGAAGAGGGTTAATCTCTTTGAATGGAAAGAGTAGTGCTGATAATGTGTACTAGGTTGATGGTCTTAGACACAACCTTCTAAGTGTTGCCCAGCTAAATGACAGTGGCCTCACTCTGAAATTCAAGAATGGAGCTTGCAAAATCAAGGGAAAAGATGGTAAATTGGTGGCCACCGACATGCAGACTAAAGGAAACTTATTTCATTTGAATGCAAATATAAGTACATGTCTTATGGCTAAGCTTGACGATAGCTGGATATGGCATGGGAGACTTTGCCATGTAAACTTTGATAACATTGTAAAGGCTAGTAAGATCAAGGCAGTTAGAGGGTTACCGGTGCTGAGCAAACTGGATAATACCTTGTGTAGAGAATGTCAATTGGGGAAAATGTCTTCCTCAACCTTCAAAGGTAAATCTTTCACTGCTGACAGCTTGCTTGATCTTGTGCATATTGATTTATGTGGTCCTATGAAAATTAGAAGTGTGCAGGGTGATAGGTACTTCATGATTCTCACTGATGACTACTCAAGAATGATGTGGGTCACATTCTTGAAAGACAAGTCTGAAGCTTTTGGGAAATTCAAAGCTTTCAGAGCATTAGTAGAGAAGGAAAGCAGTAAAAGGATCAAATGTCTCAGAACTGATCAAGGAGGGGAATTCACTTCTAGTGAATTCAACAAGTATTGTGAAGAATTTGGCATCAAGAGATAGTTGTCTGCCCCCTGGACTCCACAACATAATGGCCTAGCAGAGAGGAATAACTGGACTATGGTTGAAGCAACTAGAACCATGTTGATCCAAGGGAAGGTAGCTCACACCTTTTGGAGAGAAGCGGTGAGCACTGCAGTCTACACTATGAACCGGGTACTCATCAAAAGGGGTAAGGACAAAACTCCTTATGAGTATTGGACCGGTAAGACACCTATGGTTAACTACTTTAAGGTATTTGGTAGCAAATGTTACATCAAGAGAAGTGAACATCAAGGAAAATTTGAAGCTAAATGTGATGAGGGAATATTTCTAGGATATTCCACCAAGAGTAAAGCTTTCAAGTGCTACAACAATAGGACTCAGAGAATTATGGAAAGCATCAATGTAAGAGTTGATGAATCCTCTTAGAAGATTGAGGAAACCAGTAGTGAGCAAGCTGTAAATGAATCAGTTGCAACCTTCTGGGAACTGGTTGTTAGTCAACCGAGTACCAGTAATAGTGTTCCTGAACCAGTGAATGAAGACACTGATGAAGATGAGGATGAAAAAGAAAAGCAAGAAGAACCAGTTAAGACCATTCCTCAGTATGTCAAGTTGAATCATGATCCCAAGCAAATCATAGGTGATAAGGATGCAGGAATCCTTACTAGAAGAAAGATCAGAGAAAACTCATGTATGATCTTTGAATTTGAGCCTAAGTCATTCAAAGAGGCTTATAAAGATGAAGATTGGATCAAGACAATGGAAGAAGAACTTGACCAGATAGAGAAAAATGGTACATGGTCCTTGGTACCCAGACCAGAGCATAAAAATGTCATTGGCACCAAATGGGTGTTCAAAAATAAGTTGAATGAGGATGGCATAGTGATTAGGAATAAAGCCAGACTGGTATGCAAAAGATATGCTCAAGAAGAAGGTGAAGACTATGGGGAAACCTTTGCTCCTATAGCCATATTGGAAGGAGTTAGTATGCTTCTTGCATATGTAGCTTTTAAGAGGTTCAAGGTATATCAAATGGATGTAAAATCTGCATTCCTAAATGGTGTACTTGAAGAGGAGGTGTATATTGAGCAACCAGATGGGTTTGCCCTATCTAAAGATAGTGACATGGTATGTGGGCTACATAAAGCATTATATGGTCTAAAGCAAGCACCTAGGGCATGGTATGAGTGCCTACATTCCCATCTTGTGAAGATTGGATTTGAGAGAACAAGTGAAGATAACAATATCTACTTGAAGTTTGAAGGAGATCAGATTCTGATCTATGAAGTTTTTATTGATGACATCATCTTTGGTTGAGATGACAAGATGAGTCATGAGTTTGCTGATGAGTTGAAGAAAGAGTTTGAGATGTCACTCATAGGGGAGATTAAGTTCTTCATTGGACTACAGATCTAGTAGATGGAAGATGGAATCTTCATCACTCAGTCCAAATATGTCAAAGAGGTGTTGAAGACTTTTGGCATGGAAGATAGCAAACCGGTTGGTACACCGATCATGACTGGTTGCAAATTGACAAAAGAGGATGATTCCACACTGGTTGATGAGAAGGAATACTGATCAATGATCAGTAAGTTGCATTATGTAGTGCATAGCAGACTAGATATTGCACATGCAGTTGGCATTACTGCAAGATTCCAAAAGAGTCCAAGAGAATCTCACTTGATTTTAGTCAAGCGGATTCTTAGGTATCTGAAGGGAATAGTTGACTATGGATTATGGTACCCATACAATAATAATTTCAATCTAAAAGTGTTCACAGATGCGTATTGGGCAGGCAATGTGGATGGCTGGAAAAGCACAACTAGTGGTGCATTCTTTCTCAGTGGTAGACTGGTCTCATGGATGAGTAAAAAGCAGAGTTGTATCTCTCAATCTACAGCGGAAGTGGAGTATGTTGCAGCTTTCATGAACTGCACTCAGACAATCTAGATGAATCATGTACTGGAAGGCTTCAAGATCCCTGTATCTGAACCAGTAAGTATATTCTGTGATAACACAAGTGCTATCAATATATCAAAGAATTCGGTTTTACATTTGAGAACCAAGAATTTTGAGCTTACGTATCATTTCTTGAGGGAAAAGGTTCAGAATAAAGAGATTGCACTAGAGCATGTGTCCAGTAAGGAGTAGTTAGTAGACATATTCACCAAGCCTCTCCCAAAGACAACATTTGTGCATTTAAGAGGTGAATTAGGGGTATTGCCCCTTTAGGAGGTGAACTAAAAGTGATTGTTCCACATCAGTCAGGTACTAGAAATAAATTTTTTTGGTTGATTGGTGTGTTGAAGGATGCTACTCCTCAAGGGGAGCAGCATGATGAAATAGTGCTGACTGTACCTCCACTTTGGCATTGTTGTCAAAGGGGGAGAAGGAGTGAAGCAAAAAGATATCTACAACAAATGGGGAGAAGATGTGAAGTAGAGAAGATATATTTTGTATATTGCCATCAATGCCAAAGGGGGAGATTATTGGCATTACATGAACCGGCATGAAGACATAATGATATTGTATGTTGTCATTGATGTCAATATGAGACATGGTGTGAACCGACACATGTGATAGGTGAAGCGAGAGGAACCGGCATATGTATGAACCGGTTTATATTCCAAAGTGAAGTAGCATATTTGTTTAAGGTGAACCGACATGTAGTTATGGGAACCGGCACATGGAAGCATTGTATGACTACCGATTGGTAGTTAGCTTCCACTTTGGGGTTTCTGGTTGGAGTACCTCAAGTCTGTGTGACTCAATCGGTGACCTTTCTATGATGAGTTAGCAGTATGATGGAGGACAGATCGTGTTGCCACATAAGCTCTGTGCATGTGAAGGATCTTGCATGAAGAAGGCTATTCCTATCTACCTTGGGAATGAGCAAAGTTTGTCAAATGGTGATAACGCATAAAGGGTTATCAGCCACCATGAAATCGGTGGATAATGGACAATGGAGAATATCTTGAGATCGATTCAAGATTGTTGCATTTAATGCAGCATGATTCAACAGTCAGGATTGAACCATTTGAATTGTTTAACCTAACAAGTTTAGGGTTTAGGGTTTTTACTATCGACCTATATGTTTCTTATAAGGTCGATGTTGTGTTTCTTTGTGAAGTTGTTGGAAAAATTTGTTAGTGTGTATCCAAGAGAAGTGATACGTGATTCTTGATAGACCAGAGGAGAGAAGAGATATCTGCAAAGTGAATGTGCAGAAGGTGAAGAGGAGCCTAAACAGATTTGCATTAGCATTTAGTGCTATTGACAGATCATTGTAATACCTGTTGATCTCTATCCACTTCAACAATTGTAAAATCCCCTAACAGGGTAGCCTTAACTGGCTTGATTCAAAATCCCTTAAATCGAGTGGTCTTAACCGGCTTGATTAAAATCCCTTAACCGGGTAACTTGAGGCTAATGAGTTCTGAGAAGCTAGAGAGCTTAGGAGATCCTTTCAGCTATTGAGTTCTTGAGATCCTCTAACAAGGTGACCCTACCAGGTTTAACCCTTAACTGGGTGATCCCTAATAGGATCGGTTCCTACTAGAACCTATTGTAATGTCCTTAACCGGACAAGGCTCCTAATAGAGCAGACTTCTAAAAAGGTCAAAAAGAAGCTTGTGGGTATTCATCCCCACCGTGGTTTTTCCCAGTTGGGTTTCAACATGAAAAAATATGTGTGTCATGTGAAATGCTTTTGTCTTGTGATGCTTTGTTTTACCTATTAAGCACATGAAGGTTCTATGTTTTATGCCTCTCTATAAAACATATTTAACTCACTGTTGTGAAGATCTGATGGTTAAGTTTACTTGTTTATGCATGAGAATATAATGATACTATAGTATTGAGCTAAGAGGAAAGCTTATTGAGTGACCGGTTCAAGACTGATTGAGATGTACTGAATGTTACTGATTGCACTTTGTTTTACCAGTATCCTTGTTTGTCAGTCATTTGGTATACTTGTTGTCAAACCGGTTTTGGACTATATTTGTGTTGGTACTGATTCACCCCCACCCTCTCAGTACCAGCTTGGTACTAGTAGTTCATCAATGAGTTATCACCAATTGCCTGCACTTTCTTCATTAACTCAACCTTGCTTTCTTACCAGTCACATGCTTGTCGATTGGAAACCATACACTACCAATGCATCACTCACCGGTTGACATTGCCATAATGCCAACTATCTCCAATACCTATTCACCAGTAAACATCCCAACAATCCATATTGGTAGACATTCCATATTTACCAGTGACAAGCTATACTGGTTGACATCAATGACACCATTATCACTTTACATCAATGACAATACAATGTCAACAATATCCCCCTTTGGCATTGATGTCAACACATGTAGTATCTGGTATACTATTGGTTTTCTCTCCCCCTTTGACAATAATGACAAAGGAGACTAATATAGATTTCTACCAGTCGGTTCTCCCCATTTGACCATTATACTTTGCATCCTCTCAACCAACAATACATGAGATAGAAGGCTCAGACACCAACTGATACCAATTGTATAAACCAATCTGATACCAATTTGCTAACACAAACACTAATACCAATTGTTGATGCAAATCTGACACCAATGGTATATTCTCCCCATGTGTAGGTAACTCTCCCTCTTTGTCAAACTCCCCTTTCGATATACAGGTTGAAATATTCTTTCCCTTTTTCTCATCACAATCAGTTTAGTTAGTCCCTTTTTTTTTCTTCCTTTGCCAATTGTTCTCCCAGTAGAGAAAACTACTATTCCTTTCACCTGGTGGTCCAATTGTGATTTTTATTAGTATAAATTGGACTGACCCTACTAGAAGTCACTGACAATACCTGATGATCCTATTCTGGTCTTGGTCCATCATTCTCCCAAGTAGAATGATTTGTGACTTTGATAGATAAAAAAATTGATTTGGCACTTTACCAAAGTTACTAACAAACTAGTACTATTAAACAACTACCTGATCTACCCCTATGTCCAGCATGTCTTATACCAATAAGAAGATATTGTTGTGAAATTCCCCCGAACCACAAATCATAGGTCTTCATTGTCTATCAGGTCCTAAACAAGGGTTCCAATTTGCACCTTGTACCGGTAAAGATTAGCATATATGATTTACAGATGATCTTCCACTCCCATGACATCCATCACACCTTTGTGATATGGTATTGCGTGACCATAATGCCAACTCACCTCAAAATCATGTCAACTATCGAACTAGTTAACTCATATTGATGAATGCATATATGGTCAACTACTAGACCAACATATTGTCATTTAGGACTTCTCCAATATCTCTTGAGACATAATTTCATCTATCCAAGTGACATAAGCCATTGCAATGTTATTGGAATACACCGACTCATATAATTTTTAGTTTTGGTTAACATTCATACCGGTAACACACTATACATATTGGTTTACTATACTGGTCCAATATCCCTACTGAAGTAATCTATCCACCTACTCCTTCTTCTTGTGTTACATGCCACTGCTACCACTCAGGAGTTTGGACCATCCAATTACACATGCAACATTAATTCATCACACCTATGTGGATGTGTAGCCAGGGCAGTGACTACTTACACTGTGTCATCTCATCTTCTCCCTTATACTAGTGATAACCTGTCCTTTCAATTTTCCTTTTCAAAGTTGGGGGTGAATAATGTGATCAATATGTAGATCCCCTAAGGTCATGCATCTCCTTTAAGCCTTAGGAAATATCACTTGTACATTAAATGCACAGTGCCTACCCATAGTCATATCTTCTGGTTTATTCCTCCACACTTGTTTGATCTCCTTCCTTTTCTCATTTGCAATTTTTGGAGAAGTATTTAATTTTCTCTTGCTGCTTGGTATTATCTCCAAAACCATTGTTGTAGTAGCAGAATGTGTTTATGCCAACAAGATGATCATGGAATCTTCTATTTATATGTCTTGTTCTTCTTGTCCTGATCATGCTATTGTAGCCAACCACCAGTTTGAATAGACTTCTTGATTTTGCAAGAACACTTCTCCTTTTGTTCCATGCAACTCTTTGATTCTCATATGCTCTATAACTACTTCCATATTGAGCATAGCTATTACACTGGCTGCCATATGACTGAACTTTCTTCTTCCTATATTCATGGCTTTTATGGCCAAAACCATTTCCTTGATAATAGATAGGATTTTCATTTCTTGGAATAGCTAAATAATTGTTGTTAGCATAACTGGGAAGGCATATGCATGTTTCTACATTCTGAAAACTTATGCCCATATATATTATATCTTTTACAAATTGAATTTCTATTCTTAGGAAAAACACTATCTATTCCTAGACCTTATTTTACATCCATCTGCCCTATGACCATAATATTTGCAAGAGAAATAGTAATCGAAGAATGAGGGCTTATAACTTACAAATTTATTTTGCCAAGCATGAGGTGATCTTACCAGTTTGGCTTCTCCATTTCTACTTCTCTGGGGATTTGTCTTGAGTTATCCGATCACTGTAGTCCTTTCATCTAATCCATTCCTTTTCCACACTTGTCTTGTCTTGTGGGAAGCAATATTTCTTTGTCTTCTAGTGAAAAGAGGTCTACTAGGCTATTTTCTTATGTCCTTGTTTCTGATGAATCTATCTTCTATAAATTTTCCTTTCCCTTTAGGATCAACATTATTCCTTCTTGTAGCACCAGTCTTCATCCTCATGTCTTCATCGGTTGTAGTTAGGCAATCCTTCTTCCTAGGAGCATTTTTGATAGTGAAGGTCTATCCCTTGTCATTCTTACTTGAGGAGACAAACTAAATGTCTTTGTTGGAGACATCCTTGCTTGTGGAGCACTTACCGGTATCAAATCCAACTCCTTCAGTGTCCTTGGAGTATTTTTTCTTGTTCAATATTTTATCTAAGGCTTCAGAGCTGCCTTCATACTAGATCCTCACCTTGAGTTCATCCTGGTACTTCTCAAGGTCTTTCTAGAGATTCTCCATTTCTCCTTTTAACTTTTGACATTCTTTGTCTTTGGCCCCTAGCTCTGATTCTAAATATTTACACCTGCATTTCTTGTTATCCAAATCTAATTTTGGTTCTTCATTTATCCTTTAAGAATCATCCACTTGTGGTATCAGATTTGTAATGGTTGACTTTGACCCTTGAAGACTTTTGAACAACTAGTCTTGTTCCACAATAGAAGCATTCTTGAACATCTTGTATTCTTTTCTTACTCCACTAAGCTCCTCAAGAGCACTTACAAGTTCTCCTTCAAGATCAACAACTTCAACTTCACTTTCATCTTCTCCATCACTCCCAAACACATCTTGCCAGTAGGATTGATCTTTGTTATCATTCTTTGATGTGTGCATCTCACTTTGTATCTATTGAGCCACGAGGAGACAAGTTTCCTATTCATCATGACTCTAGTAGCTGACTGATCTAGACTTATCAACTGCACATTCATCTTCTATATAAATCTTCTTGGTTCCAGAATCTGATCCAGTGCTACAAGGTTCTTCACCATAAATTTTCTTCAGTCTATCCCACAAGCTCTTTGCAAATTTTCATTTGTCCACCTTTGAAGAAACATCACTAGAAAGTACATTGAGTATGGCCTTCATTGCTTTAGCATTGCATTTGCATTTTCTTTCTGATTTAGGATCGATGGGAGGAATGATAGAACTAGATAGACCATTAACAACCAACATCCAAATATCATAGCCTAATGAGGATAGGTAGACTTCCACTCTACAACTCCAAATAAAAAAGTTTGAACCATAAAACACTGGATTAGGGATTGACTCAAAATTAACCATTGTGTTCAGAGTCTAGAATCTACCCAAGTTGGAGAAAGCTTATCTAACCGGGAATGTAGGCTCTAATACCAATTGTAGAACACAAGTTTCCACTAAGAGGGGGGATGAATCAATGGTTTCGAATCTTAACCCTTTTAATCCTAAATGTGAATATCGGTTAACATTTCAAAGACCAAGAAGACATATTGGTGAGACAAGGGAAGAGAAAATTATGCAAGAACACACTCTGTCACACTAGTGGCATGACAAAACATACATCAATCATCAATAGGGATGTCTGTTGATATCAGCATTCTGGTAAATCCATGTTTGCAGCTGCTAAACATAACCTTCATCTTCATTTGACCAGTTCTCCTCTCAACCGGTTTGTCAAAGTGGCAAACACATCATAACTCACTCTTCTTCTTCTGTCTTGGTAGCTCATCATGCTTACTCTTGCTGATCCAGTGCACATCTCTTGTTTCACATGCTGGAGGCTTCCTCATGTTCCACTATGGTCATCCGGTATAAGCCTTCAATCACCTGCCTTTAACTTATCTATCTTATCCCAAAGCATTATCACTCATCGGTGGGAGTAGATGAACCATTGCACTCAACTTGCCAATCACCCAGTGAGAGTGGATCCTTGTCACTTGCTGATAAATAATTGGTGGGAACTAGTTGTCATTACATTATGCACTCTACTTTTGATGTTGCATGAATGTGACTTCCTTGTTTGAGCAGATACATCTTCAGCCGGTGGGAGTCCTGTTGTATGACATCCAACTGCATACTGGTTGCCTGCACTTTCTCCATTAGCTCAACCTTTCTTACGTACCTATCACATGCTTGCCTATTAGCAACCATACACTGCCAACACATCACTCATCAGTTGGAATTGCCATAATGGCAATTGTCTCCAATGCCTATTCACCAGTCAACATCCCAACAATCCATACAGGTTGACATCCCATATTTACCAGTTACAAGCTATATTGGTTGACATCAATGCAAGCATTACTAGTTGACATCAATGACAACACAATGCCAACATCATTACTAGTTGATTCTATTTGTAAAGCGGAAAATCAAACCCCAGGTGTTCCCCCCACTCCAAGGAGAAAGGAGGTCACTAGGATTGATGGTTTTCACTTAGGAGAGACTTTACATTCAAAAGAGGGGTTGAGACCCACAAGATCCAATCCTACACAATGCAAGATTGGATGCTGAATGAGTTTCAAGGGTTAAGACAACAAGGCCACCCTCTTTTGTAAAGAATGTAGATAGAAGGATTGAACTAGGAATGCATGTAAAGTAAGAAATATTCACTTATAAATAGAGATAGGAATACGAGATGAAGTTGCGGACCTGGAATTAGCAGTAAAATGTCGAGACAACACTGTCCTACAAATTTGAGTGAAAGTTGACAGGACGATGGCGCCCGGCATGCACACGGTCCTCCGAAAAATCCGTGAAACAAAGGGGGATCTGTTCGTCTCTACACAAGGATTCCAGATCTTCAATTATAGCCGTGTACCTACAACCTACACACAGAAAAGAGAGAACAATTGGGGGTTTAGGGATTAGGGGTTTTCCTTTAGGTCAAACCCTGGTTTTGGAATTAACCAAGAAATGAGAATGCTGTAAATGTAAATGTTTGTAATGTAAACAAGTACTGATACCTTGTTGTAAGAATGTTTGTATTCTTACATGTGAAGGTGTAAATGTTGTTGTATGTTGTATGTTGTAAGTGTTCTCCTCTTCAATAGTTGAACCCTTTTCTTGAATGCAACACTTAGCCTTGAATGGAGACTTAGAATGAAGGAATGCTTGAATGCTTGAATGTTTGAATGTTTGCCTAGCGCTTCCGCCTCTTGTACGCATATGTCCCTCCTCCTCAAAATGGGAGAGGAAATGTAGTTTATATACTTGTCAACTAGGGTTAAAAGACTAATTTTTCCGACCTTGGGCCGACCTAGAAAGATTATTTTCCGAATTGCAAACTTAAAGACCCACTGCCCCATAAGAGACCGAGCCGAAAATAGGGCCAGGGACCAGGGCACTGGGCGCCATGGTCCTGGGGGACTAGGGCACTGGGCTCCATGGTCCTGAAGGACCAGAGCACTGGGCGCCATGGTCCCACCTCCCGAGACAGCAGGGTGCAAGGAGGATCAGGCCAGGGTGCTGAAAAATGCAGTTTTTGATGTCATAAACAAGTTTCGGGGTCTCCATTTAGGTTCAGTGTTGCGTCGCCATCGTGAAGACCCAAATGCTGTCAAAAAATCAAGTGTCACAATTTTAAGACGCTACATTTAGCCCCCACTTTAGCGGGAGTATAAGCGTACGCCCATACTTTCAGTAAAGTACAAGGAAACAACATTGAAAGACTTTCACCATGTCAAGGAGGCAAGATACACCAAGCCCCTAGTGGACTAAGGATCTTATGACTTTGATTGACAAAGTAAAAGGGAAGATCACGAGGGAGAACCATGACTGTCAGTAGTAAGGTTCTCTCACTATGAGTCATGCAAGAAAAATACCAAAAATTTTCAAGGCAAAGCTAAGTTCGCCAAGAAATTTTTAGGAATCTTGAAGAGATATGGATGGGGTGTATGCCCCCCTACGTTAAAGTGATCACACACGCCTCATTGGGGGTGATTTCTTTAAGGTAGTGATACATATAAGAAATGAGAAGGGAAAGGAGCACGTTATCACAAAGATTTAGCCCCCAAGTGTGAGATAAACCCAAGGATAATAAACACAAAACACAAATCACGAGGTGACTTTTATTTCCTTGGGATCAGTATGCTATATGATAATTCATGTATATCATATGTATGTATGCATAATTGTTCTTCATTCCCCAATCAAGGAAGGTCACCTAGAAGAAGGGAACACATGTGTCTTTTGAGTCAACATGAGAGAGACCAAAAGAGATCTCAATGCTTTGCATCGTCCTCAAGTAGACAACACTAAGGACAACAAAATAGAAGAATGAGAATAACACATAGAAGAAGTAACAAAAGAAAGGAGGAGAGAGTCTACTATGCTAATGAAACTAGTCTAGCACGTCATCTACCCCCCGATCTTGCTGATCAATATTTGGGGAAGCCAGGAAACACGCTAGAGGAGGAACATCCAACACAGCAGATGGAGCTATCACAAGATCCAAACAAGGGCTATGTTCATGTTCCAAGCCACGTTGTTCTTGTCTAGGAGCTAGGATAAGTGCTTTAGAAAATTCGTTAGATAAATGGCTATCAATATCAACAAATTCATATTCACTATCAGAAGCAAGAGAAGTAACATTTTCATCATGAATAATATTTTCATCTATATCATCATCAAGATTTATAAAAATAGGATCCTTAACTCGCACAGGATCAAAACCATCATGCATCTTATGTTTAGGAGATTTTGGCTCAATTTTTGGCTGAGGAGAAAATGGAATAATACTAGCTGAAGGTGTTTTTGGAGATTGCAAAGTTTGAGAAGTAGCTGCACAAGCTCTAAGATGACGCTTTCGTCGACGTTCACGCGCAGAATGATTTCGTCTAGTTTTAGTAGGAAGTTGAGGAGATTGAGGAGGAGGAATGTTCTCATCCTTATCACTTGGGTGTTTAGGTTGTGGTTTCTTAGGTTGGATAATAGGAGAAGAGGAAGGTCTCTTCTCTCTATAAAAGGAAGGAGGAGGAACTGTTCCATATAAAGGAGGAATATTTGGTTTAGGAAGGAGACCAAGTCCATCATGACGAGGAGGTATAGGTCTACTGTTAGAAAGTTTATCAGACATAGACATAGTCACATCCATAGGAATGGGTTGGGAATCTTCTTGAGGAAAGACATTAGTTTTATCTTTCAAAGGAAGAACTTCCTTCTCAAGAATGATAGGAATATCAAGTTTGGGTGTTCGAGGTTCACTTAGAGATAGGATCATATCTATTTTCCACTTTTGATAAGATTTGAAAAGATGATCACTTCGCGGTGGAAGAGATTGGAATTGTTTACACCAAAAATAATCAATAGGAATGCTAGAAGCTCTTTCAACTAGTTTAAAGAGACTATGATTGACAGTAACAACTTCACCATTATGGGGAAATTTCAAACACTTGTGAATAGGAGAAGCAATAGCTTTCATGGAAGATAGCCAAGGATAGCCTAGCTTCACATGAAATTGTTCGGATGATGGAATAATAGCAAAGCTCACATCAAGGGATTTGTTATGGACCTCAATAGGTAATGTAATAGAGCCAATTGCAGGAGAAGAGAATGCATCAAATAATTTCACAACCACATTTTTTTTGTCATAGATCACTTGATTCAATTGCAAAGTGAAAAGAAATTCTTCAGTAATGATATTAACCATGCAAGAAGGATCAATAAGAACTGCATGACAAGGTGTATTCTTGAATTTTGCAACTATATATAAAGGACCATCAGGTGCCCTGATAGTTTCACTAGAATCAAATGCGATGGAAGGTTCTTTAGGAATTTTCTGCTGCTCTACAAAGTTAATCACATTCGGAGTCATAGACACAAGACCATCAGGTGAGAAAGAGGAATCATTAGTCTCAGTCACATTAGAGGTATGAGAAGGTAATGGATCAGTAAAAATTTTAAGATTTTGGTTAGGAGGAGCTACATATGTGTTGCCTTTATCATTCACTCCTAAAACAGAGATAGTATTATTATCAATCAAATCTTGAATTTTACCCTTCAAAGCAAAACACTTTTTAGTATCATGCCCCGGTTGACGATGAAATTGACAAAAAGATTTGTTATCAAAATAGGGTGAATTAATCTTTGCAGGATCTATTTGCTTTATAGGAGGGAGAGTAAGCACATTTTGTTCCAATAACTTATTCATAATACTATGCAATGATTCATTCAAAGGAGTAAACTTTCTTTCTTTCTTGAAAAACTTAGAAATAGGAGGCACAACTGATGCTACATTCACATTGTTGTTGATGATGTTTTCATTGAATTTAATGGACTCTCTATTTGATTTAAACTTCCCAAATGGTTGTTGACTACTATCACCCTTATCACTCGGAGCCATAGGATTTGCTTGTTCCATTTGACTCACAATCAGTTGATAATTGTGAAGAGTTGCACACAATTGTTGGAAAGAAGTAAACTCAGAAAACAAAAGTTTTTCTCTAATATCTTTTTGTAAATTAGAAATAAAGATTCTTTGAATATCATTGTCAAGTACTAGAAAAGAAATTTGAGCACACAAATGCTTATATCTACCAATGAAATCAGTCACTTTTTCTTTAACACCTTGTTTACAATGCATTAAATCAATCAAAGTAACTTTAGGACTTATATTGTTTTGAAATTGTTGAATAAAAGCATTTGCAAGTTGTTGGAAAGAAGTAATAGAATAGGAAGGCAATGAGCAATACCATTGTAGAGCCTTATCTCTTAATGTTCTAGTAAACAGTTTTGCAAGCAACCTTTGGTCATAAGTAAAATCGATACATATTGTTTGAAAGGTCTTAACATGTGCTAGGGGATCACCTTTACCATTATAAAGCTCCAACTGTGGGATTTCAACATGCTTAGGTGGGATAGCTCGAACAATGTCAAGAGAAAGTGGGCTCGCAACATCAAATGTGGGTACACTAAACTTAGATTGATTCATAGAGGCAATTTGTTGCTGTAAAGAAGAGATAGTTTGTGCAAGATTGTTAATGGTCGCTTCAGTCGAAGAATTCATATTAGACATGTTAGATTGTGATGGAGGTATTATGTTATTGAAAGAAGGTATTGATTGAGAGTAAGGTGGCGGGACACTATGGTGGTTAGTCATAGGAGATGATTGGAAACAAGGAACACTACCAAGAGGAATGGAATGGTTAAATGAATTGCCCCCTTGCGTCATGTTCATTCGTGGAGATGTAATAGGGACACTCATTGAAGGAATGAATGAAGAAGTCAGATTGAATGAAGGAAGAGGGTTGATTGAAGAAGAAGGATTTCCCCCATGACTAGTGATCATAGGTGGAATGTTTTGTATTGAAGTAGTCATTATGTTTGATGTAAAAGTAGGTATACTAGCAATAGAAGTTGTCAAAGGAATAGAATGATTGACTTGAGTAGGAGGTTGTGTATAACCTAAAGTTTCAGCACAACTCTTCATAGGCATCACATTTGAATCCACAATGTGTGCAATACCATGCTAAATATCAATTCCATTCTTATCACTTTGAACCATATGTTTTAGACCCTCAATTAATGAAAGAGCTTGACTATTGAGGTATTCTCGAGACATCCATTGCTGAAAATCATCAAATTGGTTATCCAATTTTGAAAGTTGTTCTACAGAAACCTCATGGAGAGCTTCTTCATCATTAAGAGGATTAGAGGAATTACCCGTGTCCTCGTTAAAAAGGCCATTCAAATTACATTCCATCTCCTCGGTAATTAAACCTTGGAAAGACTTAATTCTAAGGCTTCGTCTAACGGGAATAGTGTAAGTAGGGCTTATTGTTGTAAAACTCATGCACTAGAGAGGGAGAGAAGATTTTGAATTTTAGAGGTAGCAAATTTTAATAAAATCAGCCAATCTCCTAGATTTAAGCTGTTAAATGCAATCACAACAATCTCCCAAAATTTTGGAAAAAATGTCAGGGACCGTGGCGAACGGAGTGCACACGGTCCTCGCAACTTTTTTCAAAATTTTCAGGGACGAAAGTTATGATGATTTTAAAGCTAATCTGAAAAAATTGAGTGATTTTACGATCTGTAGATAGGCCAAATTAAAGTTGCAATCTCAAAATTGAACCCTACCATGATTGTTGAAAAATGCAAAATTTGAATTTTGAAAAAGAGAGGGAAACTGAAATTTTGAATTTTATGATTTTAGAGGGAATACCAAAAGCAATGCAAGCTTTGAATTTTAAAAGTTGACTCAATTTCATGCAAAATTCAATTTTGAAAGTGGAAATCAAAGTTGTTGCAATCAAACACTTAATTTCAAAAGTCACAAATTGCAAAAATTTGAATAAAGCACTGAAACTTCGAATGAATGCCCACACACTTTTCAGATTTAGGACAGTAAGAAACACAATTTTGACACAAAATTTCAATTTCAACAATTTTTGAATGATTAGAAGCCTTAATCCAAGCAATCACTAGATCAACTTTGACTTTAATTTTGAAAGTGTTAGAACTGATGAAATCAGCCAAGATTCTGGATTTTAGCAGAAAAATACAGTAAGATCTAGCTCCCAAAATTTCAGAAAAAATGTCGGGGACAATGGTGCTCGGGGTGCACACGGTCCTCGTAACTTTTTTCCAAATTTTCAGGGATGAAAGATATTATGATTTTGTTGTGGAATCCAAAGTTACAGCCGATTTGGAGATGTTTTGATCAGTGAAATTATCGGTCAAAGGTTGAATCAACAGGGTTTTAAAAATTAGGGTTTTGACACTTAACCACTTAATTTTCAGAATTAAAGCACAAATATGAATTGATAATTTGCAATAGAAGGGTAGATTTGAAATTAGCATTAACAATTAAACATTTCACAAGCTCAATTACTAAAAAGAAAATTTTAGGGTTTTTATGCAATTAATCCTCTAAAATTTGCAAAAGATCAAACATGGAAATGTAATTAAGGAAGCAACTTTTTCAGATCTAACCATAAATAATCAGAATTAGGATGTTCACATTAGGTTCACCAAAATGTAAAGCAGAAAATCGAACCCTAGGTGTTCCCCCCACTCCAAGGAGAAAGGAGGTCACTAGGATTGATGGTTTTCACTTAGGAGAGACTTTACATTCAAAAGAGGGGTTGAGACCCACAAGATCCAATCCCACACAATGCAAGATTGGATGCTGAATGTGTTTCAAGGGTTAAGATAGCAAGGCTACCCTCTTTTGTAAAGAATGTAGATAGAAGGATTGAACTAGGAATGCATGTAAAGTAAGAAAGATTTGCTTATAAATAGAGATAGGAATACGGGATGAAGCTGCGGACCTGGAATTAGTAGTAAAATGTCAAGATGACACTGTCCTACAAATTTGAGTGAAAGTTGATAGGACAATGGTGCCCGACGTGCACACGGTCCTCCGAAAAATCCGTGAAACGAAGGGGGATCTGTTTGTCTCTGCACAAGGATTCCAGATCTTCAATTACAACCGCGTACCTGCAACCTACACACAAAAAAGAGAGGACGATTGGGGGGTTAGGGATTAGGGGTTTGCCTTTAGGTCAAACCCCTGTTTTGGAATTAACCAAGAAATGAGAATGCTATAAATGTAAATGTTTGTAATGTAAACAAGTACTGATACCTTGTTGTAAGAATGTTTGTATTCTTACATGCAAAGGTGTAAATGTTGTTGTATGTTGTATGTTGTAAGTGATCTCCTCTTCAATGGTTGAACCCTTGTCTTGAATGCAACACTTAGCCTTGAATGGAGACTTAGAATGAAGGAATGCTTGAATGCTTGAATGTTTGAATGTTTGCCTAGCGCTTCCGCCTCTTGTATGCATATGTCCCTCCTCCTCAAAATGGGAGAGGAAATGTAGTTTATATACTTGTCAACTAGGGTTAAAAGACTAATTTTTCTGACCTTGGGCTAACCTAGAAAGATTATTTTCTGAATTGCAAACTTAAAAACCCACTACCCCATAAGAGACCAGGCCCAAAATAGGGCCAGGGACCAGGGCACTGGGCGCCATGGTCCCACCTCCCAAGACAACAGGGTGCAAGGAGGATCAGGCCAGGGTGCTGAAAAATGCAGTTTTTGATGTCGTAAACAAGTTTCGGGGTCTCCATTCAAGTTCAGTGTTGCGTCGCCATCATGAAGACCCAAATGCAGTCAAAATTGCAAGTGTTGAAATTTTAAGACGCTACACTATCATACACTCTTGTAAACCCTTACCGACATTTGTTTAAGGCTTAATCAACAGAGCTTTCACTGAGGAATCTTGACAGGATGCATAAGTGGTGTTGGTGTGGCTTCTAGATGGTTTTCAGGATGCTGGAGATGTTCTTTGATCATGCTTCAACCAGGTGGAGACATTTCTTTGGCCTGGTGGACCTAGAATAGGTTCAGTGCCTATCTAGGTTATGGATCAGTATCATGATAACATGTTCACTACACATTATCGGGATATTTTAGGATGTTCTATGGATTGGTTATTATTGTTTTGGTCTTAAGATGACATGGCATATCATTGTAATATGGATTTATGTAATGATCTTATTGTAATATCTTCTAGGTAGCCAACCTAACTGGTTTAGGCCATAGGGTTGGTATAAAATGAGGTAAGATCTTATTGTAGATCATGTGAATGGGAATGGGGATTAAGTGTCATGGTCTTGGAATGCAATATCATATGCGAAGGAGATTTGGTCAATCGTAGGTGATCAAATTGGGATTAAGGAAGAGGTCAAAGGCCTCTGGTATTGAGCTTAACCGAAACTGTAATAAAGCATGGTAGATGCTATCTCTAGAAATTCAATACTCTATATTGTTGTCCATTTATCTTGAGGTGGTTATAACCTCACTGTAGTCAGTGAGACTCTTTTGTAATGAGCAGTACGCTCTAG
Source organism: Cryptomeria japonica (assembly GCF_030272615.1). Lineage (NCBI taxonomy): Eukaryota > Viridiplantae > Streptophyta > Pinopsida > Cupressales > Cupressaceae > Cryptomeria > Cryptomeria japonica. The sequence goes on from NC_081406.1 coordinate 273,102,998, forward strand.
ACAGTGTGCCTTCCTACATGTGCAGGCCCCTCATTGTATCACATACTTTCTATAGAAGTATCATCTGACTATGGGTAGGCTTCCCACTGTGGTTTTTCCCTTTCTGGGTTTTCCACGTACAAATCATGGTGTTATGTGGTATGGTTGCATTGTGTTGATTATTTGTTTTATTGTTAAGTTTATTGCTTACCAGTCTTTGTTTCTCCTTTACTGGTACTTAATCTAGTTTAAGGTTATTAAGTGGATTAAATGATATAATATGTTAACAACTGATTCACCCCCCCCCCCCCCCTCAGTTGTTCACTGGTTATCCTAAAAATTGGTATCAGAGCTTTGGTCCTCTTTTGTTGAAGCTTAACCAGTTGAGGTATATCCTATGGCAGCTAAAACTTCAAATCCACCAACAACTATTTTCAAAAGAAAAATACCTAAGCTTGATGGAACAAATTATGGAATATAGAAAATTTGAATGGAGACTCATCTTAGATGGCTTGGCAAGGATATTTGGGAGATCACTGAGAAAGGATACACACCTTATGATCTGGCCTCTGGCAATCTTGCTCCTGCAGACTTCGACAAGAATATTGAAAATGATTGCAGAGCTATAGAAGCCCTCTTATGTGCACTTATTGATCAGTAAATCATGGGATTGACTTATAAATCATCAGCAAAGGTTATTGGGAATAAATTGCAAACTCTAAATGAAGGTGATCCTACTGTCAAAATTGCTAAAATTGATGGTTATTGGGTAAGATATGAAAACTTAAAGATGGAAGATAATGAAAGAATTATTGTGTTTATGGAAAGAGTTAATGAGATTGTTATGGGAATTCAATGTTGTGGACGATTTCTTAGTGAAGATGAAATAGTTTCCAAAGTCTTGGGATCCCTTCCACCAGCTTACAAGATGAAGGCAACTCCAATTAATGAGCTGAGAACAATGGCTAACTCTTTAGTTAACAAAGACATTCTAATTGGGAAATTATCAACTTTTGAGCTTGAAGAGTTTGGATATTCTAGAGCTATAAAGTTTGAACCTACTTTTCATGCATCATCATCATCATCTACTTGCAAAAGTGATTGGAAAGTCCTATATGAAAAATAATTGGAAGACATGATGAAAGAAGATGAAGAATTTGAGCAACTTGAAGGGTTATTTGCTAGAAGAGTACCCAAAGGACTGACATGAAGTAAGTATGAAGGAAAAGCACCTTTTAAATGTTTTGCATGTAATAAGATTGGTCATTTTGCATCTAGATGTCTTGAAAGGAATGCAAGATTTGAGGAAAGAGTTAAGAAATCATTTAAGGCTAACTAGAACATATATAGATTCAAGAAAAGTAAACAATGCTATATAGTGGATGAGGAAGGAGAAAGTGATGACTCTGGAGATGAACCAGCAGAAGACTCTACTAGTGGATCCAACAATGGAAAGGAATGGGTGTTCTATGCTTTAAAGGAAGATGAACCGGAATTGGCTATCATGAATGAAGAAAATACCTTGGTAGCAAAAGTAGAAGATGAGGATGAATGGGTAATTGATAGTGGATTCTCACATCATATGACTGGAGATAAAAGAAATTTTTTGTCCTTGCAAGAATACAATAGCAGTCAAGTTAGATTTGGAGATGACAAAGCATGTATGATCAAAGGTAGAGGTATTCTTTCTCTAGATGGCAAGCATTTAATATTGATAATGTCTAATATGTAGAAAGTTTAAAGAATAATCTTTTGAGTGTTGGTCGATTGGTGGAAAAAGGTTTCCAACTTCAGTTTAAAGATGGAAAATACAAAATCATTAACAAGACAAGTTTGGAGATTACAACCAATATTCATACTAGAGGTAATATCTTTTACTTGAACACTGGTAGTAAGACATGTTTGGTTGCTCATGTTGATGAGAGTTGGTTATGGCATAAGAGGTTGTGTCATGTTAATTTTGATTGTATTGTTAAAATCAGTTCAACTAAGGGAGTTAGAGATATACCTAAGATTATGAAGCCTCATAATCTGGTATGCAAGGAATTGGGAAAGAAAGTTAGAACTTCTTTTAAGAGAATACATGGTAAATCTAATGATGTACTTGATTTGATTCACATTGACTTATGTGGTCCAACAAGGACTAGAAGCTTTAAAGGTGATAGATATTTCATGTTGATTATTGATGACTATTCTAGGATGATGTGGGTGACACTATGGCAGATCCTATGGCAGCTTAACCACTTGAGGTAGATCCTATGGCAACTAACACTTCAATTCCACCAACAACTATTTTCAAAAGAGAAATCCATAAGCTTTATGGAAAACATTATAGAATATGGAAAATTTGAATGGAGACTCATCTTAGATGTCTTGGCAAGGATATTTGGGAGATCATTGAGAAAGGATACACACCTTATGATCTAGCATCTGGCAATCCTGCTCCTGTAGACTTGGACAAGAATATTGAAAATGATTGTAGAGCTAGAGAAACCCTCTTGTGTGTACTTAGATTAGTATATCATGGGATTGACTGATAAATCATTAGCAAAGGTTATTGGGAATAAATTGAAAACTTTGAATGAAGGTGATCCTACTATCAAAATTGCTAAAATTGATGGTTACTGGGTAAGATATGAAAACTTAAAGATGGAAGATAATGAAAGAATTATTGTGTTTATGGAAAGAGTTAATGAGATTGTTATGGGAATTCAATGTTGTGGAGGATTTCTGAGTGAAGATGAAATAGTTTCCAAAGTCTTGAGAGCCCTTCCACTGCCTTACAAGATGAAGGCAACTCCAATTAATGAGCTGAGAACAATGGCTAACTCTTTAGTTAACAGAGACATTCTGATTGGGAAATTATCTTCTTTTGAGCTTGAAGAGTTTGGATATTCTAGAGCTGTAAAGTCTGAACCTACTTTTCATGCATCATCATCATCTACCAGCAAAAGTGATTGGAAAGTCCTAAATGAAAAATAATTGGAAGACATGATGAAAGAAGATGAAGAATTTGAGCAACTTGAAGCCTTATTTGTTAGAAGAATACCTAAAGGACCGACATGAAGTAAGTATAAAGGAAAAACTCCTTTTAAATGTTTTACATATAATAAGATTGGTCATTTTGCATCTAGATGTCTTGAACAGAATGCAAGATTTGAGGAAAGAGTTAAGAAATCATTTAAGGCTAACCAGAACAGATATAGATTCAAGAAAAGTAAACAATGCTACATAACAGATGAGGAAGGAGTAAGTGATGACTCTCGAGATGAACTTGCAGAAGACTCTACTAGTGGATCCAACAATGGAAAGGAATGGGTGTTCTATGTTTTAGAGGAAGATGAGCCAGAGCTAGCTATCATGAATGAAGAAAAGGCCTTGGCAACAAAAGTAGAAGATGAGGATGAATGGGTAATTGATAGTGGATGCTCACATCATATGATTGGAGATAAAAGAAAATTTTTGTCCTTGCAAGAATACAATGGTGGTCAACTCAGATTTGCAGATGATAAAGCATGCATGATCAAAGGTAGAGGTATTGTTTATCTAGATGGAAAGCATAATACTGATAATGTCTATTATGTAGAAGGTTTAAAGAATAATCTTTTGAGTGTTGGTCAATTGGAGGACAAAGGTTTCCAACTTCAATTTAAAGATAGAAAATGCAAAATCATTAACAAGACAAGTTTGGAGATTACAACCAGTATTCATACTGGAGGTAATATCTTTTACTTGAAGACTGGTAATAAGACATGTTTGATTGCTCATGTTGATGAGAGTTGGTTATGGCATAAGAGGTTGTGTCATGTTAATTTTAATTGTATTGTTAAAATCAGCTCAACTAAGGGAGTTAGAGATATACCTAAGATTATGAAGCCTCATAATCCGATATGTAAGGAATGTCAATTGGGAAAGAAAGTTAGAACTTCTTTTAAGAGCATACATGATAAATATAATGATGTACTTGATTTGATTCACACTGACTTATGTGGTCCAACAAGGACTAGAAGCTTTCAAGGTGATAGGTATTTCATGTTGATTATTGATGACTATTCTACGATGATGTGGGTGACTTTTATAATGGAGAAGTATGAAGCCTTTACGAAATTCAAGATCTTTAAAGAAAAGGTTGAAATAGACATTGGATTGAAAATTAAATGTCTAAGATCAGATCAAGGTGGTGAGTTCACTTCTCATGACTTTAACAATTACTGTAAGACAAATGGAATTAGGAGACAATTATCTACCCCTCGGACTCCTCAGTAGGATGGAGTAGTGGAAAGAAAGAACAAAACCATTTTGGATGCAGTAGGATCTATGATGATGGAAACCAAATTTCCTCACATCTATTGGAGAGAAGCAGTGAGTACAACCTTCTACACATTCAACAGAGTTCACGTCAAAGGTGAAATCAGTAAGACCCTTTATGAATTATGGTTTGGGCATACACCTATTGTTATATATTTTAGAATTTTTGGAAGTAAATTCTATATCAAAAGAGATGATTGAATTGGAAAGTTTGATCCTAGATGTGATGAAGGGATATTTCTTGGTTATTCAGTTCAAAGAAAAGCATATAGATGTTATAACAAAAGATTGTAGAAAATTGTGGAGAGTGCTAATGTGAAAGTGGATGAGCAGTACATAAATCAATCTATATCATATGATAGGGAACCGACAGTTGAAATGATCATAACTAAACCAGTAATACCTCAACTGGTACAAGAAATTGAGATAGTTACACCGACACAATCAGAAAATTCAACTATGATTGATGATCAGAGTAGTGAACCTGAAGTTCAGAAGACACCAAGGTATGTAAGATTAAATAATTCAGAAGATAAAATCATTGGAGATAGGAACAAGGGAGTTATGATAAGAAGAAGACTGGCAAATGAAGAGGTATGTATTATTTCTCAAATTGAACCATCTGTTATTGAAGCTTGTAAAGATAAACATTGGTTAAAATCTATGGAAGACAAATTAGATAAGATAGAGAAGAATGAAACTTGGACTTTAGTTCCTCGACCTAAAAATAAGAATATTATTGGAGCTAAATAGGTTTTTAGGAATAAACTGAATGAAGATGATCAAGTTGTAAGAAACAAGGCTAGATTGGTTTGTAAAGGATATTCTCAAATGGTAGGAATTGATTATTGTGAGATATTTGCACCTATAGCTAGAATTGAATTTGTTAGACTACTTCTTGCCTATGTAGCTTATAAGAACTATAAGGTTTATCAAATGGATGTTAAATTTTTGAATGGTGAACTTGAGGAAGAAGTATACATTGAGCAACCTAATGGATTTTCACTAACATATGATAAAGATATGGTTTATATATTGAAGAAAGCTTTATATGGATTGAAACAAGCTCCTAGAGCTTTGTATGAAAGGTTGGATAAATATCTTTTGAAGCTTGGTTTTACTAAAGGTAGTGCTGATAGTAATTTATATTATGAGATCACTGATGATGATATTCTAATTATTGAAGTATTTGTTGATGATATCATTTTTGGAGGAAAAGATAAATTGTGCATGAAAATCTCTAATAATATGAAGAATGAATTTGAAATGTCCATGATTGGTGAGATGAAATTTTTCTTAGGTTTGCAAATTACTCAATCTAACAAATGCATTTTTATCTGCCAAACTAAGTATCTGAGGGAATTGTTGAAGAAGTTTAGTATGGATAATTCCAAACTGGTAAGTACTCCTATGGTGACAAGTGAGAAATTATCTATCAAGGATACTTCTACACCGATAAATCTGACAAGGTATAAGTCTATGATTGGCTGTCTATTATATTTAACTCAGACTAGACCAGATATTATGAATGCAATAAGTATTGTTTCAAGATATCAAAGTAATCCTAAAGAAAATCATGGATGTGTAGTAAAGAAGATATTTCGATATTTGCACGGAACAACAAAATGTGGCTTATGGTATTCTAAAAATGATGATTTCACTTTATGTGCATTTACTAACTTAGATTGGGCAGGAGATACTGATGACAGGAAGATCACTTCTAGTGGAGCTTTATTTCTTGGAAAGAAACTAGTTTCATGGATCAACAAAAAACTGTCATACATTTCTTTATCTACTGCAGAAGCTGAGTATGTTGCAGCAACAACTAATTGCACTCAAGTCTTGTGGATGAAGAAAATGTTGAAGGATATCAAGGTAAATTGTAGTAAACTAGTAGTTATCTACTATAATAACTCTGTGGCTATTAACATGTCTAAGAATCCTTCATTTCAAGCTAAGACTAAGCATATATCAATAAAGAATAACTTTCTAAAGGACAAGGTAGAAGGAAAGGAATTCAAATTGGTTTATGTGAACACTAAAGAATAGATTGCATATACATTCACTAAACCATTATCTAAGGAATCATTTGAGTATATGAGAGACAGGTTAGGGGTTTCTACCCCTTTGACAAAGACTTGATTGATGCAGTTTGTCATCAGTCTGACATGCATTATCAGAGATATTATTCATTCTGACACTGATGAGTGGTGCTACTACTCAAGGGGAGTAGTCAACTTTGAGATTCAGAGGATTATATTCTTTCTTTGATATTTGTGTTAGATTTATGGCATTGATGTCAAAGGGGAAGAGATAGTGATGTGAAAAATAAATTCGAAACTTTATAGAGATATCATTCATAGGGGGAGAGTTATTGATATTTAGGAGATGGTTGGTTTTCTTCCATAGGGGGAGACTAGTTTAGCATTTCTTGGTAGTTAGATGTTTTTCACATCTAGTGTTGCCATCAATGCCAAAGGGGATTGTTGGCATTATGGATGAATTGATTATGTGTTGCATTGATTTTTTGTCATTGATGTCAACACTAGCTGTTATGGTTGGTTACCGATAGATAGGTTTTGGTTACTGGTAGAAGATCTAGTGTTACTAGCAGAAGAGACTATTTCTTGGACAATCTCGACATGTTTGGATCAATGGAGTATGTTTGATTTTATGTGTTACATGTTCTTGGAGCATGTTTTGGTAAATTGGTATTGACTTGGTAATTAGATGTTATTATAAACTCTTGTAAACCCTTACTGACATTGGTTTAAGGTTTAACCGGTAAAGCTTTCACTCAGGAATATTGACAGGATTCATAAGTGGCGTTGGTGCAGCTTCTAGATGGTTTTCAGGATGTTGAAGATGTTCTTTGATCATGCTTCAACCAGGTGGAGACATCGCTTTGGCATGGTGGACCCAGAATAGGTTCGGTGCCTATCTAGGTTATGGACTGATATCATGATAATGTGTTCTCTACACATTACCGAGATTTTTTGGGATATTCTATGGATTGGTTATTGTTGCTTTGGACTTAAGCCGACATGGCATATCATTGTAATATGGATTTACGTAATGCTTTTATTGTAATTTTAGGTGACTGACCTAATTGGTTTAGGCCTTAGGGTTGGTATAAAATGATGTAAGATCTCATTGTAGATCATGTGAATGGGAATGGGGATTAAGTATCGTGGTCTTGAAATGCAATATCATATGCAAAGGAGATTTGGTTGATCATAGGTGATCGAATTGTGATTAAGGAAGAGGTCAAAGGGCTCTAGTATTAAGCTTAACTAGAATTGTAATCAGGCATGGTAGATGCTATCTGTGGCAGTTCATTACTCTGGATTGTTGTCTATTTATCTTGAGGTGGTTATAAACTCTCTATAGTTAGTGAGGCTCTTTTGTAATGAGAAGTATGCTCTAGGCATTGTGCCTTCCTACATGTGTAGGCCCCTCATTGTATCACATACTTTCTACATAAGTATCATCTAACTATGGGTAGGCTTCCCACCATGGTTTTTCCATTTCTGGGTTTTCCACATACAAATCATGGTGTTATGTGGTATGGTTGCATTGTGTTGATTATCTATTTTATTGTTAAGTTTTATTGCTTACTGGTATCTATTTCTGCTTTATCAATACTTAATATTGTTTAAGGTTATTAAGTGGATTAAATGATTAATTTGTTAACAACTGATTCAACCCCCTCTTAGTTGTTCATAAGTTATCCTAACATCTGGTAGTGAAATGTCGAGACAAAGACACCCTACCAATTTAAGGAAAAGTTGCCCGGACCATGGCAGAAATGTACACAGTCCTCCAAAAAATCCGCAAAATGAAAAACGTTTTTCTACCTATGCAAATGAAGCCCAAATCCAAAACTAAATCTATGCACTTGCAACCTACACACATAAAAGAGATGAAAATGGGTTGGGATTGGGGGTTTTCCTTTAGGTCAAACCCTAGTTTTGGAATTAACAAAATAATGAAAGAAAGTAATTGCAAGTAGATGTAAATGAAAGACTGAATTGTAAATCACCTCTAGAGAGGTTGTAGTAGCAATGTTGATAGAAATGCTTGTGTGTAATTGTATGTTGGAATCAATCTCCTCTTCAATGGTTGAAACCTTGACTTGAATGCAACACCTAGCCTTGAAGGGAGACTTGAGAATGCTCAATGTTGGAAAAGATTGCTTGAATGCTTGAATGCTTGATCACTTGTGCAACTTGAATCTCTCCAAATTTTACCTATCCAACCTATGAAAATAAGAGAATGAATGCTCCCTTAAATACATGTTGATGTATTTGAATTTTGTGATAGGCCAACATTAGGGGAGTTTCACACTCTAGGAACAACCCACAATGCATGCTCTAGGAAGGGTCCTACCCTAAAATAGGGCAGGGATATGGGTACCACGACCCTATCCTAGGAGGACAAGGGAGCCATGCCCTTGTACAAGGTTGGGAATCATGGCATCACACCCCTTTCCTACCCATTTCTCTAGGGAATAATGCAGTCGGGGTGATGCAGAGGCCAAGGAAGTAGCTGTTTTTGCAAGTTGGATAGTCTCCAGTCTCCGATCAAGCTAGAGGATTCAAGATCGCATGCATGAGGACCCTAATGTAGTTGAAAATATATAGGGTTTCAATTTAATGACACTACATTTAGCCCCCACTTTAGCGTGAGTATAAGCGTATGCCAGTATTGCAATAAAGTATAGGGAAACAAGATTGGAAGACTTTTACCATGTCAAGGAGGCAAGATGCGCCAAGCCCTTAGTGGACTTAGGATCTTACGACTTTGATTGAAAAAGTAAAAGGGAAAATCGAGAAGGGGAGAACCATCACTGCAAGTAGCAAATTTCCCTTCACTATGAGTCATGAAGGCAAGGATACTTACAAAGAAAAACAAAGTTCACTAACTAATTCTAAGTATCAAGAAGGAAAATATGAGCGGAATGTATGACCCCACGTTAAAGTGATCATACGCACCTTATCAGAAGTGATTTATTTAAGGTAGGACACACCCAAGAGAAAGAGAAGGGAGGGAGCAAGTTATCGCAAGGATTTAGCCCCCAATCGAGGACTAAACCCAAGGATAATGAACACAAAACACAAGGTAGTGTCACTTTCCTGGGGGTTAGTATGTTTTATGATAACTCATATATATCATGTATGTATATGCATATAATAATATTCATTCCCCAAAGAAGGACACTACCTTAGAAGAAAGGGAAGAGAGGATGTCTTTTGAGTCAACATGAAAGAGACCAAGAAAAGATCTCGATTCTTTGCATCATCCCCTAATAGACATTAAGGGAACAATAGAAGAATAGAGATACAAATAGAAGAATGGCCACAAAAGAGAAAGAAAGAAGAGAGAGAGAGATCTACAGTTCTAGTATTGATAATCAACATACTCATACTCACTTTCATAAGCATTAGGAGTTGTATTTCCATTATGAATAACATTTTCACCCCTTTCTTCATCAAATTCTAAAGAAAGAGGAGCAAGGACATGAACAGGAGTAAAACCAATACATGTTTTATGCAACTTATGATTCAGAGATGTTGGTTGAACATCTTTCTTAGGAGAAAAGGTAATCATGTCAACTGTCAGAGTTTGAGGAGATTGAGTATTGTGATGGATAGCTTCATGAGCTCGAACATGGCATCTTCATCAATGTTATCTTGCACAATGATTTCATCAACTTTTAGTGGAAGGTTGAGAAGGAGGAGGAACAATTGAAAAAGTAGGAACATTTTCCTCCTTGATAGTAGAAGGTTTAGGTTGAGTTATTTTTGGTTGAATAAGAAGAGAAGAAGGCCTCTTCTCTTGATAAGAGGAAGGAGGTGGAACTATGCCATAGAAAGGAGGAATATTAGGTGTAGGAAGGAGACCAAGTCCATCATGAGGAGGAGGTATAGATCTAACCTTAGGAAGAAAATTGTTTTTATCCATAGGGGTAGGTAGACAATCTTCCTTAGGAGGGAGATTAGTTCTATCCAAGAGGGGAAGAACCTTATCTTGAATAAAAATAAGAATGTCAAGTGTTGGTGATCTAGGTTGACTTAAGGATAAGATCATATAGTTATTCCATTTTTGATAAGATTGAAAAAGAGCATCGCTCCTTGATGGAAGAGATTGAAATTGTTTAGGCCTAAAGAGATCAATAGGAACACCGGGGCTTCTTTTAGATGGATGAAATAAACTATGGTTCACGGTTATGATTTATCCATTGTGAGGAAATTTAAGACACTTGTGTATTGGAGAAGCAATATCCCTCATGGAAGATATCCAAGGATAGCCCAACTTCACACAAAATTTCTCAGAAGAAGGTATGCTAACAAAGTCAACATCCATGGATTTAGCATGAACTTCAATAGGAAGAGTGATAGAACCAATGGTAGGACAAGAGAAGCCATCAAATAACTTCACAACCACATGAGAAGCATCATAAAGTGGTTTATGCAACCGTAAAGTGAAAATATACTCTTCAGTTATGATATTAACCATGCAAGAGGGATCAATCAGGGCACCACGACAAGGGATATCCTTAACCTTTGCAACTTTGTATAAAGGGCCATCAGGTATTCTAATGGTCTCACTAGGATCAAATATAATACAAGGATTCTTAGGTGTATCTTGTGTTTCTACCATATTAGCCAAGTTTGGAGCCATAGAGGTGAAATCTTCATAAGTGAGAGAATTAGGCACAATCTCAATAACGTTAGAGGTATGAGATGGCAAGGGATCACTAAAAAATCTTAAGATTTTGATTAGGAGCAGTTGATTTATTCCCTTTATCATTCACACCTGCCACAGATATAGTATTATTATCAATCAAGTCTTGAACCTTATTCTTCAATACAAAACATTTCTCATTATCATGACCAGGTTGACGATGAAATTGGCAAAATGAATTGTTATCAAAATAAGGAGATGCAAGTTTGGAAGGATCAATTTGTTTTATATGAGGAAGTTCGATAACATTTTTGTGCAACAACTGAGACATAATACTATGTAAAGATTCATTCAAAGGAGTAAATTGTCTTTCTCTTTGAAAAAAAATAGAAATAGAAGCCACACCTATTGTAGCATTCACATGGTTGTTGTTGATTTGATCATTGAACTTGATGAAAAAAATTTTTAGTTTGAAATTCGCAAATGGTTGTTGAACACTCTCCCCCTTATCACTCGAAGCCATAGGAGTGAATTGTTCCATTTGACTCATAGCTAGTTGATAATTGTGGAGTGTTGCACACAACTGCGAAAAGGAAGTAAACTCAGACAAAAGAAGCTTTTCCCTAATATCTTTTTGTAAATTAGAAATGAAAATTATTTGAATATCATTATCAAGCACATGAAAAAAAATTTGAGCACACAAATTCTTATATCTACCAATGAAATCAGTCACTTTTTCTTTAACACCTTGTTTACAATGCATTAAATCAGTCAAAGTGAGTTTAGGACCAATGTTGTTTTGAAATTTTTGGATGAAAGCATTTGCTAGTTGTTGAAAGGAAGTGATAGAATAAGAAGGCAAAGAGAAATACCATTGTAAGGCCTTATCTCTTAGTGTTCTTGTAAATAATTTTGCCAACAATCGTTGATCATAAGCAAAATCAGTACACAAAGTTTGACATGTTTTGACATGTGTAAGAGGATCACCTTTTCCATTTATGAGTTCTAATTGAGGGATATCAACATGTTTAGGTGGTATGACTTTAACAATATCAAACGAAAGTGGGCTCGCAACATCAAAGGTGGGCACACTAAAATTGGATTGACTCATGGAAGCAATTTGTTGTTGTAAGGAAGACATAGTTTGAGCAAGATTGTTAATTGTCATTTCGGTAGAAGAATTGATGTTAGATATAGGTGATTGAGAAGGTGGTGTGATGTTGTTGGAAAAAGGCATGGACTGAGAATAAGGTGGTGGGACATTATGATAAGTAGGCATAGGTGATGATTGGATAGTAAAAGGGACACTTAAAGGAGGAATAAAGTTGTTGAAGGAACTCCCCCCTTGTGTAAGACTGATTGGTTGAGGAATAGTAGGAATATTTATGGAAGATATAGGTAAAGATGGAGGATTAAATAAAGAAGAGGGATTGCCCCCAAGACCTATGGTTGCAGGAATGACATTTTGAGTTGAAGTAGCCATGATGTTAGATGTGAAAGTAGGAATAATAGTCATAGGATTAGTCAAAGGAATAGAGGAATTGACTTGTGTTGAAGGTTGTGAGTAACCTAGGGTTTCGGCACAACTCTTGATAGGAATGACATTAGAATCAACAATATGTGAAATGCCATGCAATATATAAATTCCATTCTTATCACTTTGAAGCATTTGTTTAAGCCTTCAATTTAATGGAAGAGCTTCACTATTAGGGTATTCTTGGAACATCCATTGTTGAAAGCTATCAAATTGATTGTCCAATTTAGAAAGTTGATCTAAAGAAACCCTAGTTAAAGCTTCTTCTTCATCATGGGATCCATCAATGGGGTGAATAGGCACATGATTAGGATGGGAAGAATTAGCATGATTCTCATTAAAGAAGTCACCCAAATTAGGCTCCATCTCCTCAGTAATTAAACCTTGGGATGCCTTAATTCTAATGTTTCATCTAACGGGGATAGGATAGGTAGGACTAATAGTTGTAAAACTCATGCACTAGAGGGAAAATTGAAATTTTGAATCGTGGAACAATGCTTACAAAATTGAGTAATGCAAAATGTAAAGAAATAATGGTTACACAATTTGAACTTTGTTGGAGGAAGGGAATGACACAATTTCCAAAAATGAAAGGAAATTGGAAATTTTAAAATTAGGGCCAAGGGAATACCGCTTAATTTTAAAATTAGATTTTTAAAATCAGGGTAGACAACTAGTAATGTCTTAATTTAAAAATTTTTCTTGAAAGTTGAAATGTTGAATTTTGAAGGTATGTCTGACTCTAGAGGGATAAAAAATTGACAAATTCAACCAATCTTCTAGATTTAAGCTAGTAAATACAGTCATAACAATCTCTCAAAATATCAGGAAAAAAGTTGAGGACCATGGCGGGAACGCACATGGTCCGACCAACTTTTTTTTGAAATTTTTCAGGGATGGATATTATGATGATTTTAAAGCTAACCCCCCAAAAGTGGTCAATTTTATGATCTCTAGAAGGGCAAAATGAAGGCACAAATGTGAAAATAAGACCCTATTAGGGTTTTGAAGAAAAAGGGGAATTGAATTGCAATTTTGAAAAAAGTCAAACCTAATGGATAGGGACACCTTGGAAAACTTTTAAAAATATGAATGTAAATGAAATTGATTTGAAATTTACACAAAATACAATTAATTTTAAAAATTAGGGTTTGATGACCTAACCACCTTATTTTGAAATTTGAATTTTGGGGAAAAAGGGAGGAAATTGAAAATTTGAATTGTAGGATTGAAGACAAATATGAGAACAATAAAAAATCTGAAAATTCAATGGAAATCCAATTTTTGCACAAGTTCAAGATGATTTAGGAAAATTAGGGTTTTACCAAGTAACCTCTTAATTTTGTAAATTTTAATTGTAAATTGAACAAGACAATGAGGAAATTGAATTTGACACTCAAAATAATTTTCAGATCTAAAATAACCACAAGCATTTTTTTACAAATCACAAGTTTAATTTTAATTTTAAAAACTAGGGTTTTGGATGATTTAACCACTAAGTTTGCATAAATTTGAAACTTATAAATGAAAAATATGCAATTATGTTCAAAGGAAAGCATGCAAGATGTCAGGTTCACCAAAATGTAATGGTGGGAAAATGCTGAATGATAAATCAAGAAGGAAAACTACCCTTTCCCTCAAAGATAGATGAAAGTTTCCCTATCAATTACCATTCAAGCACTTTTCACCATTACATTAGAAAGGGGGAAGGATAATTCACTAGATTCAATCTCTCCATGCAAAGATGATAGATTGAATTCTGAATGAATTGGGAATGCTAAGTTGATCCCCTCTTCCTTGTTTGATTTAGAAAGGAAATTAATTGAATTATGTAGTGCAAAAGTGACAAAGAATCAATTATAACTTGAGATCGCAATATGATATAAAGTTGTGCTCCTGGATCTGGCAGTGAAATGTCAAGACAAAGTTGACTTGTGAATTTGAGGAAAAGTTGCTCGGACCATCGCGGGAATTTACATGGTCCTCCGAAAAATCCGCAAAACGAAAAGGGTTTTTTCGCCTCTACAAATGAAGCTGGAATCTGAAAGTACAACTATGCACCTGCAACCTACACACAGAAAAGAGAGGAAAATGGGCTAGGATTGGAGGTTTACTTTTAGGTCAAACCCCAGTTTTGGAATTAACCAAGTAATCAAAGAAAGTACTTGCAAGTAGATGCAAATGAAAGATTGAATTGTAAATCACCTCAAGGGAGGTTGTAGTAGAAATGTTGATAAAAATGCTTGTGTGGAATTGTATGTTGGAATCATTCTTCTCTTCAATGGTTGAATCCTTGACTTTAATGCAACACCTAGCCTTGAAGGGAGACTTGAGAATGCTCAATAATGAAAAAGAATGCTTGAATGCTTGATCACTTGTGCAACTTGAATCTCTCCAACTTTGACCTATCCAACCTATGCAAATGAGAGAGATAATAACCCCTTAAATACATGTTGGTGGATTTGAATTTTGTCACGAGATGACATCGGGGGAGTTTTCTACTCGAGGCACAATCCACAATGCATTCTTTAGGAAGGGTCCTACCCTAAAATAGGGCAGGGCCAAAGGAGCCATTTCCCTGTCTTGGGAGGACAAGGGCACCACGCTCCTTTCCAAGGGGGAACAGTGGTGCCATTCCCCTATCCTACCCCTTTCTATAGGGCATAATGTGGTTGGGGTGATGTAGAGGCCAAGGAAGTAGTTGTTTTCGCAAGTCGGGCACTCTCCAATATCTAATCACGCTAGAGGATTTGAGATCACATGCATGAGGACCCTAATGTAGTCAACAATTGTTAGGGTCACAATTTTATGACACTACAAACACAAATGTGTAGTTTACAATGCTACTCTCATGGAATTATATGTTAGAAGGTGGAGGAGAGTCACTAGTAGAATGGAAAAAAATCAAAGTTATCAAGAAATTTTTAAGTCCAAGCATGTGTGATGGAGGAAGAAAAGGCAAGATTGGGTCAAAATGAATGTCTATGAGTGTAGTGAAAGAAACTGCAGTGTTACCATGATTAAAAAAATTAAAATAGAATCAAAGGGAAAATTAATAGAAGGATATGCCAAATGCATTGGGACAAAAACCAAGAATGAAGATAAAACCATAGCCCTTTGGTGTGGCCTCAAAATAATTTTGATTTATGGACCTAGTAATCTAGATTAATTGAAGGGAACTCAAAATTATTTATAAAAATTATTAATTCCAAGTCCACCTTAGCATCAAAAGTGAAAAATCACATAGAGGATAAACATATTATTGAGCAACTACTAGAATGAGAGGTTGCACATACCTTTTTGAAAGAAATTAAAGGTGTCGATGCATTGGCCACATCAAAATGATGCAAGAGCATCACTGGTTCTTGGCAATCTTGCATCAGCCAAAAACATTTCCTTTCTAGTTTGTTTTCTATTTTGTAGTTTCTGCATTTTGTTGCATTGGCTCATTGAATCTTGTGGACTTGGATTTTGCTTGAGGACATAATCATCTTCCTTATTTCGGATTCCAAGATTATTTTCTAGCTTAGGACATCAAAACCACTTGGACCTATATTGGTGAATCTTGGGAATCCTTTTCATAGTTTGCAGGGCCCCAGTTCATCTATTCTAATGTTCCTTGGCATGTGGCCGACCTTCCCTTTGATCTGCACTTCATCCTTTGGATCTTTCAGATGAATCTCTTTGGTGGAGGCCAACCTCTTGGTTTTACACATTTTATATTGTTCTTTGGCATTTGATCCCTTTTGTGCCAGCCAGATCTCCCTGGATCATATAAATCATTATAATTGAGCATTATAATTTAAATTTGAGGAAATTTAGAAGATAGATCTTAAGAATTAGAGGTCCGAAGTTGATTGATAATGTGATTGAGTATGTATGTAGCAGGCCAGTGAGCCAAATCTTGTATCCAAGATACTATCGATTATTTGTAATTGGTTTTCATGATCTAATTCATTCAGTTCCACATTACCTCCATCATATCCTCTTGTTTCTGATGTGTGTTTACTCTTGCAGCTCAGTCCAGATTGATCTCTTTGAGGTCCCTCCTAACCGGTGACTGCACCACAAAAATATATTATATGATAAGAGATATGAAGGGTTTATCAACTATGTATAGTAATCAAATGTTTAACTTAGTGATTATGGTGATTCTTGTGTGGACTGGTAGTAGTCCTCTTAAGTTGATGTGTCAAAGGAAGGATGAAGTGATTTGGCCAAGCTATGATTATTTTCAACCCTGTGTAATAATATGGGATACTAATAACAAATGTGTCATTTATTTCCTTCTTTGAAAATTTGTTTCATCTAATTTTTATACTCGCATGAGGAAAGAGTATGAGTAAACCTAGAAGAATTGTTGCAATTATTACCATTTATGGAGTGATAAGAAATATATAGATCTTTAAAATGGAATTAATAATATGTTAATTCTCTCATGTGGCAATATGAGAAAGGTTCATTTTGCTTCCCTCTATCTTTTTATCAATCATTCTCCAAAAAAACCATCAAAAGAGTTTCTTTCCTTGTTTTAGGTCGTAATTGTGATTGCTCCATTTTTTGGAGTGGAAGAATTATAGTCATAGGAGGCCATGGACTAAGGGTTTAATCCTCTTTATTTTCCCCTCTTAAGAAGAAAAAATAAGTATGGGATATTTTTAGAAGGGAGGAGCAACCCCATTCTTGAATATTATGAAAGGAAGCAACAAATACTTGTCATCACAGTTTATGACCAACTGGAAAGATGAATTTTTTTTGGATTAAGGTGTTAATATGGAGCTGTAGAAGGAAATTATAATGCAAGATACCACATTCAAATGTGAAGAAGAGAAGTTTCCCTAGACGAGCCAAAAAATAAGATTATGAAGATTACACCTAACTTTTTCTATAGGAAGAACAACCACTGAAGAGTCACTAGAGTAGTTTCAGAAGGAAAGATTTACTACCACCATGGGAAGTTGTGATCTACCATCTTATCAAATATTTCACTATGGTATGGGTATTTGCAATAAATTATGGCTACCACTCCCCCTCTTACATCATTTGATTCATCACAAACTAGTATGTTATCCCTTCTTTCTTTTCTCTTCAATAAATAAATATTCTATTGAAATGTTTTATGCTATGTTACCTCAAGGTTTAATCAAATATATATACAAATTCTCTGTAGAGAATACGCCTATCATTAACCCTACCCTACCTCACAATTCCACTATTAACTAGGATCAAAACCCTCCACTACCATGCAACAACCCCCAAATTTTTATTTTTTTTCAAGGATGATATACCATCCCCCTTCCATGTTATTTCCTTGTATAAATCCCTTCTCTACTCTCCCATGAAACACAAGCCTAATATTGGTTGTGATACCCTCCAAGGTTCTTGTCATTGGCCCAAGAGCTAACTTGAACAATGGCAAGCAGTGATTGAAGAACCCTAGTTGTCATTGCCCTCAACCTAATAGTGGAAAATGAAAGGTGGTTTGCAAGTCCCCAAAGAAAAGTCATACTATTTACCCCTCCCTTTCTATTGACATATTAGACAGTGAACTAGACAAGGATATTGGAACTAATTCCTCTAGGGAGTGTAGGTCTACTAGGCTTGCTATACTAACTTCGATAATAAATATTGCTAAGGCCATTGAGAAAATCCCTCTTGAGGAGATAATTTAGGAGCAATAAAAAGACTCAACTTCTAATGGAATTGATTCTAAGAGCAGTGAGAAGGTCCAAGACCAACCTTTGAATCTAATCTTGGAAGACTCAATCTCTCATTACCTTTCAATGAAAAGTCATCTCAATGAACCTTTGAAAGGTAAAAACAACCTAAAAGATAATGGAGATGTTGAAGACCAAGATATTGGTAGAGGCTTGAATTAACCCCAGAACTAGTAGGAAATGGTTGCAGAGATTGTGGATCTAAATATTAGGATAGAGAGCTAGGAAACACCACAAAATTTGTTGGTGTATGAAAAAAATGGAATGAATCAAATGACTAGATGTTGGCATTGAGAACCTAATCAAAATAAAGAGAGGCCTAATGTAGAAGTGTGTGATGGAAGTTGCGACTATGGTGAAGAAAATTGAGAGGAAAAAGTAAAGGAAGTCTACTACAAAGGCCAAATATGTAAAAACTAAGGGAGAGATGATAAAAAGAATTATTCCCTTGGCAGGAGGAGCTAAATGATATGCTAAATTGTTGGGTCTATATATATTAATGACCCCTTCTATTTTATTTTTGATGTCTTTCCTCTTAACTATTTTTAGTTTGAAGTTTCAAAAGTACTATGTTTATACCTATCTTATGCAAACTCTTTTAATCTCTATGATGTTTAGTGGGCTTGATCTCTATGATGTTTAGTGGGCTTGATCTCTATGATTCTGATGTGTAATGGTTTGGGGCCCTTCCCCACATTACTTAATCAAAAATAAAATGGATGGCTAAATATCTTATATCTATGCCATTGATTGGTCTTGGCTTATTTGATATATATTTACATCATATTGATCTAAAAAAGATATCAAAGGAAATATGGGATGGAGATTAATTCTTTATTTGGCTTATAGGATTGAAGTGATAAAATTTCCATAAAACAAAAACTCTTTAGGTTGAAATAAAAGAGGGAGACAATACTTTTCACATATTAGTAAATTTCATTTTGTCCTTAATCAAGTTGCAAGTGTAAAATCTAATGTTGATGATGATGATGCCACAACAATATTACTAAGTATTATGTCTTTATGTTTTGATCATATTGTTTTTACTTTGAAGAAAACTAAATTGTAGTTTGGAAGTTGTGATTTACTCTTTTATTGATGAAGGAAATTGAGCTAATAAGAGCCATTTAATTATTAAGGAAAGTGCTTTTCTTTCTATGAATAAGTCTAACATTTCAACAAGGAAATAGTTCTAATGCTATTACTATTGAAAAATTGGACATGTGCAAATGAATTACATCTAGTAGGCCAAAGATCTCAGTGATGGGAAGTTGAAGAAAAATAAAGCTTTAGCTACAACTGAAGGTGAAACACACTATTGTTGTTTTGGTGAAATATTTGTGAAACATTTGTGCTTTAGATAGTAGAGAGGGTCTCATAAAAGGCTAGAGGAAATGGAGGCAATAGGACATTTATCATCCCAAGCTATCTACTCACTCAGGGATGATTCATTGCATGAGAAGAACACTATTTATGTTCCTAAATAAAAGAGGGGGTTTGACATTATGTGTCCCTTCGAGGAGCAAGGGGGGCAATATTTTTAGTTAGTACATTTAATGTATTCATAATTGTTTAATGATTATTATAGTAGAGGAGGGATTGCTTCCAGAATATTGGAGGATGCATTAGACACACTCAAAGGACATGTCAACTTTTGGAGGAAAGGTGTCTCATGTGCAACACTAGATGAGGCACTAGACACACTTGAAGATGTATAATTTTGTAGGAATTTTTTCTCATTGCGCATGGACGCTAGAAAAACTTTTATGTTTTCACATGTTATGTAGATGGTTTCAGGTTCTACAATCAAGAGATCCACTAATGTAATTATTTTGATGTTTCCTATGTTAGTGAGGTAGATTGGTGAAGGTGCTTCATTCCTGTGTCTATAAGGGTTGTATTCAACCATTACAATTTTTTTCTCTTTCCTAGATTAATGTAATAAGGGGGAAAATTTTGGAGCATATTATATTGTAGGTAGTTGCATATGACAATTTTCATATGATGTGATCAATTTTTAAAACTATTTGTCCTTGTATTTCCTATGTAAGGGAGTGTGTTGTGAACTAATAAAATATGAATAAATCAAGTTCTTATTTTGTCTTTTCCTTTGTGTGATCTCATTTCCAATCTTCCAGAGTTAGTTCATTTGAATGTGGATTAAGACCCTACCTTTTACTTGTGTGCACAATGTGATTTAATGCATTATTAAATGCTATATCTACATTGTGATTGAAATGAGTGTATACACTCTCCCTTTGTGTCTTGCATGTGTATATTTGGCCTTTGTGACACTTCCTAGCATAGTGGGCATGGGTGTGGAAACCACCATTGGGGATTGAACATTTAAGTTCTATGGATCAATTTGTCTCCTTTGACAATCTCCTTCTTGCATTTAATTAATGTATTTTATTTCATTGTTCTATAAAAATGCAATTGAGGACATTTGAGTCCTATTATCTTGTAAAGGTTTTTTTTTTTTTTTGGAAATCCTTATTGGATGAAATGTAATTATGTCACATATGTGGTACACATTGTATTAATGATTTTACATGTATGAATGTTGGTACTGAGCACATATGTTTCCATTAATTTCTTTTAAATTTTCACACAATTAGATAAAATAAACTTAGTAATCTTAATTTAGGATTTAAAATGAATAATGTTCTTATAAAATGGATATGGTAGTATTAATGAGTGTATGAATATTTCCTTTGGACATAAGATGAACATAACAAGTCTTCATTGAACCTTAGATAGTTGTCTGAACTATCATATGCTCATCTTTTCTCTAGATGTTTGTTCATACAGTTTTGGGTCATTTAAGGCCTTTTTGACCCTCTTGTAAAAGTTATAAAATGAGGTTTCTTCTTTCCCTTTAGTAGGAGCTTTTCCTATCCTGAAACCTAATTGAGTTGTTAAATCATGTAAAATACTTAAATTGGCTTCCCTAACTTATTGAAAAGGGTAAGGCCTATCTTCTAACTCCTACAAATGATGAGCCTTTAATCACTTTTGTTTTTTGTTAGGGTTGTTTGGCATCGTTTCTCAAGATTTTTCTTTAATAATTAATCCTCCTCTTTGTACAATGGAGATTTTATCACCAAAACCTAATACTCAAAGTGGTCCTTAAAGGATTATTTTAATTTAATTTTTCAAGTCTTGAGCATTTGGATTTTACCTTACAAACTACAAGGAATTGTGAATGAGGTAAGTTGAAAATTGGACACATGATCCCCAATTTCCAATCTAATGACCTTCATGAAAATAATAAAAATAGGTTGTTAGTATCTTAAAAAATTGATTGATTTAAATAATTCAAAACTTGTACCCAAGAGATAAATACTTTTAAAAGGCAATGGTATATTCATATCAACCTTAATATAGACACACAGTAGCACAAGAAAATTTGAAGGGTATATTTAGACCAAATAATTCACCCTAACTTTGTTAGACTACTCAAATAACTGATGGACAACTGAGAGGTGGGGGGGTGAATCAGTTGTCGATAGATTATAGAACTTTAAGCATTAAAACCTTATTATTGAAATACATAAACCAAATACTGGAATAGAAGATATAACAATTAAGCACAAATATAATACAAAAAATATCTACCAACCATCCACAAAAGAGAACACCAAAATTTGTACGTGGAAAACCTGATAAAGGGAAAAACCATGATGGGAAGCCTACCCACTGTCAGATAATACTTCTGCAGTAAGTATGTGATTACAAAAAGATGGGCATGCACATGCAGGAAGGCCAACAACCTAGAGCATACTTCTCATCACAAAAGGAGCCTCATTGACTACAAAATAAATGCAGACTACAATCCAAAAAGAAGAGTGAACTGCAAGAATAACACTTCCTATGCCTGAGTATAGTTCCGGTTAAGCTTATTATTAGAGGTCTTAAACCTCTTTCACCAACCCAATTCGATCACCTATGATCAACCAAAACCTCTACATATAATTACAATCTTATTAGCACACAGATAATTGCATGGTCCCTAATATCATAAACCCATGATCTACAAAGAGATCTTACATCATATTTATACCAACCTGAGACCTAAACAATTAGGTTGGCCTCCTAAAAGATAATACAATAAATTCATAACATAAACCCATAATCCAATGAGCAACCAAGTCGGCCTAAGACCGAAACAACATAATCGAATCAATAGATCCAACTAGTAACGCATCAGGATCATCCACCAACACCTTACATAAACCAGTCCATAACCTAGTAGAATAAGATAGCATTAGGTCCGGTTCTAAATGCAACACCAATGATCAATAGGAACATGAACAAGATAACCAACAACATCCTGAAAGCCATCTAGAAGATACACCAACACCACTTATCAAGTGAATCAAAAGATCTTCAACAAAGCTCTATCGGTAAAACCCTTACCATTGACCAAAAGGATTATTAGACCAAATGATAGCTCCTGAGTCATCAAATCCTGAACCAACTAATCATGATATGCATTTGAATAGCATGAATGACAGATCCAAACCAATTCCAAAAACTGGAGCATATCGGATCAATATCATAATCCAACTGGTCTACCAAAACCTACCAAAAATCAGTAAGCAACCAAAATAGTCAGTGTTGCCATCAATGCAACACATAATCAATTCCTCCAATTTTCCAACAATTTCCCCCTTTGGCATTGATGGCGACACTAGATGTGAAAAAAATCCAAGTGCCAAGAAATGCCAAACAAGTCTCCCCCAGAGGAAGACAACCAACAATCTCCCATAAGATGATATTACAATGAAGTTAACAAACTCCCCCTATGAATGATATCCCTATTAAGCTCTGATCTCTCCCCTTTGACCCATATTATGTTAAGCTCTATTTTTCACATATATCTCTCTCCCTTTGACATTAATGCCAAAAATCTGACATAAACATCAAAGAAAAATCATAAATCCATTGAACCACACAACTGACTACTCCCCCTGACTAGTAGCACCAACACATCAATCCAAAATGAATAGTAGCTCTGTAAATGCATACCGAACTGATTTCAATCAACATCACCCAGGTCTCTATCGGAGGGGCAGAAACCCCAACCTATCTCTGAAGTACTCAAATGATTCCTTAAGAAAGGGTTTAGTGAAGATATCTGCAATCTTCTCTTTAGTGTTCACATAAACTATCCTGACTTCATTTTCTTCCACCTTCTCCTTCAAAAATTTGTTTATGATAGATATGTGTGTTGTCTTAGAATGAAATACCAGATTCTTTGATATGTTAATAGCAACAGAGTTATCACAGTGAATAACTACCAGTTCATTACAATCCATGCCTATATCCTTCAACATTTTCTTTATCCATAGAGCTTATATACAATTAGTAGCAACAACAACATACTCAGCTTCAATAGTAGATAAAGAGGTACATGACTACTTCTTGTTGATCCATGAAACAACTTTCTTTCTAAGAAAGAAAGCTCCACTAGATGTGCTCTTCCAGTCATCAACATTTCCAGCTCAATTTGCATCTATATATTCACATAGTGTAAAACCATCATCTTTAGGATACCACAAATCATATTCAGTTGTTCCTTGCAAATACTAGAAAAATCCTTTTCACTACACTCTCGTGATTCTCTCTAGGATCACTCTGATATTTTGATACAATACAAACTACATTCATTATATCCGGTCTAGTCTAAGTTAGATATAACAAATCTCCAATGATAGACTTTTACCTTGTGGGATTTATAGGTGCGGATGCATCTACCTTAGTCAATTTCTCACTTGTAATCATAGGAGTACCAATCAGTTTAGAATTTTCCATACCAAATTTCTTCAACAACTCCCTAGCATACTTAGTTTGATAGATGAAAATACCTTTATCAGTCTGAGTAATCTGCAAACCTAAGAAATTTTTTATCTCCCCAATCTTAGACATTTCAAATTCATTCTTCATATTATCAGAGAATTCCATACATAACTTATCCTCGCCTTCAAAAATGATATCATCGACAGAGACTTCGACAATCAATATGTCACCATTAATGATCTTATAATATAAATTACTATCAGCATTACCTTTAGTGAAACAAAGATTCAAATGATATTTATCCAATCTTGCATACCAAGCTCTAGGGGCTTGTTTCAATCCATATAAAAATTTCCTTAACCTGTAAACCATGTTTTTGTCATTTGAAAGTGAAAATCCATCAGGCTGCTCAATGTAAACTTCCTCTTCAAGATCTCCATTCAGAAATGCACACTTAACATCCATCTTCATTCAATTTATTCCTAAAAACTCATTTCATACTAATAACATTCTTATTTTTAGGTCGGGGAACTAAAGTCCATGTATTGTTCTTTTCTATCTAATCTAATTCCTCTTCCATAGCTTTCATGCAACATTCGTCATTACATGCTTCAATTATTGATGTCGATTCAACTTGAGAAATTAAACATAACTCATCAGCTACCAACCTTCTTCTTGTCATCACTCCTTTATTTTTGTCTCCAATGATCTGATCTTTTGAATGATTTAACCTAACATACTTAGGAGTCTTCTAATTTTCTCTTCCTCTGCTCTGATCTTCAGTTACCATTGAATTTTCTAATATTGTTGGAGTAACTGGTTCAACATTTTGTTCTGTTGTAGATGTTAACGATTCAGTTATGATCATTTCCACTACTGGATCTCTCTCATAAGTTCTGATTTGACTTTTGTTCAACTCAGGCACTTTGACATTAGTGCTCTCCACAATTCTTTGCAATCTTTTATTATAAAATCCATATGCTTTTCTTTCATTAGAATGACCAATAAATATCCCTTCATCACATTTAGGATCAAAATTTCTATAGAATTTACTACCAAAGATTCTGAAATACTTAACTATAGGTGTATGACCAAACCATAATTCATAAGGTGACTTACCAGTGTCTCCTTTGATATGAAATCTGTTGAATGTGTATACCGCTGTGCTCATAGCTTCTCTTCGGTAGATATGAAGTAGATTAGCCTCCATCATCATAGTTCTAGCCGCCTCCAAGATATTTTTGTTCTTTCTTTCCACAATACCTTTCTATTGAGGTGTTCAGGGTGCAGATAACTGTCTTCTTATCCCATTCTATTCACAATAATTGTTAAATTCACCGGATGTGAATTCTCCACCCTAATGAGACCTTAAGAATTTAATCTTCAATCATGTCTTTGTCTCAACTTTATCTTTAAATATTTTAAACTTTTCAAATGCTTTATATTTCTCCCTTAGAAAAGTAACCCACATCATTCTAGAATAGTCATCAATGATTAGCATAAAATATCTATCACCCTAAAACAATTTGATTCTAACATGACCACACAAATAAGTATGAATAATATCAAGAACATCATTATATTTGTCTTGTATACTCTTAGAAGAAGTTCTGACTTGCTTTCCCATTTGACATTCCTTACATACTGGATTATAGGGCTTCACAATCTTCCCAACCAAGGTATCACTATTAACATTCCTTGCACCTCTAGAAGGACCAATTTCCTCAAGCTCAAAAGTAGATAACTTTCCAACCAAGGTATCCCTATTAATAGAGTTGTTTGCCATTGTTCTCAACTCATTAATTGCAGTAGCCTTCATCTTGTAAGATGGTGGCAAAGCTCTCAATACTTTAGAAACTATTTCATCTTCACTCAAAGATCCACAACAACACTGAATTCCCAGAACAATTTCATTAACTCTCTCCATAAAAGAAGTAATCCTTTCATGTTCTTCCATCTTTAGGTTCTCATATCTCACCTGGTAACCAACAAGTTTAGCAATTTTAACAGTAGGGTCACCTTCATTGAGAGTCTCCAATTTATCCCATATAGCCTTTGCAGTTGATTTGTCAATTAGTCCCATAACTTGTTGATTAGAAAGTGCACACAAAAAGGCTTCTCTATCTCTACAATCATTTTCAATGTCCTTATCCAAGCTTGTCGGAGGAGGATTTCCAGATGCTGGATTATGAGGTGTATATCCTTTCTCAATGATCTCACAAATCTCATTGCTAGGACATCTCAGATGAGTCTCCATCTGAATCTTCCATACTCTGTAATTTGTTCCATTAAGCCTAGGAATTTGTCTCTAGAAAAAACTTGATGAACTTGGACTATTAGATGCCATAGGATCTTCCTCAAGAGGTTAAGCTTTTGTAGAGAGGACCAAGCTCTAATACTAATTGTTAGACAACTCAAATAACCAACGGACAACTAAGAGGGAGGAGGGCGAATCAGTTGTCAACAGATTATAGAACTTTAAGAATTAAATCCTTATTACTGAAATACATAAACCAAATACCGAAATAATGGATATAATAGTTAAGCACAAATATAAGCCACATAACATTTACCAACCACCCACAAAAGATAACACCAAGATTTGTATGTGGAAAACCTGGTAAAGGGAAAAACCATGGTGGGAAGCCTACCCACAGTCAAATAATACTTCTCTAGTAAGTATGTGATTACAAAAACAGGGGCTTGCACATGCAGGAAAGCCAATAGCCTAGAGTGTGTTGCTCATCACAAAAGGATCCTCACTGACTACAAAATAAATCTAGACTATAATCCAGAAAGAAGAGTGAGCTGCAAGAATAACATCTCCCATGCCTGAGTATAGCTCCAATTAAGCTCAATACCGAAGGTCTTAAACCTCTTTCACCAACCCAATTCGATCACCTATGATCGACCAAAATCTCTGCATATGATTACAACCTTATTCGCACACAGATAATTGCATAACCCCTAAAACCATAAACCCATGATCTATAAAGAGATCTTACATCATATTTATACCAACTTGGGACCTAAACAATTAGGTCGGCCTCCTAAAAGATAATAATATAAATTCATAACATAGACCCGCAATCCAATGATCAACCAAGTTGGCCTAAGACCAAAACAACATATTCCAATCAATAGATCCAACCGGTAACACATCGGGATCATTCACCAACACATTACATAAACCGGTCCATAACCTAGCAGAATAACATAGCATTAGGTCCGGTCCTAAATGCAACATGATCGATCAACAGGAACACAAACAAGATAACCAACATCATCTTGAAAGCCATCTAGAAGCCATGCGAACACCACTTATCAAGTACATCAAAAGATCTTCAACAAAACTCTGTCGGTGACCAAAAGGCTTACTAGAACAAATGATAGCTACCGAGTCATTAAATCCCAAACCAACTGATCATGATACGCATCTGAATAGCATGAATGATAGATCCAAACCAATTCCACAAACCAAAGCACACCAGATCAATATTATAATCCAACCGCTCTACCGGAACCTACTAGAAATCAGTAAACAACCAAATAGCCAGTGTTGCCATCAATGACAAAACATTAATGCAACACATAATCAATTCCTCCAATTTGCCAACAAACTTACCCATAACATAATGTAGAAAATTAAATTAAAAAGTGAATATAAGACCTAATAGAATTAGCCACATGGGATTCTTGTATTTAATGAGGCCCAAAATATAAAATTCAAGATCCAAGGCTTAAATATAACAAGTACACCCATTGATATTTCATGAACTAAACTACAAATAAAATTAAGCATGTTGAGAAGAGAAATAAGAAAGGCATATAACCATGGGCAAACTCATGAAGAGTCTTAATCCACTAACAATGAATTTTTACAATGCAGTTAAGCCCAATTGAAAAATATCCTTCAAAAGGTATTCCTTGGAGAGAAAATACAATCATTAAAGGAGATTGGCAGTCAGTAGTAACTTGAACCAAATTATCCAACCAAGTGAAATAATTTAAAGTTCTTATAAAACGACCTCTAGAATTAGGATATTTTGTAGTGGATTCTTTGAAGGACACATAAAGCTAATGCTTAATCAAATAAATAACCAAAAACAATACAACGGCCACCACCACTGTATTTGATAAGGCCTATATTGACGAAGAAGCATACAAAGGAGAATAATGAAAAGAAAAGGAGGCTATGAGTGTGCCTTAAAAAATGTTATCTCAAATTATAGAATGTTAGAAAAACCTAAAAGAGATGATAATTATATCAACATAGAATTATCTAAAATAAAATCTTCATCCTCATTAGAAGGATAACATTCCTTTCACATAATACTTTCATATCCAAAAAACAAGTGTTTGAGCATAGGATGGGAAACAAATTCATCAATATTAGTAGCATCATGAAGGTCATTTGAAGAAGAGTGGTTGGTATTCTCGACTCATTTTATAGATCTAAATTTAATGTCTTCCAAATGAGTCCAGTTATTATGTTTTTCAAGCCAATTTCAATTTGAAGGACTCACTAGCTACTAACGCTACTTAGCCTTACAAAGGCTTATTATTGATTGTATAATTACAATTGTAATTCAAAATAACAATTCTTAAGTTATTTAAATGAATACAAATACGGCGATGACCCCACAATGCAACACTAAAGTTGTGCGCCTACCTGAGGGTAAGTCAAGTGTTCGATTTGCAGCATGTATACATGCTACCTCGAACATGCCTCGCTTCGTCATGATGATGCTATCAGCGACGGTGTATGGAGGATACAACGATAGAGATGGACGAGCAGTGCCAACACTGCGATTTGCAGTGACACGGAGGAGCATGGAGAAGCCCACTGTGCAGAAGAGACCATGTTTAGCAACAAAGATACTCAAAGATGGTTTGACCGACAATCATGCCCAGAACAAGAGAGCGATAAGGAGGATGTGCTGACATGGAGAGTTTGGAGTGATAAGGAGAGCAGGGAGACATAAGGAGTATATAAGGATTTTGAATGGTCTGTCAAACATCTTCGAAGTGATGAGGAGAAGAATAGATAGAATAGCATAAGGAGATATAAAGGTGTATTGTAGAATTTTAGTCTTTTATCAATAAAGAAAAAATTGAATACAAATATAAAAATTCAATGTTCTCATATAAAAATTTGGTGAAAAAATTTTCAATTATAAATATATCTAATTAATTATATAAATTTTTATGTAACTATATTTTTAATTTTAATTTTCAAATATTATTTTAGTAAGATAATTTCCATATTATCTAAATGAAAGATGATGCAACTTTTCCCAAATTTCTAATTTGTTATATAGAAAATTAATGAGAAATTTTTCTTATAGGAATAAATGTAATTAGCATATAAATTTATATGTATTTTGAATTTAGAAAATCTAGAATACATATATCACCAAATCACATACAAAAATATTATAAAGAAAATATAAAGAATATTTGAACAATATCAAATATATTTTATTTATTAACAGTTAGGAAATATATCTACTTTTTCTTTAGGTTCACTAGACTATTCTTTTTTTATTGGACATAAGAATTTTCAAATGATGTCATACTCTACAAAGAATTCATTAACCCAAAATACTGCATAATATTGGTGGAATAGTTCTCTATGTGCTTTGTACCTCTAATTGGACATACTTTGCATGCCCCTTGTCCAATATCTACCTTTTAATCTTTATAAATCAAACAATAGAATTTAAACAACATCAAATCATAACCAAATTTTACATATATAACATTTTTTTGTTTTTGACTATTTAATATACCTAATTTACAGTTAATTTCTTACTTTCTTAAAATAAAAAAAACTACTATTTCTTAATTAAAATATTTACAATTTAATTTTTAAATTCATAAAAGAATAAAAATATTCTAATACTATTTTCATATTTTCACTTATAAATAAAATGTTTGAAAAAAAAAACCATTCTCTTTCTAAAAATGTCTTTTTACTTTTAGAGATATCCACAAGGGCAATTTCCATACCCATACACAGCATGAGTTCATTTAGCACGTTGAATAGCTTTTCCCGTTGGCTCAGAATTATGGTTAGGATGCGTTCTCATTTATAGCAGTTTGAAACATTGAAGAATTAAAATATATATGTATATATCCATGATAAGAGCTCGATTCTTCAATAGAGAACCATGATTACATACGAGTCGTTTGCAACAAGCAAAATAATCTAGTTATTACTTATAAGGAATAAATTTTTGAGCGTCAGTCTGGTGGAGGTTGCTATTGTGGCTTAAAGAAAGCCTGAATCGTAGGGCATTGCATCAGATGGTATCCATGCATCGCCCGAGATGAAGGAACTCACAGTGAAACTTAGAGCATCCGAAATGTTGTTCATCACATGGTAACCAGGCCATGCGATTCTCTGTGAAGTATCTGACCCAGGCCCGCTGTTGTTATATTCACCATAATATAACGTGCTCAAGGCAAAGTCTCCAGACCATGCTAACCACCCAGCTGACTGGATATAACTGTCTAAATAAGACTGCATGTAAACAGTACGAGAGTACTGTTTCCATGGCCTACCCAGGTATGTGGGGAAAGAGCTGATAACAGGAACCAGATCCGGCGCAGCAGTAACATTACAGTTGTGAATGGAAATTCCAGTATTTTGATTTGGATCTGTTCTACCTTGAGCAGTGTAAAGATTCTGCTGCCCGTCCATGGGTTTCCTTGCCAAAAGATTGCAGGCCTGAAAAACAGCTGCGGAGTTGCCGAAGATGAAATCCACAGTGCCGTAGATGTCGCATTCTCTGTAGAATTGACGGAGGGAGTGAGTGTAGAGAGTGTCTTGGTAACCCTTAATACTGCAATGGTAAAAGGCTGACAGATCAGAGCCCACTCGCAGAGCCACGGCCTGGTGCTTCTCTGCTCCTGCCGTGTTTTCGAATGTGATATCGCGTGCAAGAAAACCTACCCCAACTGCAGCTGCGTGAAGTCAACCCAACAAACATGATCAGATCCATGTAAGAATAACCATTCTAAAGTCCAGCACGTGACACGATTTCAATTACCAAAGAATCAGGCAACCTAAGTTAGATATATATCAAGTAATAATGAGAGTATTCCAATTCTATTCTACTAGAATTCTAAGCAACAATGTCTTTGGTGAAGTCTTAGGAGGACCTGAGGAAAGCAAACGAAGAGAGGTAAGAAGCTTACAAACAGTTGCAGAAGTAAACGTAGTCCATCCATCAATGACGCTTCGATTCCCAGTAATCACAGTCACATCTATTCCATCTCCGAGGAGCATAATATTCCATTTGTTCTTGGGAATGTCCACGTTTTCGCTGTATATTCCTGCGGTAACATAGATCACGTACCTGTCTGTGCTTTTATCGGCAGCAGCATTGACGGCAGCAGTAATATTAGTGAAATTCCCGCTACCGTCCTGCGCCACCGTTACGATGTTACCCACTAAAATGCCGTCGCCACCTGAGCTTTGCAGAAGCCGCCTTCTGTCGGCCCGAGACAACCAGGACGGAACTCCATCATCAAATTGCGCAAGAAAATCATCGTTGGATAAGAGCCGCCTGTTTTGGCCAGCACGCTTCACAGGACCCTTCCCCGCAACAAAATATTTTCTATTCAAAGCCAGACTACTGCCTACGGAATCTGATGCGTTAGCTATGTATTTGCCAAAGGATAATGAACGGAGGCTTACATTTGCTTGACTCAGGCCTTCCAGACATGTGGCCTGATTTGTTAGGGCTGCACTCAGATAACTCTGAATATACACTGCACTCTTCCATTCCATTGTCGTGTTTGTCGAGTTTGCCAATTTGGTCAAACTCGCGTTCAAGTAGTCCGCCGTTAGATTGTAAAGGAAACGGCAATCTGCTAGAGCTTGCCTCTGCATTGACCGCGTACTCGACGAGTCATCGGAAATGGAGTCGTGAACAAGTTTAGCTTGACGCATGCTCAATCTTATAGCAATTTCAGTCAGATCTTTAGGGTCACTTTTCGATGATCCTCCACCTTCAGACAAGCTCCCCTCACAGTATCTGCGATTGGAAGCGTATTCGCAGGCAGAATGAACCTCCCCATTGTCCTGATTATCGTTTTTTGACTCATATGAAGAGACAAACAATAGCAGAATCAAAAAGCGCAAAGCAGAAGCCATTGCTCTTCCGAAATATGAAATGAAATGGAGAATGTTGATGGTTACACCTTCTGCTCTATGCTATTTATAGAGTCGATACAATGATTGTTTCTCAGATATGCCTCGGTACAGAGACTAGATTACAGCTGCGTCCATTGACTTGACCTTAATTAACAAAATTAAGGCAAATGCAACTTGTTAGCAAGCCCATTAATTGCATATTATATTTAATGATTTTGCCCCCTACTTGAGTAAATAGGGTTTTAATAGATTGGTCATTTGAGTTAATCGATACACACATAAATAAACAAGACTGCATCTCCAAAACCATTTCCGTGCTGCAAACTCTTTATCTTTTCCACTGACTCGCTAAATTTAATGGTGACATTTGTATATGTATTCCACTTGCTATTTAGTGATTCGCCCATTTGGATTAGGATATATTTGCGTGCTAAAACTGTTGTGATTTAATTTTTATTTATTTATGTTTATCAGGGTTTACTTTGAAGTGTTTGGATTGATTTGGTTCTAGGTCTAGAGATTTGGATTTGAAATTTGAATATTCATATGTAATGTTTTTTTAAATATTGGTTCGGTGAATTAAATTTTTATATCTGTAGAGCATGTTCTATTATAAAATTTAAAGGCATTTAATGTGTAGTTAATTTACATGTGATATATAGGAGAAATTTATTGCAACATATTTTGATTTTTAAAAGGTAATAAAAAATTAGACTGACTGCAACATCATATAACTATCTTTATGTATATGTATGTTGTTTTCAATAACATTTCATTGTTATTAATCTAGTTACCTAAAGAGTTTTCGACTAAAGAGAATGTACTTAGGTACACAATCTATCAAATTGCTGAAGTATGATAGATATCAACTACATACATAAGATAAAATCAATGCTCATCTAAATTAATCCTACAACACTTAATATCTAAATCGCATAAATTTTTGGAACAACCTTACACCTTACACTTAAAACAAACTGATGATATAAATTGACCAACTTTGATGAATATTGTTTATTTCCTATAAGAAAAATACTTTGTGAAGGCCCTAGCTGAGCTGGCAGCTAGCAAGCTTCATGCCCTTGCTGGGCAGTGGTGCTCGCAGGTCTGAACCTCCATAAAAAAAATAAAAATTAAATGTCTCTATTTTTCCTATTTAAGTATTAAATTTATTTAATTTCAAGTCAACTAACAATCCAAGACATTAATTACTCAACTTAATTTACACACACTTGCACATTTTTTTTCCTTAAACTAATATCATTAGCTTTTAATCAAGCTGTAGAAAAATAGTTTTCTACTATATCGAACTTCATTGCAAATTTTAATATGATCAAGTATCAGCTGGCGTCTAACGTGCTTAATGTTCCATTGAATTGATAACACGCATTTCCACGTATCCTATTATTTTTTTTCCCTTTCCCAATCGGAAGTCAATGAAAGATGTATCGCACAGAGAAACAATCAGCGTTGTTTAACCGTTCCATTGAGACAGAAGGCGAGGAATGTGGATTATCAAGTTCCTTCAAGTTGAGACCTTCCAGCACATGACGACGAAACTAGTGCAGTTGACATTCGAATTGCTTCAATCCAAGCTCTTTTGTATTCTATTAAATTTTATCGGGGCCATCGTCTACCTACATTGGAATGACCGTAAGATTAGCGTGAATAATATTTTTATTTATGAGAAAAAGTATACAGTAGAGAAATAGTAGAGATTAATTAGACGATAGGCTTTGCCCAGCAGTTTTCAATACAACGCATGGTCAACGATATTCCACTTGGTGTATAAAGTCATTATTCTTTGGATAAACGTAATCATCTGCTGGCCTGCAACTTCTACGAAATTATGTATCAATTTGTATTGATGATGGAGGCGTCGCTGAATTATCTCTTTCCTATACAATCCATTTTAAGTTACTACGGTGTTTTTTTATATATTTTTATTTTTTTATTAACACAATGTTTAATTATAGTATTTGACTATTACTTTACTAGCATATTTATGTTTATAAAAAATTATGTAAAATGTGTCAAAAGAAATCTATTTTAAAAAAGAGCAGTGGACCTTCTATATACGAACCACAATTATCTAAACTATTAAATGAAAAACAAGCAAAATAGACATAATTTATCATTAACACATTCTCCATATCCATTGTAGTATATATATATAGCGTCTCGTATTGCAATTCAGTAGACGACAATGTAACAAGATAAAAGTAGTGAAGATGAGTGAAAAAAGAATTGACCTTTAAAATTCATAGGCTATTGCTAATACTCAAAATTTTATTTATAGTGATTCACAAAATATTGAATTAGCACTCATTGCATTTAAATAGTACTTCGCAAAATGAGACATTGGAACTTCAAATAAGTCACCAATCTTAATACTATGATAACTAATCTTAAAAATCAATCTCCCTTAACTATTAAATTTCTTTATGTGATAATTATTCATCATCCAAGAATGAACCTCACAATTTTATTTTTTTTAAATTGAATTTAGATTTACTATCACCATACACTTACCAAGTTAATTTATGATCTAAAATGTGGTGATGATTATATTTACCAACCAACCATGACATGTATTTATTGAGGTAAGACAAAATCCCATTTGCAAAGCATGCATATCATAGACATGACATATATATCTAAATTTTATCTATTAAATTTCAACCAAATTTATGATCATTACACATATGTTGGAATTATAATACACTAATTAGCCAAAGTCCAACAACCTTATAAGCGAATCAAATTCAACAAAAATAAAATGAATATGCTGCAATAAAGGACCTAACTAAAATAATACAGACGGAATTTTGATACATCTAAACAAGGAGCTACTAAATAGAAAATTTATGGGACAAGATGTGTTTTGGTCCATTTGAGGTGGACAACAAGGTAGCTAGGGTGTAGTGGTTGTGTGGAAGGTCAACCTCTTCCCAATCCCACCTACCACAACTATCTTCACAATCTCTATGCAGGGACTCGAAACTATGACAAATCTTGTCTATTAATGGCAAACAATAGTACCAAATATAGATAAAAATTTCTTTCTCTTTGTCTCCATCATGGACAATCATTCCAAAGCCCTTACACTAAAGATGTATTAAATACCTTACACTAACACCAACCCTACATTAGATGTTGAAACCAAATATTCTTTAACACCAAATATAAAAAAATTATATTCAAGGATAATAAAATAATTGTGAATAAGTATATATTTATTACTAAAAAAAACTAATAATTGAGATCATTCAATACACATATTATTTATGTTTAATAATCCAATGCTAATATTTTTTATTTAGGTTGAAGGTATTTATATGAAATGACATCATGAAATTATTAATAATGAATGAAAAGACATATAATAGTAAAGAGAGGGTTGATTTAAAAGAATATTATATAAAAAATTCATAAAATAGAAAGTTGAATGGTAATTTTTTAAATATTTTTTACAAAAGAAACAACAACATGAGTGGGAATGGGAGTCAGAGTTGGAACAAAAGGTCCATAGCTAGCATTTCATGAAAGGTAGGAGTTGTAAAGGTGGCTACTAAGGGAGAAGGAAAAATTGGCTTACCGGTTGCTTTACTTCTTTCAATTCTGTATGTACGAGTGTACCGGTTGGTGTATGCATGTTTAATAAGGCTAAAATTGATCAATCCGATATAACACTGATTCAGCCCCCCTCTTAGTGTTATTGGATTCCAACAATTGGTATCAGAGCCTTGTGCCTCGGAGGAAGTTTAATAGCTTGAGGAAGATCCTGAATCTAGAATCCATGGATATGGGTTTGGAAAAACAACTTGAGATGGCACTTGAAGATTATGATACTGAAAGGTTGAAGAACTTAAAGATACAAGATCAATTGAATTCTACTAAGGAATTCATTCTTGTCCTACAAGAGAGGCTATCATCTATTCAAGCTAGGAGGAAGAAACTTTTGCAAAGTCAGGATGATGAAGAGAAAGATGCACTTAAGGAACAATGTCAAAAATTGAGTCAGGAGAACATGGCTATGAGAAATGAAATGAAATTTATAACTATGAGAATGTCTAAAGAGATTGAGGACCGAAAGAAAAAGGAAGAAAATCTTGTTGTATCCATGAAGAACAAATTTGAAGAATGTGGTAGGTTGGTTCATGAGAATGATATGTTAAGAACTGATTTAGTACAATCCCAGAGTAATGAACAAGAGCTTGAGAGACAAATTATAATTATGAGAGAAGATCTAACCACTGCAAGTGAGTATAAAGAAACATTAAAGATTAGCTCAACACAGCTAGATAAGTTGTTGAAGAGACAAAAGCAAATTGGAGATTCCAGTGGACTTGGATTTGAGCAAGGACAGAGTTCTAGTACTACTAATGAAGATAAAAAATATAAGGCACTGATAAGGAAATTTAATTCTTATAAATTTAATGGCAGATGTTTTGTTTGCAATATATTTGGTCACATGGCTAGACAATATAGAAATAGAGAAAATGAAAACTGTGATTTTGCTCTCAGTAAATGTTGTAAATGCAATAAGTATGGTCATAAGACAAAAGATTGCAAAATGAATTTTAAATGCTATGGATGTGGAAAGTTTGGACATATGGCTAATCAGTGCAGGTCAAGCAATTTCACCGGTTCTAGCAAAGAAATTCAAAGGAATAATGTTACAGGTTATGCATGTAATGAGGTTGGACATATTGCTAAATTTTGCAGAAGCAGAAATCCACCGGTTGGTAATGGAGAATTAAATGAGAAAGGAAAAGAGAAGGTTAGTGAAATTTGGCAAGATCATACTCAGAGATAGGTTAGAAAGACTAAAGAACAATCATCAGATGGAAATGCACTGGATACTTATCCGACAGAGGAGGTTGATCCTGCACTGGCAACTAGCTCATCCGATAACTGAGGTAGATGCCATAGGGGTAGGAAAAATTAATGAAGATGTTGCATATGCCCCAAGAAGAGGTTCTGGAAGATGTTCTAGACATTGGAGATTCTTATCCGACATGGATATATTTTGTTTGAGATCCGGTATCTTTCACTGACAATCATTTATGTCAATGGAAGATTGGGGTTTTTCTCGGAGGTTAAAAGGTTGAATTCACTTCATTATTGATCACCTTCATTCAAAGCAATTTCAGAGTGATTAAGAGTGACTAAGAGTGATCAAAGGCATTTCAGAGCAATCAGATTTCTTCTTGAGTGATTTCACCGACGATTGGAAGAATTTGTTAAGGGTTTTCACCCAAAGAGATCAATAGGTACTTATCTTTAAACATGGAAGCGAGATCATCATCTATTCCTATCTTTCTTGCAAACCCAACTGTATTAGAGGCCAAGGACCACCCCAGGCCAATTTTCAAGTGGTATCCGCATGTGGCTACCCTGGAAGATTCGGCTGGAGCATTTTCCCATGTTTTAGATGAAGTTATCTATGTTGAAGATGTTAGGGCATACTTACACTGTCACACTGAGGACTTCGGAACATCTGAAATAAATGGCATGTACATGAGCGAGCTGATGGGAGAATCTGGAAAGATAAAACTGGCATATAAGCACATTGAAGACTTAGGGGTTACCAACATTCTGGACATCCCAGAATTCGAATATGAGATAATTAGGTATGTTTTGAGCAGAGTACATGTGGGGTTTATCTAGTTAGATAGACCTTACAAGATCACCAAGGAAGTCATCAGGGCAATCACTGGTTTACCATCGGTTGGGTAACATCCAGATAAGAAGGTTTCAAATGATTTCGTGAACAAAATCATCGACGTGTCATCTAACAAGAGATCTATGAGAATAAGCACTATTACCGACACATACATCAAATTTGGTAGCATGATCATCGGGTATAAGGTAACTCAGTCAAACTGACTGAATTTTGTTTCCAGTTCCTGTATTTTCGTTGCATACAAAATGATGAGATAAAATGTGAAATTGGATCTATGCGGTTGGATGTTAGATGAGTTATTAATAAACCTAGGAAATATTAAGGGAGAAAATAAGGGAACCTTGCCCTCAAGAGCTCTACCTATGACAATCTCTGCAATAATCTAATGATGCCATACATCTAAAGGAAGGGCACTAAGAATATGACTCCTTGAATCCACACAAAGAGACATTGCTGAAATCTCATGCCTCTTGCGACTCAATGCATCTGCTACCACATTCTCCTTACCCTGAATATATCTCACCTCAAAGTCGTACTCGCATAAGAACTCCATCCAAAGCCTCTGCCTAGCATTCAAATTCGACTATGTGAAGATATATTGCAAACTGCGATGATCACTATGCAACTCAAATCTATGTCCAAGAAGGAAGTGCCTCCATCTAACCAAAGCATGAACCACTGTCGCTAACTCAAGATCATGGGTGGGATAATTATTCTCATGATTCTTAAGTTTACGCGACTCATATGCAATCACATGACCATCCTGCATCAACACTGCTCCTAGACCCTCCAAAGAAGCATCTATGCACACCACAAAATTTCCCAAAGGATCTGGCACTGCTAAAATAGGTGCATTGGTCAAACGCTCCTTGAGGATCTGAAATGTTATCTCACACTACTCTGTCCAAACAAACTTCTTTCCTTTTATCTGAAGAGAAGTGATAGGATGAGCTATCCTGGAGAAATCCTAAACATATTTGCAGTAATATCCTTCTAAACCCATGAAACTACGCACCTCTCCCACATTAGTGGGTGTTGGCCAATCGATAATCGCTTGAATCTTTGAGGGATAACCTATGGTACCCTCTCTAGAAATCACATGACCAAGATACCTCACCTCTATTTGGAAGAATTCACACTTCGCCAAATTAAAGTATAGCTGATTCTCCCTAAGACACTGCAAAACCTACCTCACATGATCCTCATGCTCCTCAACCAATCTCAAATAAATCAAAATATCATCCAAAAATAATAATACAAATCTGTGCAAATACAACCTGAATACACCATTCATCAAGCTCATGAAAACTGAAGGTGCATTCATGACACCAAAAGGTACCATTGGGAACTCATAATGACCATATCTAGTGCGAAAAGCTATGCGATGAATGTCTATCTTGTAAATCCTCAACTGGTGATGCTTGGACTTAAGGTCAATCTTAGAGAAGATTTTGGCATCCTTAATCTAGTCAAATAAATCATCTATTCGAGGAAAGGGACATCGGTTCTTCACCATCACCTTATTAAGCTGTCTGTAATCAATGTGCAATCGAAGAGATTTGTCCTTCTTCTTCACAAATAACACAGGTGCACCCCAAGGGGACACACTAGGATGAATAAACCCCTTCACCAACAACTCCTCCAATTGAACCCTGAACTCATTCAAGTCCTAAGCGGTCATCTGATAGGGAGCTTTAGAAATAGGCTCAGCTCCTAGCACCAAATCAATCCTAAAATCTGTATCTCACCGAGGGGGCATACCTAGAATCTCACTAGGAAAAACATCTGCAAACTTCTGAAGAATGGGATGCTGCTAAAATAAATCCTCTGAGCTAACTCCCTCATCCACATCCTTCACTCTAACTACAAACAACTAGAAACCCTTACGCGCACACCTCTTCATCTGCATAGCAGAAATCATGCAAGGAGAGATAGGTCTCAGAATACCTACAATCTCCACACTCTTCCCACTATCATCCTTCCACTGCACTCTCTTACCTCTACAATCTATCTATGCTTGGTGAGATCCAAGCTAATCCATACCAAGAACCACATCATAAGATCCCAAAGACATAACGCGAAGATCCACAAAAGTATGACAACATCCTAAAACTAAAGGATAATTGAGCACAAGGGAATCCACTACAACTTTGGACCCCATGGCTAACTCTACCTACCACCTATCATCTTGCTTTGTCATAGAAAGCCTGCATATCTCTACTAGAAAAAGAGAAATAAAAGAGTCTGATGCTCCAGAATCAAATAAAACTAAACAAGAGAAACCACCTATCACACTTGATGTCTCTACAATGGTGGCCTGATGCTCAGCCTGACGGTTATCAACCGCCACAAAAACACGATGAGACCCGCCTGCATCTCCAACTGTAGGCTCCAAAGTAGTTGGCTTCTACTACCTTAACATCTGAGAAGTACGCTGAGGATAGTGAATGACAATGTGACCTGGCTGTCCACATGCGAAGCAATCTCTATTGACAAACACTCTACTACCTAGTGTTGTACTTGACTGTTGAACACTGCCTCTACTAGAAGCTGGTTGTGAACTCTACACTAGCTAAGAAGGAGTAGGTCTCTTGCCACACTAACGATTATGACTCCTATCAACCTGAAACCTTGCACCTCAAGAAAAGCTTTTCCCCTAAGAAAACCTCTTCTTAAACCGCTAACCACTACAAAAAGAATAAGGATAGCTCCTAGCATATCCTGAAGATTGTTGTTGTTGTCCTCTCACCATAGATCCTGAAATAGGTGCACTAACTCTTTGTCGTCCAATCGCTCCTCCTAATTCTAATGAAAGATTCTCCTCTACTAGTCTTTCCTTCTCCACAGCTGCCTCCAAGGTCTTAGGTCTGTGCATTCGAACCTCTCACAAAGTGCTAAATCAACATCGGCTCATCATCTACATAACCAGCATACCATCTAAGCTCAAAGAATTTGTGCCCATACTGCTCCATGGTCATCCTCTGCTATCTCAAATCGTGGAACTCATTGGCCTTCCTCTACCTCCAATGATCTAAAATAAATCTAGCACCAAACCGCTCCAAGAATAACTCCCAAGATATCGTCTCTATGTCGAAATGCAACTTTTGTTCCTCCATGTGCCACCATGTCATTGCAAAGTCGTGAAGATGCAAAATCGCACATCTCGCCTTGGTGTTACTGCTACACTGATGCATAGAAAAATACCTACCTAAGTCCAATAACCATGTCTCTTCCTCCATGCCACTGCTTACCACATCAAAGGTAGGAGAATGAATCTTATTCAGATCTCTAATGTGACTAGCTACAAGCGCCTCTCAATCCACCTCCATTCTCCTCCTAGGAGAACGCAAATTCTCTCTCTTTCGATGCTACAAATGATGAGATCCCTCCTACTGGTTCTCCTCCTATCTTGGTGCTAGGTGACCAAGAATCTCTCAAAGCACCTTCATCAACTATGGAATTGGATCATCTCTAGGTTGCTCTTGCTCATTTTCCTCATGGTGTGACTCTTCAGAAACCTTGAGGTGACAATTTCTACGAGTACCCATGCGACCAGCATGATGATGATCTCTACTCCTAACAGGAATCTTGTATAAGAAAATGCAAAGGAAACTATAAGATAAACATCTAAGGGAACTATAACAAGAAAAGCAAATAGTAGGGATAAAACTGCTAGGCTACCCCATGCCAAATGCTAAAATGCACAATGGGCTCAATCAAAACCAGAGTACCCAGTGTTGAACATGGGCTCTAATACCAAATTGTAATGCCTGCCAAAATACCCTAAATAAACTAAACAATAATATACAAATGGAGATAATTTTTTTCTTAATTAACATATAATAACAACTAATGCAACATATAACATCTCTATCTATTTACATTTATTAACCAATTAACCAATATGAACATACATCATTGTTCATTTCATCAATAATCTTTCTCTAGGGTACTTTAACATCATTACTTAATTCATTTCCACATTAACATACTACACACATGATAGGTATATTTCACCTTCATTAATGCATCATATTCTAATTCTTTAACCATGAGATATGCAACCTAAAACATTACTTATTCCTCACGATATGCATAATTTCCTTTCTACCAATCCATCTATGTGAATCATTCCTATTTACTAGACCCAATTAACACATTCTAACATATTCACTTATTAATCTAAAAATATTCCTCCTTCAAGATTATTTAACATGCCAACTAGCCTCTAAACATTCCATGAAATAATACAACTAATCCATAATGCACTTCTATTCTATTCCAACTATAACCCACTTTATTTCCATGATTCATAAAATCACATCTCTACAATGGTACAAATACAAATATGCCTTAATTTTAGTTTCCAACTACAATTCATCTTATAAATATAAGTACATTAAATACATTATGAGCATAGCTCTTTCTACTACAACATTCCATCTACTATATACAAAAAATATTACATTACATACATTCCATCTTATCCATTATATAAATCTGCTACAAGGTACATCCATAGTACATCATGAAGAAGAATCCACATCCACACAAGAAGAATCCAAGAGAACATCCCAATGGCTAAAATGAACCAATCTCCCGACCATGTGGAACCAAAGGAACCACCCCTTGTGCTAGGAGACGACACAAGGTCCCAACACATACTCTAAACCTAAGCTGACACCTATAACCAAGGAGACTAACCACACAAGGACTCTCAAGAAAGAACTTACACATACAACAAGAATGAACTCCGAGAGGCAAAAAACTCATCAAGACATAAATGCATCCAATAAGAATAATCATAAATCATAAAGGGGAAACACATGTAGGAGTGGAGTGTCATCACATGCCATCCTCATAACATAATAACATAATAATACAAGGCACTAGCCTGATGGACATGTGGAGCCATCTCAACCTATGAGAGACTAAGGGTGATTAGCTTACCACCTTCATGGCCTTCTCATGCTTATCCTAAAACATCCTCCCTATGACTAAGTCATAAGGCACAAATCAATTTATTAGCCTATTAAGTAATCTAACTATCCAACACATTAATTATTAGGTTATCACTTATTTACAAATCATGAAAAACTCCAATGTGCCCTGGTGATCTAGACTTCATGCATCCTTACAAGGAACCTCATGAAAGCCTATCTCTCGTGACCCCAGTCATCACAAGGAAACCTACTCCTCCTAACATGGCCCAACAATAAATCACAAGAGGCTCGATCAATATAATTACAAGAAAATAATACTCAAAGAAGCCAACAACTTCCATACATACTCTTACAACATAAACAAGGCTACAACAACATATACAACATCAATATAGCAAAATGAGCCTCTTGGCTAGCAGTAACAAAGGCATATCAAGCCATCAAATGCTACCATCAAATAAAGAATAACATGACAGCAAGGCCTACTCACTTGCTGGTCCAAAAAATCACATAAATCATCTCAATCATCCATGGCCTATCCACATGGAAGAGAGTCTAGAATAATCACAATGCATAGAAAATCAAATATACTCAAAATCATCAAAATACATCAAAACTGATCAAACCCAAAACTGGAAAATACTAACAGACCTCAAATAAAGCCTCTGGTACAAAAATCAATTCGGGAAATACTTCAAAAAGGACCAAAACTTGGAAAATACAAAACACAAACAAGTTAGTGCTTTTGCCCCACAGAACAACATTTTTGCCAAAAGGAACAATGCTTTTGTCAAGAAGAACAATGCTTATGCATTCCACAATGACGCATATGCATCCTAAAATAGTGCTTATGTTTCTAGATTCACACTTATGTATCCTAAGAAAGCCCTTATGCTATGTAGAGCAACGCAAATGAATCACAAAACAACACTTTTGCACAATAAAATAACGTTTTTGCAGAAACAATGCTTTTGCACAAGACTTACGCAAAACTCAGAATTTTTTTGGGTAAAATAATAAAATACAGACTTAACGAAAGGGCTCAAAATACAAACAAAAAGAAACGCCCAGAAACAAGGAATACTTGGGTATAAACACAATAAAATAACTCAACCTATAAACCAAGATTTAATCAAATAACTTAAGAACAATTTCTCACAAAGCCATGAAATGCATACACAGGAAAACCAAAATAAATATCTCCCAACAACTATATAAAAAATCTCATAACATAAAGTTTCCTTCCCAAATATTTCCTTTCAGCAATAATAAAACTATATAATAAAATATTATTTCAACCCAAACCCAAAACAATGCAGACACAATGCATACACAGAGAAGCCATTGAAGAAATACAAAGTGAAGAACTCCAATCTGC
The DNA here is from genome assembly GCF_030272615.1 of Cryptomeria japonica. Taxonomy (NCBI): domain Eukaryota; kingdom Viridiplantae; phylum Streptophyta; class Pinopsida; order Cupressales; family Cupressaceae; genus Cryptomeria; species Cryptomeria japonica. The sequence goes on from NC_081406.1 coordinate 273,147,199, forward strand.
AACTTGAAGTAATGGTTTGAAGCTAAAGAAGAGCTCCCACAAGCCAAACCAAATCCAATCCAAGCTCCAGCCAAATCCAAGAGAGAATAAATCCAAAGCCAAGAAGAAAACTTGCTAGAGAAATTTTCAGAGAAGAGCCAACCAACCCGAAAAACCTCATGAGAAAGAAAATAAAAAGCAACAATAATCCAAAAACCCTTGCCTCAATCTCAGCCAATCAAAATATTCTATTTTGGAGTATATTTTACCAACCCACCATATAATATAATTTACTCACCCATTTTGAATTCGACCAATGAGAGTGAAGGGTAGGTAAAGTAAATAAAATATACTTATCCAACTAAGTGGGATTGTTTTATTTCTTTATTTAATTTAATGTGCTCATACACCCCACTTAGGAGTAAAAGTGAACTATTAAATAAATATAAGCTGTAAATAAATAATCCAAATGGGGATTAAAATCAAATAAACCAAAAGCTTTTAAAATAAATTAAAGAACCAAATAAATATAAGATGCCAAATAAAATCAAACCATAGAAGGTCAAATAAATAATTAAATAATCAAATATCATTAAAGATTAAATCACAAATATTAAATAAATATTACATAGCAATAAGGCTTACCAAATATTAAATAATCATAAAATCACTAAACGTTAATTATCAAATAAATATAAATATCAAATAATTAAATATTCAAAACTTATAAATTAAATACACTAAAATAAACATTACCAAATATAGAACTACACATCAAGAGCCACATAATTACTCTAACATAAACAAGTAAATCAGCTAGCATAAACTGAACTCACAATATC